>NC_060146.1:203016462-203332144 GCF_021461385.2 Schistocerca piceifrons | reverse complement strand
TCCTTCTGAAGAAGTTGTTCTTTCATCCAAGGTTCCCTCGTAGTTACATTTCTATCTATTCTCCGCATATGGCTATAGCAGAGGATAGTGAGATATCTCAACAGATACTCCGCAAGCCACCTTACGGTGCGTGGCAGAGGGTACCCTGTACCATTACTAGACATTTCCTTTCCTGTTCCACTCGCAAGAGAGAGAGACAGAGAGAGAGAGAGAGAGAGAGAGAGAGAGAGAGAGAGAGAGAGAGAGAGACAGAGAGAGAGAGAGACAGAGAGAGACAGAGAGAGAGAGAGAGAGAGAGAGAGAGAGAGAGAGAGAGAAGACTGTATGCGTCCGTATGAGCCATAATTTCTCGATCTTATCTTCGAGGTCCTTACGCGGAATGTATGCTGGCGGCAGTAGAATCGTTCGGCAGTCACTTCAAAAGCCGTCGGTGGTCTAAATTTTCTCAGTAGTGTTTCTCGGAAAGAACGTCGCCTTCCCTCCAGGGATTGCCATTTGAGTTCCTGAAGCATCTCCGTAACACTTGTGTGTTGTTCGAACCTATCGGTAACAACCTAGCAGCCCGCCTCTGAATTGCTTCGATGTCCTCCTTTAATCTGACCTGGTACGGATCCCAACACTCGAGCAGTATTCAAGAATAGGTCGCTTCAGAGTCCTACATTCAGTCTTCTTTACTTGTGAGCCACACTTTTCTAAAATTACCCCAATAAACTGAAGTCGACCATTCGCCTTCCCTACCACACTTCTTAAATGCTCGTTCCATTTCATATCGCTTTGCAGCGTTACACCCAACTATTTAAACGACCTGACTGTATCAAGCAGGACACTAGTAACATTGAATTCGAACATTACAGGTTTGTTCTTCCTACTCATCTGCATTAACTTAGATTTTTGTACATTTAGAGCTTGCTGCTATTCATCACACCAACTAGAAAGTTTGTAAAGTCGTCTTGTACCTTCCTGCAGTCACCCAACTTCGACACCTTACCCTACACCACAGCATCACCAGCAAACAACCGCAGATTGCTGTCCACCCTGTCTGCCGAACCGTTTACGTATGTACAGAACAACAGCGGTCCTATCACACTTCCCTGTGGCACTTTGTTTTCGATGAACACTCACCGTCGAGGACAACATACTTGGTTCTATTACTTAAGGAATCTTCAAGCCACTCACACATCAGTGAACTTATTGCATATGCTCGTACCTTCGTTAACACCCTGCAATGGGGTACCATGTCAAATTCTTTCTGGAAATCTAGAAATATGGAATCTGCCTGTTGCCCTTCATCCATAGTTCGCAGTATACGATGTGAGGAAAAGGCAAGCTCAGTTTCGCACGAGCGATGCTTGCTGAAACCATGCTGATTCGCGGGCATAAGCTTCTCCGTCGCGAAGTGTTCGCCGAAAGTAAGATTATTGGTAAATCGTCGTAACGGTTCGAATGTCTCTGATTTTACTTTCATGTTCTTTTCGCGAGACGTACGTAGGAGGAAGCAGTATACCACTCGAGTCTTCTAGGAACTTACGCTGTCGGAATGTTGACAGTAAACCACATCGTGATGCAGAATGCCTCTCTTGTGGCGTGCCGAGAGCGGTGGACCAGTGCCAGCACACTTGTTACATTCGGGTGGACGACGGTACAAATCCAGTCCGGCCATCCAGATTTAGGTTTTCCGTGGTTGCCCTAAGGGGATCCGGGCGAATGCCGGGATGGTCCCTTTGAAGCGGTCTACCAAGTATCTTTCCCACGCTCCCCTAATCCGACCTTGTGCTCCGTCTCTAGTTCTTTTATCATCTTTCACTGGAATTGAATGAACTTGTCTATGTCGCGGTCATACTTAACCAAAGGATTCAGTGACGAAAGGCACTGCTCTTCTTTGGACCTTCTATGTCAGTGTTATCTGGTAAGGTCCCCAGCATTATGAGGAACAGTGAAGCACCAGCAATCACATCAACCCCAATTCATTAAACAATTGAACTCCCGTGTATAGGCAGCAGTGATGAAAAAGTAATAAAAATCATGCCTGCTGTTGAAGATCTATTGCATGAACAGCGAAAATGTAGTAAGCGATTAACTTTTTTCCTTTCATTATTTTATGATTGGTCTCAGAAAGAAAAAGTTTCAAAAAGGATTGAAATTATATCGAAAGCCTCTTGCAAGTAACTAAGTGCTGTCATTCTCGAATACTGGATGAATATAGCGTGGATTTTTTTGCGCGCCTTGATTTTGCTGCTCGAGACATGTATACAGTTTTTAACTTTAATGCCCGACTTATGGCGTTAAACCTTCAACATAAGATTACACCTCTTAATGAGTAGCATTTACAGCATTTTAAATGTTTAAATTCAGTCAATCATCATCATCATCATCATCATCATCCTGTCCTCTTGACATGTTACAGTGTCGTAGAGAAATTCTCCTGCCCGCTTTTCATTGGTCGGCCTAGCGATCTTAGACCGTTGTGCTTATGCGTTGTATATATTTTCTATAATTGTTCTGGTAGTTCTGAATTTAATGTGTGACAGGTCCCACTTTAAATTCTTTTAATGCATCTTCACTCCTTTTCTGATCCCATTTGCTGTAATCACCTGTTCAGCTTAATGACTGTTAAAAGCTTTTTTGAAGTGGACGAAGGCATATTTGTTTCTGGATTGAATTCTTAATGTTCTTCTATTACTAATTTCAATTGAAAATAGTCATCACAGCATGATCTTCCTTTTTGAAAATCCGTTTGCTCATCAATGATTCACAGGATCTATACAATTTATTTTTGTTGCAAAAAGTTTTATATTACAAGTTCGATAAACTTGTTCGTCGGTAGTTATCATAATTTTACCAGGTCTCATTTTTTGAAGATAGGAAAGACAACTGATTTAATCCAGCTCTCAGGTATATCCTCATCCGACCAGGTTTTACTTATGACACTATGTATCTGTCTATAAAAGTCTTCCCTGCATATTTAAACAGCTCGAGACTGGTTAATCTCCTTCTGAGGCTTAATAATTCCTTTTGTTCACTACTTTTTAAAGTTCACACGTAGAGATGGTTTCTCTAGAATTGTTCCCTGAGAGTTGTATTGTCAGAGGCTCTAATATTAGAGACCACAGATTCTGAAAGTATTGCAACCGTTTAGGTAAAGGGTTGGGATTTAATTTCACATTCTCTTTTATCTCACTGTTTAGTTTTTTAATAACTTTGAATGTATGTGGCTGTGATCTGCAAATATATTCTAAATGGGCCACAAATTCTTCCCAACTCCCTCTGTATTTTCTACGAACTTCTCTTTTAGCAATTACTTATTACGGTATTCTATTTCATCCTTCTGTTTCCAAGCTGACAGGTTTTTCACAAATAATTTTCGTTTTCATCCCAATGTCTCAGTTCTTCCTTCCTAGTCTTTTCTGCCACCGGCCGATGTGTCCGAGCGGTTCTAGACGCTTCAGTCCGGAACCGCGGTTCTGCTACGGTCAGAGGTTCGAATCCTGCCTCGGGCATGGATGTGTGTGATGTCCTAGGTTAGTAGGTTGAAAGGCGGGCATAGCTTTTTGTTCGAACGGCCGTTTCGGATGGCAAAGTAAAGCCGTGGTTACAGTGGCAGTGTGCTCTCGCTGGGACTACACTGGATACAGCAGAATCACTCAGCCTGCCTTTTGTCGATGTCCTGGAGCAGTGAACACGTAGCGTCCGCAGTCAGCGCCCATCACAGAGAACGCGACCGGCCCACGGCGAGTAATGGAAGGGGAAGGGGAAGGCCAGCAGGAATCGCAGCAAGAATGCTCGGCCCGACAAACTGTTTGTCAGCGGGTCTACTCTATGGCGGTAATACTTCTACGAAGATGTATCGCTTCACCGTGGCTAATCAATGCCTTTCGAGGCAAATATTTCCAAAACCGTTGCAATTATGAGAAATGACAATGAAATGAAACTTATATTTATTGCACTTGATGAGGCGAACAACATTGGGCAATTAAGTACGAAACATGTTATGTTTTACGGCTGAAAATGAAAGTGATTTTCAAACGAAGTTAAAATTGACATCAAAATGTATGTCGTAGCTTTTACTCCCACGTTAAACGCAGGAACTCCGCATGTCAATGAACACTGCTTATTTTGCTTTGCACTAAAGGACCAATGTCTGGACCAATTTCTGAGCAGTGCTAATTCGAAAATGGCACTACGGGACTTCACTTCTGTGGCCATCAGTCCCACAGAACTTAGAACTACTTAAACCTAACTAACCTAAGGACATCACACACATCCATGCCCGAGGCAGGATTCGAACCTGCGACCGCAGCGGTAGCGCGGTTCCAGACTGTAGCGCCTAGAACCGCTCGGCCACTCCGGCCGGCGCTAATTCGAAGATAAGCTCATAAACTGAAGTCTGTCAGTGGGCTTCTGTAGTTAATTTCGTTTTCTTCAATGCCGGAAAAGGTTGCTCGCAGAAAAATGCAAGTCCAAACATCGACATAATCTTATATGCAAAACTATGAAGTTGTGGAAATTTATCTTGAAGAAAATTTTTTATAAGAGGCTGTAAGACTTATAAATGAAACTTATCACTCAACTGGGTGTCTCACTGCAGTCCTACAACTCCAAACGGTAGGCAGGCATCCCACACTGACGTTATAAATTGATACTGGTCTATCTGACCTTCGATTTGATGTTCCTAACCTGACCACGAAGCCGCTTTTCAACAGTTTAAGAGAAACACACTCTGCGTCATTAAGTGTACACGCTTATGTCTTGAACTACGGCGAACTTGATATACTATGAGTCCTCTGCAGGCAGTGCACGGTCTGCGCTTCCCCTATGCTACATGACGACCTCCGGCAGCCACATTTTGATGCCAGCGCCCAACACTCAAGCGGCGACCGTGCGTGCGCGCTCGTGCTGGTCTAGCCGCTTCCTAAACAGACCTGTTTAGGTAACGCGCCATCTCGTTACACTCTTGTTCCTCACTACTACTATTTCTCTCTCTATTACTCATCTCAATCTTATAAGGGCTTCACTGATCACACTACTGAGACTTTTCCATTAACTGATACCTGATAACACGTCAGCTTGATTTTGAACATCAGTGGAATGTTTTCTCCCGAATTCAGTAATTTAATATTAACTTCCCGCTGTTCTGAAAATCTGGAATGCAGATCACACCACAATTACAGAGTCGAATTTGGGCTCTTCCCCACTTATGACTGTGTTGCTGCCGCTTTCTGTTCATCTACAACCCATCATTACCTTCGATTAATCAACTTTCAAAGTGACTGACTGATTCACAACTCGAGGTACAGGGTGACCCAAAAGTCCGTTAACATTTGAAAATTCGATGCTTTACGGAATAATGAAGGTAGAGAACTAAAAAATGACACACATGCTTGAAATGACATGGGATTTTATACGGCTGTGCGAAATGACCAACAAATGGTGTTTCATATGATACAAAAACAGTAATGAGCAAAACGATTGATCTTTAGCAAAAATGATGTTCTTTATAAGAAATGTTCCAACATGTCGCCCTTTCTCCTCCAACAATACTTGCAGTCGACGGACAATGATGTAATCAGCCCCATACGGCATGTCAGTAGGCACGGTGAGAAAGTGCCGTCGACGTTCTCGTTTAGCAACCGTAATGAGATCGGACGGTTGCGGTGCACGTACAACTTGAGGTAACTCCACAACCAATAGTCAGACGGATTGAGCTCAGGGGATCGGTGAGGCTTAGCTCGACGGAAGTGGCGGGACAGCGCGCAATCCTCACTGAACGACGTGCACAAGAGATCTTCCACACGTGTAGCAGTACGGGGTGGATCGCCAAGTCGTACCTTCCGGCACACATTCAGCTGATAGGTTAGGGATTTCCACGACGCTTCTAGGATTTTCACTAGTTGTGGGTGCTGACAGGCCCTCTGAGTGTGAAAAGGGCTCTGTCGGTCCACAACACGTCACACAACCAATCGTCATCCGCCCCCATTTTTTAAAGTGTCCACACCGCAAATGTTCTCCGTGTTACAAATTCGGTGCATAACAGTTCGTGACAACGCTGGATTTTGTGAGGATAGCATTGAAGGGTACGCCCTAGTGGCACCCAAACAATGGTTTCGGGGAATGCCGGTCAGCCGTGCGACTTCACGAACGCTGATTCCAGCATGCGGAAATGAACCCGCTAAAGTCTCCATTTACCCCTGAACTGTCCGAGCAGCAGCATTATCTCGGTCGCCCACCACGCGGCCGATCGTCTAAGCAACCCGTGACTTCCAACTTGGTGATCATTTCGTTTACCCGTTCGAATATCCTTCTTACGGCGAATAGGAACGTAGAGCTGCACAAGCGGATTCTCGATTCTGATAGAGGGGCTTCTCTAGTAGTGCCTTTTCTAGCACAGTCACCGTGCTCTCATTTCTGGCGCATCTGACTCCCTCTCTGACTACAGTTCATTTTCTACAGGATTCTCATGCGGCGTCACTGGCGTATTGCTGTCCAGTGCCGATTTTTTCGCTCGTTTTTTGTTTCAATACAGCCCCGTGCCATTTCAGGCAGCTATGTCAATGATTACTTCTCTACCTACGGACATGAGGGTCAGCGAGTCGCTTCCGAGAGCGGCGGCTCGGCGGCACTCACCTCGTTGATGTGCTTGTAGGTCTTGATCAGGTCGACGGAGAGCTTGCGCAGCGGCGCGTGCGCGGGGTCGCGGAAGTAGCGCGGGATGCAGGCCTGCATGGCCTGGATGTCGGCGGCGGCGAGCGAGTCCTCGGCCACGAGGCGGCCGTACAGCGGGCCGCCGCTGCCGCCCCCGCCGCCGCCGCCCCCGGGGTCCCTCGTCGCGCCGCCGCCGCCCACGCCGCGCCGGCCGCCGCCCGCGCCGCCGCCGCCCGCGCTCCCCACGGCCGCCGGGTCGCCGCCTGACGACGACCCCGCCGCTGCAACACGCGAGGCGCACGTCACCACCATCCGGCACGCAGCTCGCCCATACACGAGAAATGAACAAACGTTTACTGGAAATACACTGTGCCTCAATGATGACGTGTACAGACGATATCACAGAGTAAGAACTGTACCATTGACTCTGGAACGAAATTGTGACGTCACACTAATTGCCTTGCCCGACATACAACGCGAACACTCGGCTACTTTCTGGGAATGCGTGCAATCAGTATGTCAATGATAACGTAGACACCAAATAAAGTACTTAAATTTGGCGTACGTTATCGAGAATGTGAGTTTATTTAAACGTACAGCTACAAAGTATTACACTACTGGCCATTAAAATTGCTAGACCAAGAAGAAATGCAGATGATGTATTCATTGGATACATATATTATACTACAACTGACATGTGATTAACATTTTCACGCAATTTGGGTGCATAGATCCTGAGAAATTAGTACCCAGAACAACTATGTCTAGCCGTAATAACGGCCTTGATACGCCTGGGCATTCAGTCAAACACAGCTTGGATGGAGTGTACAGGTACAGCTGCCCACGCAGCTTCAACACGATACCACAGTTCATCAAGAGCAGTGACTGGGGTATTGTGAAGAGCCAGTTGCTCGCACACCATTGACCAGACGTTTTCAATTGGTGAGAGATCTGGAGAATGTCCTGGCCAGGGCAGCAGTCGAACATTTTCTGCATCCAGAAAGGCCCGTACAGGACCTGCAACATGCGGTCGTGCATTATGCTGTTGTAATGTAGGGTTTCGCAGGGATCAAAGGAAGGGTAGAGCCAGGGTTCGTAACACATCTGAAATGTAACGTCCACTGTTCAAAGTGCCGTCAATGCGAACAAAAGGTGACCGAGACGTGTAACCAATGGCACCCCATACCATCACGCCGGCTGATACGCCAGTATGGCGATGGCGATGACGAATACACGCTTCCAATGTGCGTTCACCGCGATGTCGCCAAACACGGATGCCACCATCATGATGCTGTAAACAGAACCTCGATTCATCCGAAAAAATGACGTTTTGCCATTGGTGCACCCAGGTTCGTCGTTAAGTACACCGTCGCAGGCGCTCCTGTCTGTGATGCAGCGTCAAGGGTAACCGCAGCCACGGTCTCCAAGCTGATAGAGCATGCTGCTGCAAACGTCGGCGAACTGTTCGTGCAGATGGTTGTTGTCTTGTAAACGTTCCCATCTGTTGACTAAGGGATCTAGACGTGGCTGCACGATCCGTTACAGCCATGCCTGTCATCTCGACTGCCAGTGATACGAGGCCGTTGGGATCCAGCATGGCGTTCCGTATTACCCTCCTGAACCCACCGATTCCATATTCTGCTAACAGTCATTGGATCTCGATCAACGCGAGCAGCAATGTCGCGATACGATAAACCGCAATCGCGATAGGCTACAATCCGACCTGTATGGAAGTCGGAAACGTGATGGTACGCATTTCTGCTCCTTACACGAGGCATCACAACAACGTTTCACCAGGCAACGCCGGTCAACTGCTGTTTGTGTATGAGAAATCGGTTGGAAACTTTCCTCATGTCAGCACGTTGTACGTGTCGCCACCGGCGCCAACCTTGTGTGAATGCTCTTAAAAGCTAATCATTTGCATATCACAGCATCTTCTTCCTGTCGGTTAAATTTCGCGTCTGTAGCACGTCATCTTCGTGGCGTAGCAATTTTAATGGCCAGTAGTGTATTAACTCGCTCCAACTCGTAAGGCCCGTAGTGTGAGGTGCTGTGACGTACTGGTCAGCACCCGTACACCTCGTTGGCCCCGTGGTCACGATCAGATACAGAGCTGCATGGTAGTGGTTAAAGGTGGGGAGGCTAGGTAAGACACGCAATGTTGAGCCGTGCGCTCACACAGCGCGGCCGCCACACGTGAGAAGCGACCCCCGCCTCCCCGAGCACCGTGCGCCGACGCCCCACTGACAGCAGCGCGCTGCGGCATACTTCACAGTGGTCACAATGGGAGCGCCACAGGGGATGCAGCAGTCGTATCGCTGGAGTCGACGGAGCCAATCGGGATGCAGCCCCACGTGATTACGTCGCGTCGTCGCGGCCCCGAAGTGGGAGTCGTCTGGTGGGCCTACTGGAGTACGGAGCAGGTCTCCCATCCATGTCGACGCTGTTACGGGAGATGAATTTTGGCTACGGACCTGGACACGAGTGATTACGCTCACTTACGTTCCACCTCGTTTTCAGAATGAATCCTCTAAGTTGTAATTAATTCCGACTTCCCATACGATAGTTTGTATCTGGGACGCAACATACACAATAACTGGTGTACGGATACAGACGACACGTCTCCTTAAACGTTGGCATCTGGATAGTTGCGAGGCGAGTTGGACGTAAGTGATAAGGGACATACTGTGGGACTGTTTCCCTGACATAAGGGAGTGGATGAGAATGAAACATATCGATCCTAGCCGCCGAATGGTACACTTCTGAACTCCGACGCACTTAAACCGCATGAGTCTGAGACAAACGCCTACATGCACAAGTGGGGAAGGAGGTTCCCCAGAATACACTGTCGTCTTCTGCGGGCAACACGGAAACAACAGACAATAACTACAGTTGGACTACATTGAAACAGACATACATATAAACACAGCAGTAAGAGACGAAGAACAATGGGCACAATTAAATGCATTAACAAACTATTTCGAAAACAATACATGAAGAGTACCTGAGGACATGACAGAACAGACTGCAGACATTCCTATATGCAACGTAACAAGAGGGTGGTCAGCGACAACCGCAGTGACAGCGGAGACAGTGAAACTGAAGACGAATAGGAAGAGGAGGAGGAGTATGATCAGATGTAGCAGTAAATAACAGACCTGGAACTATCGATCAGTCATAACAAGCCAAAATGCACTGACAAATTTTACGTATTATCAAACAAGGACAGCGAATACTGGAGTAAATATAGTGTAAGGTGCTGTAAATGTAGCCAGCAAGGAATCCATTGTTGTACACTGATGAGTACCTGATGTTAATGCGTAGGATTAGCAACACCACTTATCTACTACCAAATACGAGGGTCGTTCAACAATTAAGGAGACAAACTGGTCTGGAGAAAAAAGCGTTTATTTTTACAAAAACAATACTTTTTCTACTTTTCAACATAAACCCCTTGAACATTTATGCACTTGTTCCAACAGACTACAAGCGTTTTTATTCCGGCTGCAAAGAACTCTTTATCTTGATGATTGAATCAATTTCGCGCAAACTTTTTCACGTCCTCATTGTCCTGGAAACTCTCCCCACGTAATGCCTCCTTCAGTGCGCCAAAAAATGGAAATCACTACGTGCTAAATCATGACTGTAATGGGGATGAGGCAATGCTTCCCAGCCACAAAAAACTGGACCTTCAGTATCACAAAACACAGTCAACATGACTTTTCCTGCTGACGCTTCGGTTTTGAATTTTTTTTCGACAGGTGAGTTGGTGTGCTTCCACTCCATGCTTTGTCTTTTTGATTCTGGCTCATAATAGTGAACACAAGTTTTATCACAAGTTAAAATTTTGTTGAGGAAGTGCTCACCTTCTCTTTCATAACGTTCCTTTAGCTCTGTGCACTCTCTCAACCTTGTTTTCTTGTGTGGCCGCGTCAACTCATTTCGGACCCATCTTGCACATGTTTTCCGGTACTTCAGCTTCTTACAGATAATGTTATGAACTGTACCAGTACTAACTTGAACCTTATCAACTATCATTTCCACAATCACATGGCGCTCGGTACGAATAATGTCACTAATTCGACTTTGAAGTGAGGGAATTGAAACTGCAACTGGTCGGCCAGAACGGTCTTCGTCAGACACTGAGTCGCGGCAATTTGTGAACCGCTCTACCCACTTGTAAAAATTTGCCCGATTCATACAACCTATACCATAAACGTCAGACATTCTACAGTATATATTCACTGGTTTCTCGCCTTCAGCAAGTAAAAAAACGAATAACAGAGAGTTGTTCAACTAATATGGACGTTTCAAGCGGACTCTCCATCCTGAAATGTATTTTTGAGGTTATAAAGAAAACAATGTTGATATATCAGCTGATCAGGGCTCATTCAAGTGATGCCACTTAAAGCATTAAAAGTACCAAACTTGCCCTACAAACTGTTTTTCCTCAGGCCAATTTGTCCCTCTAATTATTGAATGACCCTTTTATAGACTATTTTGTTGTGACTGGCGGTCAACAGCTCGAAGAAACTATTCCGAGGTATTCATTGCCAGTTAAATCGGTGATGACACTAGCAAATCTCTCCTCTACATTATCATCTTTTTACATCATTGCAAAAAAAAAATTATATTTCACCCTCAAATTATCGTTATTTTAAAGTATCATACTTTGCAAAATTTTGCAGATAAAAACAAAACAAAAAACTACAAAAAAGATAACTAACGAAAACTGCAATATGTACGATCTGTTTTAAAATATCGGGTAATAGTTCTTCAAATTTGGAATAAATAAATGGCTCCGTGAAGTATCTCCGAAGATCATCCACATCGGGCCGAAACGGTCACAACCTATAACTGTCTTTATGTGGATCAAGACTGTCCCAGTGAGACTTCATTATTGTGTAAATTATAGACGAGATAAAAGTAAATTTGCAGACGGTGCTTGGCGCGATCCAGCAATAGCCATATCAAGACTGCTTCTTAAAGTGGAAACGGTGTTGGTATCGGTGTGTTAATTCCGCTCATACTGAATGAAGTGACGCCTCTGATGTTCAGACTTGAATATCAAATCCACCGCAGTAAACCACCTGCTGTACAAGGGCTGGAAATTGGAAATTTGTGTTAAGTTCCTATGGGACCAAATTGATAGGGTCATACTCACTACTTAATCTAACTTACACTAACGACAACACACACACCCGTGCCCCAAGGAGGACTCGAACCTCAGACGGGGGTGGCCGCGCGAAGCGTGGGAAGGCGCCCCAGACCCCACGGCTACCCCGCGCGGCTATACAGGATGTTCCAAGAGGAATGGACAACACTCAAGGAAACTGAGAGGCACGATCATTCGAATCAAAAACGTCTGCAGAGTGGCAGGTAAGAACCATCCACTGCTCGGCCGTTTCCGCTTCGCCAGGTAGCAGGCCAAAATCTATTGGGCTATCGTCGAACTGGCAGTTCGTGTACCAAAAAGTGTCACGAACCTTCTCCGACAGCCAAAAATATGTGTCCATATCGCAGCGTATTTTCCGCATCCACATGTAGAACACATTTTAAACAGATGGACATTTATATCTAAATTACATGTGGTAGACACCGAGCCACAGCAACAGTATTACTTGACCGACATCACATGTGTACACCCCTCAACCGTTGCCAGACTACGAAACTACCTGTGCTCATTTTGCTAACTGGTTGATTGTTGACGGCGTCCGCCTCCCTAGCTGAGTGGTCATCGTGGCAGAATGCCAAGCGAGAGGCCCGGGTTCGATTCGCGGCCGGGTTGGAGATTTTCTCCTGTCGGTGACTGGGTGTTATGTTGTCCTCATCATTATTTCATCATCACCGACACGCTAGTCGCTGAAGAAGCGTCAACCGAAAAGACTTGTGGCAGGCGATTGTCATTCTCTGCACAAGACTACGACATCGCATGATTAAGAAAAATAATAAGAATACGAACGTTCATATATCTGTGTTATTTAGAGTGGCAGTATGTAATTGAGAAAGAGATACTGAAATTTCATTCATTTTGACACAATCACTAATGTTTTCTGCATATTCTGAATGTAGGTTTTCTTCTATTCACTGCGTTTCATTACATCATCATCATTCCTCGCTACAAATGTGTACCACATTTGAAGGTGGCCGTCTCTATAATGCTTATTCGTTGCTTCATGTTCCTTTCGTTTGAAATTTATACCATAGCAGCTGCTCGTTGTGAGGCACGGGGGTCAGGTCTTCCCTTCGCTTTGTTGGGCAATACCCGCAAGTAAGGTAGAATATTTTCTAGCTTGTTACATCAGGAAATCTGTATTTCCATGAAAAGAATTGGAAACAGATCAAACAGGCCACAGGGAGAAACGCCTGACAAATGTGCATGTGGACCACACTTCTTGACAGATGAAAATTTATTAAGTCTAAGAACCACACTTCAGAAGCTTATCAAACAAATTGTTTTTAAATCAGCACCAAACTAAGTTTGTAAATATATTTGATTGCAGACCACTGACTAAGTTTTAAACCACTGTGTGCCTATAGATTATCGTCTCAGTTGTGCCACAGGATTTGTGATTTCTTGTCAGGAAGGTCACATTTCATAGTAACTGACGGAAAGTCGTCGAGTAAAACAGAAGTGATATCTGGCGCTCCCAAAGAAAGTGTTGTAGGCCCTCTGCTGTTCAGAATCTGCATAAACAATTAAGGAAATAACAGGAGCAGATGATGCTTTTTTTCATTTACTGTCTAATAAACTGATCTGAAGATCAAAACTAATTTTAAAATGATTTAACCAAGATATCTGTAAGGTGTGAAAAGTGGCAATCGACTGTAAATAATGGTAAGTATGAAGTCATCCACTTGAGTACTAAAAGTAATACGCGAAACCTCGGTTTCACTATAAGGCACACAAATCTAAAGGCTGCCAATTCAATTAAATTGGTACGATCACATAGACAATGTTGTAGGGAAAACAAACCGAAGACTGCGATTTACTGGCAAAACACTTAGAAAATGTAACAAGAGTGCTTGAAGAGAGTGCTTACACTACGCTTGTCCGTCCTCTTCCGCAGTACTGTTGTGCGGCATGAGATCCTTATCCCACTGGATTGACGGAGAATATTGAAAACGTTCACAGAATGTATCCCTGCATTTGCCTGAAGTAATTTAGGAACCAAGGAATACCTAAGTCATGATGGCCGGATGAAGACTGGAGCCTCCACCCTTCCGAATACGAAGCCAGTCTGTTTAAAACAGTTCTAAGTTATTCGATTAGCTGGTTGATTTGGGGGAAGGAGACCAAACTGCGAGGTCGTCGGTCTCATTAGATTGGGGAAGGACGTGGAAGGAAGTCGGCCGTGCCCTTTCAAAGGAACCATCCCGGCATTTGCCTGGAGCGATTTAGGGAAATCACGGAAAACCTAAACCAGCATGGCCGGACGCGGGTTTGAACCGTCGTCCTCCCGAATGCGAGTCCAGTGTGCTAACCACTGCGCCACCTCGCGCGGTCACCTCATTCGTTTTACCGGTAGTGTGCAGTAGTGTTTTACACGGAAAATATTTACTAATGTAAAATACCAGTGCTACACTACCCACTCAGTTCGCACTGGTGCATTTTGAGTCATCAGTCTTCTGACTGGTTTGACGCGGCCCACCACGAGTTCCTCTCCTGTGGCAGCCTCTTACCTCAGAGTAGTACTTGCAACCTTCGTCCTCCATTATATGCTGGGTGTATTCCAATCTCTGCCTTCCACTACAGTTTTTACCGTCTACAGATCGCTCTTAGTACCATGGAAGTCATTCCCTGATGTCTTAACAGACGTCCTATTATCGTGTCCCTTCTCCTTATCAGTGTTTTCCACATATTCCTTTCCTCTCCGATTCTGCGCAGGACCACCTCATTCCTAACCTTACCAGTCCACCTAATTTTCAACATTTGTCTGTAGCACCATATCTCAAATGCTTCAAAATTCTCTTCTGTTCCGGTTTTCCCACAATCCATGTTTCACTACCATACAATGCTGTGCTCCAAACGTACATTTCTTCCTCAAATTAAGGCCATGTAGACTTCTCTTGGGCAGGAATGAATGCCCTTTTTGCCAGTGCTAGTCCGCTTTTGATGTCCTCCTTGCTCCGTCCGTCACGGGTTATTTTGCTGCCTACCTAGCACAATTCCTTAGCCCTATCTACTTCGTGCATATTGAACTCCGCAAGCTTTAACAATGAGCAATAAAGGTAATTTTTTTCTTCTAATGTTGTACTCACTGACATCGCTGTTTTCTCAATTTTCTTGATGTTTCTATCATTTCCATCCTCATCAACAGATTTAATCAGTTTCTTACAAAAGTGATTTGCATCCATAAAGAACCAGCCCTCTTTTGTGGGATTAACGTTTTTTTTCAGGTCCTCAAAAAAACTTAAATATGTATTAACTGTTAACGCCAATCTTAAAGTCTGTAGGTCTGAGGACGCAAGTAATCGAAATTGGGAGGAAGGATCAATTTTGAAAACCAACGATACAGTTACTAGATCTCTCACGAATTAGCATGAAATTACTAGCTACTATCAATGCAAAAACACACCTGTTCGTGACAGCTACGATAGCGGACTTGCACACCTTTCGCTCAGAAGCATACTCATCGCGTCCAGAGGTTCACGGTGTAAATGCAAAACCTGGAGCACCTACGACCACAGCCGATTCTCTAAATTTTTGATGTATGCAGGGACTGGCCAGAAATGAAAGTGACGGAATTTGGAGCACCAGATGGCCAAGAGTTTTTTGGCACTGGCCGGGCGAGACATTACCCAATAGCGTTAGCGTAATTTGCAGCCAGCGACTGACGGAGCGGAAAAAATACAGTACGGGAAGGGACGGGCCGTGGGGTCATGTCCTATGTGGAACTTTCAGCTGCTACATTACTTACACAGCAAATGAATCGCAATAATGCTCGCCGTTCTGCACTCTGGTTACATGTGGCAGGGGTCGTGATACGTTACCCAAAGCGGTTCGTAAGTATATCTGGATAATTTTAAGTGCGATGCAGCACTTTTAGCCTCATAATTATTAATTTCACGATGATGGCGCAGACTTATGGAAGTTCCACTGCGTGGAGAAGGACGGCACGAGTGGAAAGATGCGTCCGCTAGGAGGTAACTGACACTCACGCGTATCCGGGTAATGGTAACTTGACAGATCTGTAGAGATCCTTTATCTTTTTTTTTATTTAATGAGGGGGGAGAGTCTCATCAGTCTTGTGACTGGTTTGATGCGGCCGGCCACGAATCTCTCCTCCGTGCTAACCTCTTCACCTCAGAGTACCACTTCCACCGTACATGCGTGCATTCCAATCTCTGTCTCCCTCTACAGTTCCCTACAGTACCGTGGAAGTTACTCGCTAATGCCTAAACACAATGCCCTACTACCCTGTCCCTTCTTCTTTTCAATGTTTCCGCGTGGTCCTCTCTTCGTAATTTGTAATGAAAACCAACTCCCTTTTTAACAGTCCACCGTATTTTCCAATCCGTCCTTAGCACCACGTCTTGCTCATCGACTCGCTTCTTTCCCTTACATATCAAAGGGACCTAGATTTTAAAGAACGAATCAGAGATAAAGGGTACCGGCAGGGCTGCCCCACAGAAGTTCGTCAGAACCGCTCTTATTGTCTATACTACTATATAAACACAAGTCATATTCTACGTTGTTACCAAAAATCGCGAAAAGTTCTTGACAAATTTACTTCATGTTTTTACACGATGGTCGAATAAACATTCGGATGGACGTTGGATACTAACAGGCTGAATCACCTAAATCTTGCATAGCAAGTATCACGGAAATGCGAAGCGCTATTGATGTGCGGTTTTCACAGGATGGATTGGTAGTCAGAGGCTCGTGTTGATAGCCAATAAACAGATTGTAATAATACAGGGTTACATAAAGTCCGCGAACACTTTCAATTATTTATTGCACAAGAACTAAACATTGTACAGATATCATACATGTGTCATTATGAAGAGAAACCTTGAAAGATTTTTTTTCTTTTTTTCATGTATACAGGCACAGCGTAGTTTGGTAATTTGATGATATCCAGCTCCTTATAAATGTCTCTCGCACGCTCTCCACATTGACTTCACTCACACTGGGACGTCTGCTTCTCTTTGCCGGGCACAAGCAACCCGTCGTAACGAATTTGTTGTGCCAATGGTAAATGGCCTTCCTTGTTGGTGGCCTCTTACCGTACTTGGTTCTAAACATCAGTTCAACAGCTGTAGCACACTTGTTTTTGTCGAACTCCAACACACAGAAAACTTGCTCCACACCTGAACTAGCCACGTTTGCGACTAGCGCTGACTATCGGCAAATTACCAAACTACACTGTGGCTGTATAGACGAAAAAAACTTTCAGAGTTTCTCTCCAAAATGACATACGTATGATATCTGTATAATGTTTGGTTTTTATTCAATAACAAATTGAACGTGTTCCCCGACTTTATGTACACCTTGTACTTAGAAAGTGTATTTTTGCCGAAACATACACTTTTTTAACTGGAACAATGCCTATTGACATTAATAAACTAAGAGTGGGGTAAATTACAATCTCAGTGACGTTTGTTGCACGTTTCTAGTGCAAGTCGTTTACGAGATACTGTGTTTTGAGAAGTTCCCATACCGACACTTGTAAGATACCTATGGTAACAGACGCTAAAGAATAACCAAAGTGCCTATAGTAGTTATGTGGGTTCTTACCAGTAACGAGACAACTGACTATCTCAGGTTGTGTACAAAATGACCGCTGCCAGGGTCAATATACCCTTCCAGTCTGGTATGGAACGACTGCTGCACGTGCGAGTATTTCAGCGAAGATGTCCGATCAGGCTGCAGTGGTTCGTTGCGTATCAAATGGTTCAAATGGCTCTGAGCACTATGGGTCTTAACATCTGAGGTCATCAGTCCCCTAGAACTTAGAACTACTTAAAGCTAACTAACCTAAGGACATCACACACATCCACGCCCGAGGCAGGATTCGAACCTGCGACCGTAGCGGTCGCGCGGTTCCAGACTGTAGCGACTAGAACCGCTCGGCCACACCGGCCGGCCGTTGCGTATCACCGCTTGTAGTTGGTATGTTTTTGTAGACAGAATTTTTCAGTTTTCACCACAAAAGAAGTCTACAGACGTCAAATCCGGGGAATTGGCCCGCCAAGGTATAGGTCCTTTGCGTCACATCTAACGACTTAGAAACAATTCGTAACGACATGTTGTAGTGCTTCGCGCTGTATGGGCTGGACAGCTATCACACTGGTACAAAAGGCCCCTCCTAGTCGCAGAAGACCGTTTTCTACCATCCGTGGAAGATGGACTGTTAGGAGGCTGCGAAACTTGTGCGCGTTCACTGTTCTGTCTATGAAAAACGGCCTATGAGGTAATGGTTCCCTATCCCACACACCACACGTTTGCACTACACGGACGCTGACGCTCCACCTGACGAAGGCAACGGGGATTTTCATTATGTTTCGACCGTTTACCTGGTCATGACGTAAATGGGGCTTCATCGCTAAACAGCATACATGGTTTATCTAGAGTATACTCTCTTAATGCCCATATACCGAAAATAACAGGATTCTCATAATCATTTCCGCGCAGCTCTTGACGGACTGAGATGTGATAGTGTTGGAACTTACGCCGATGGAGACACATGCCACATCGTGGCGCGACTGTGTGGGAGCTAACGTGAGGATCGGCTGTAACAGCAGCGAGCACATTAATTTCGTCACGTGCTTCCCTCTGTTACGTTGTCCACATGTTACACTACCATTTTCACGTAACTGGTTTAAGAGGTTGATAAATAACTTCCGAGGTAGTTGATGTATACTGGGATATCTTGCCCCGTACCCCGTACAAGAACTAACTGCATTCCTCTTACACTCTCCACACAGCACGAGCATGCGCGCTTTTTCTGCATGGTAGATCCCATCGTTCACTCACGATCTACTGCTTGGACTGTAACTCACTGACTGACTGGCGAGTAGCAAGCACGCGGGGGACACACAAGCACACTGTACGCAAACATAACAACACCGTACCTAACAACTTTGCAGGTTGAATGGCATAAATGGGCGTCGGTGTGGAAACATCTGAAAATACGGTATCTCATACACGATTCGCAGCGGAATCCTCCAACGAACACCACTAACATTCTTATTTACCCTACTTTAGATTATTAATGTCAATAGGCATTGTTTCATTCTCAGAAAACTGCATGCCAACAGCACTGTCCATTTCCGAAACATCTGCAGTGCAAGTTTTAGATAATTACATATATGAATTATTTGGAAAACACTGTTAGCAAAAATTTCGAAAAGTTCTCGACCCATTTCCTTCATGAGCCATATATTTTTTAAATCAACAATGTACAGGTTTTTGTACACCCGACTGTGAGAAGGAAAGTGCTTTGCTGTGAAATTGTGTGGTTTTCTTTTTCTTTCTTGCAGTTAGCTTTAAACCCTTATATAAATCACAGCTTCCCTCTACTCGTATAGTCTCTCTCCTTGCGCAGAATTTTATACCAAATTTGCATACACAACAATGTACTGTTTTCTTTTATTCCTCGCAATCCATTCTAACAGAATTAGGGACGTTGTATTTTTGGCTAAATTTGTAACCCTATTCGTTCGCAGATTAAATCAATGTTTCCAGTCGATTTTACCCGCTCATGAACGGACTCAGTTCCTCATCGAAGGTTCGTTTGCAGCAACAACAAACAAGGTTCAATGTCAAAGAGACAGGAAGCGGAGTCCGCCTCCGTAGCTCAGCGGTAGCGCTACCGCCTGCCACGCAAGGGGGGCCGGGTTCGATTCCCGGCAGGGGACCGGGTGTTGTGTGTCTTACATCACGATTTTCATCATCATTGACACGCAACTAAAAAGACTTGCAATACGGCGGCCCAACCCCGAAGGGGACATCCCGGCCAATAAATGCCATACGATAATTTCATTTCATTTGAGGAAGAGGAGATTAACAGGAAGGGAGGAAACAGACACACAGAGGGGGAAGAAGGGGGTAGATAGAGAGGGGGGTGGTGTTTGGGAGGAGATGGACAGAGAGAGGGGGTGGTGGTAAGGAGGAGATATACAGAGAGAGGGTAGAAAATTTGGACTTACATCCAGTTTTCAGACGTGTTCAGCAACTGCGAAGCATTTCCAGCTTCCCTAGCCTATATACGTAAATGATCTCATAGCTAGGGCGTGCAGTACTCTGTGACTATTTCCTAACGACGCTGTGATGTAGAGGAAGGTGACGTCCTCAAGTGATGTGGGAGGATACAAGATGACTGACAGAATTTGCACTTGCAGTGATAAATGACACCTTGCTTTAAATGTAGAAAAATGTAAGTTACTGAAGATGGGTAGGAAAAAAAGACCCGTAATGTTGGAATACAGCATCGGCAGTATGCTGCTTGACACTCACGTCGTTTTAATATCTGGGCGTAACGTTGCAAAGCGTAATTAAATGAAACGAACGCGTAAGGTGGTGGGGGAAGGCGAATGGTCGAGTTCCGTTTATTTGGAGAATTTTAGGAAAGTGTAGGTCACCTATAAAGGAGACCGCGACCAATTTTGAGTATTGTTCGAGATTTTGGGATCCCCACCAGGTCGGATTAAGGAATACATCGCAGCAAATAAGTGAAATGCTCTGTGAACTCAAATGGGAATCCCTGGAAGGAAGACGACGTTCCTTTTGTGCAACACTGCAGAACGATTTACTGCAGCCAACGTACATTTCGTCTAAGGACCGCAAAGATAAGAGAAATTAGGACTCGTACGGGGACATATACACAGTCGTTTTTCACTCGCTCCATTTGAGAACGCAACCGGAAAGGGGAAGGGAATGACTAGTAGTGGTACAAAGGTACCTTCCACCACACATCCTGTGGTGACTTGCGGAGTATGTACGTAGATGTGGATTAGGACCTAGAACAATGACTCGATCTCATTTTTGTCAGTTTTCTAGAGCAGCGAATGCGTAACGTCCACATTGGGTAGTTGACGCCCACCACAATGGATTTAATGCTAGGCGCCATGTTGGCGCGAGTCTTGTACTGAGTGCTTGTGGTCTCACACATACTGTGGGCCACCTATCAGATCGTAACATTAACCGTTTGCAAGGCATAAATAGCCTTCGAAATTTACGCGACGTGAATATGGAATCACAAGCTTGTCGCACAGTCGTATCTCATTGCTCACATTGCTGTCTTTCGCTCGTCCCAACCTCATGGTTCGTTTCATAATATCAGAAGGTACTGTAACCATTTTGCAGCCTTTCATAGATTAATGTCTTTACTAACTTGTGAAACATAATGATCATTAACAGTGTACTCTCTTTTCCTCCAATAAATACTTTCCTGTTACAGACCATAAGGAGAAATGGAGTGTACCTCACACATATATAAAAATGTGAGTGCGATTGAGGAAGGGGGGGGGGCTTTCTTCCACTTCTCCTAAACAACTGGATAAATTTCACTCAAATGTGGTACACATACTACTTATTGTGGGGAGAACCATATAGCTCCCATAGGGATGGCGGTGAAGGGAGCTAAAGGGTTGGTAACCCCTGACATCTAGGCTGCCCTGCAAGACAGATGTGTTATGCTGGTATTATCAGAGTGCTTCCCAGAGGCTGAACATGTGGCTGGACAGAGAGAAGAGAGGAGAAGAAGAATAGTGAGAGAGAGGAGGACGAGAAAGACAAGAAAGGGAGGAGCAGAAGATGGACAAATAAATTAGAGTAGGAGGGAAGAGAGGGGATGAGGAACTGAAGGAATAGAGAGGGAGGAGGAGGGGTCGGATAGACGAAGGAGGGAGATACACAGAGGATACAAAGACTGCGAAATTCTCGAAAGACGTGGCACTTGATATCAGGTGATGGTCCACAAGCTGGTGCTTTAAGTACCCTCCTTGACACACCATGGAATGACTTGTGGAAAATAGGTCTAGATGACATTTAGCTGGTGAAATTTTGAGAACATATATTCGAATTTCGAAAACACCCTTCTTAAATTATATCTACAATACAAGATCATCAATCTTTTCAAGTTTCATGTTTAGCTGTTTGGCCCTGCAATGATGCGTCAATCAATCAGAACATCTTATATACATACATAGATATGATATGGTAACTGCTATAGTGTGGCTGTTCATCAGCTGGTACCATAAGTATCCTTCACAACCCACCATAAGGTGGTTATAGAGCATAGATGGTAGATCAAACTGAACAGGAAGAGCAGTGAATATCGAGTGACGATCCCTCGGTGATCGCGTTAAGTATCATCCGCCGCACAATGTAGAGTACTGAGTGGAGAATGTAGATGTGTAACACAGAAGTGTGTTGTTCAAATTCTCGACAGATGCAACACTTGCTATCAGGTGAATGCCCATCGGATAGTACCTTTCACCACGTACCATATCATTGCTCGTGGAATGTGGATGTGGATTACAATGAGATGACAATTAAATACCTGCTGATATCATGTCAGATCTCCTTTTGGCCGGTGTAGTGCAGCAACTCAGAAAGTCAATGGAAGTCCTCTACAGAAACATAGAGACATGCTGCCACTACACCATCCGTAACTGCGAAAGTGATGGCTGGGCAATACTTCGTGCAGAAACTGATCTCTCCATTATGTCCCATAAATGTTCAGTGGGATTCATGTCAGGTAATCTGCACGGCTAAATCATTCGCTCGAAGTGGGCAAAATGTTCTTAAAAAAAATCGCGAACAGTTGCGGCCCGGTGCCATCGCTGTATGGGAACGTCGAGTCCGTGAAAGGCTGCAAATGGTCTCCGAGTAGCTGTACGTAACAATTTCCAGTCAATGGTCGGTTCAGTTGGACCAGAGGACCCAGTCCATTCCACGTAAACACAGCCCATACCACCACCACCAGTTTGCACAGTGCCTTGTTGTCTGTGCCATGCTCGAAACCTACCATCAGCTCTGACATTAGGACTCATCTGACCAGACCACGGTTTTCCAGTCGTCTATGGTCCAGCTGATACGGTTATGGGCCTAGGAGGGCACTGCAGCTGCAAGTGATGTCTTATGTAAACAAAGGCACTCCAATGGTCATCTGCTGCAATAGGCCATTAACGTCATATTTCGACAAACTATCCTTCAGAACACGTTTGTAGTAAGTCCCACATTGGTTTCTAAGGTAATTTCACGCATTGTTGCTTGTCTCTTAGCACTGACAACAATATGCCAACGATGCTGGTCTCGGTCGTTAAGTGAAGGCTGTCAGTCACCATGTTGTGCATAGTAAGAGGTAATTCCTGAAATGTGGTATTCTAGTCACACTCTTGACACTGTGGGATCTCGAAATACTGAATTCCCTAACGATTTCCGAAATGGAATGTCCCATGCGTCTACATCCAGCTACCATTCTGTGTTCAAAGTCTGTTAATCGCCATAGTGCGGCCATAATCACGTCGGAAACATTTTCACAAGAATCACCTGAGTGCATATGACAGCTCCGCTAATGACTGTTGTTTTTTATCTTGTGTATGCGATACTGCCGCCCTCTGAATATGTGCATAATATTGTGCCATGACTTTTGTCGCCTCAGTGTGTAGCTGTAGATGACAAAAAACTGGTGAAATTCTGGAAAGACGAAGCAGTCAACATCAGGTGACATCAGCTGGTGCCAGAAATACCCTCTGTCTGACCCAATAAACTCCATGTGAACAGGCCTCGAAAGGCTCTACCGTACCGACTACCGACAGACTGCCAGTAGTCACCAGCCGTTAGGCGCCACTGGATGCGGATACGGAGTGGCGTGTGGTCAGCACACCGCTCTCCCGTCCGTTGTCAGTTTTCGGGACCGGAGCCGCTACTTCTCAGGGGGTCTCACAAGGGCTGAGAGTAGCCTGCTTGTCACGACCGCTCGGCAGACCCCGACGGTCACCCATTCAAATGCTGGCCGAGCTTGACAGTGTTTAACTTTTGTGATCTGATAGGAACCGGAGTCAGTACGGCGGCAATGCCGTTGCCTTGGCACCCTAAGGTGGGCTGTGAAGTTAACGAGTAAATGTCGATCAAATATCGCTAGTTAAATTCATTCAAGACACGACAGTGACCTTGAGAATATGTCTATCAAGTGGTATCATAAGCACCCTCTGCCACATACTGTAAGGTGGTTATGTAGTATAGACAGTACATCAAACTGTCAACAGACATAGCAGTCGATATAGGGTGACAGTCCATCAGTGATCGCATAAGTACCATCTGTCAAAAGGAGTACAGCGCCTTTAAAATACCGGGTGATCAAAAAGTCAGTATAAATTTGAAAACTGAATAAATCACGGAATAATGTAGATAGAGAGGTACAAATTGACACACATGCTTGCAATGACATGGGGTTTTATTAGAACCAAAAAAATACAAACGTTCAAAAAATGTCCGACAGATGGCGCTTCATCTGATCAGAATAGCAATAATTAGCATAACAAAGTAAGACAAATCAAAGATGATGTTCTTTACACGAAATGCTCAATATGTCCACCATCATTCCTCAACAATAGCTGTAGTCGAGGAATAATGTTGTGAACAGCACTGTAAAGCATCTCCGGAGTTATGGTGAGGCATTGGCGTCCGATGTTGTCTTACAGCATCCCTAGAGATGTCGGTCGATCACGATATACTTTCGACCTCAGGTAACCCCAAAGCCAATAATCGCACGGACTGAGGTATGGGGACCTGGGAGGCCAAGCGTGACGAAAGTGGCGGCTGAGCACACGATCATCACCAAACGACGCGCGCAAGAGACCTTTGACGTGCCATCTGTCGGACATTTTGTGAACTTTGTTCTTTTCGGTGCTCATAAAACCCCATGTCATTCCAAGCGTGTGTGTCAATTTTTACCTCTCTATCTACATTATTCCGTGGTTTATTAAGTTTTCACATTTATACTGACTTTTTGATCACCCTGTATGTAGATGCAGAGGAAGACAGTGAAATTCTCGACAGATGTGGCACTTATGATGGCCCACTGGATGGCATCTTTCACTAAACACTATGATGACTTGTGGAGTGTAGATCCATATTTCACAGCGCTAGTGAAATTCTGGAAAGACATGATGAAGCTATTGGGTGACAGTCCATCAACTGGTAGGATGTCCGACCCCTCGACTGAGTGGTCGCTGCATATGACTGCCACGCAATGGGACCGGGTTCGATTCTCAGCGGGGTCGGAGGTTTTCTCCACTCGCGGCCTGTGTGTCGGGTTATTGTCGTCACCATCATTTCATCGTCGACGCGCACGTCGTCCAATGTGGCGCCAACGGACAAGACCTGTAACTCGGCGGCCAAACTTCCCCGCCCATCAATGCCATTCGATCATTTCATTTCAACTGGTACGTAAAGTACCCTGTGCAGGACACGGTGGATAGACGTCGCGGGCGGCGTGGAGCCGGCGGTGACCCTTGACCTTAGCGGGCCGCAGCGTCGCGCCGCGGCGCCCGCCGACCTCGCCAGCGCCAGCGCCGGCGTCGGCGTCGGCGGCGGCGTCGGCCGTATCGAGCGGCGGGCCGCCGGCCGCCGGACCTCAGCCCTCCGCCGCCTCCGGCCTTGACCCGCCGCCACAAACACGCCGCCACGTGCCGCCCCCGCCGCCCCTCACGCATCGACCCGTCGCCGCGTCGTCACATCCGCCCCTGACGGCCCGTCACTCGTCATAACACCTCACGTCGCCAGATACACCTGCTCGAGGCAAGCCCCTAGTCCCAGTCGTCCCTCAGCCCGTCACCACACTGCCCGGTGAGAGCCAAAGCCTTTACAGTACGCGCTCCTCGCCTGTCCTCCTGACGTCCAAAGGCGGACGTTTCACCTCTGCCGTACCTCGCTCGGTAATTATGCGAAAACAGTTAAGGCAGTACTGTTATCCAAATAACAGAATAACAGCCACGATAACTTGGACATTTTGAAAAATTTTCACGTCCTAGGTGCTCGGATTGGGCTCGGAGCTATACACTGACGTGAGGGAAGTCGTGGGATGATGGCGGTAATATCGCGTACGCAAGGTATGAAAGAACACTACACTGGCTGGAGCAGTCATTTATACCCACAAGGGAACCTCACCATCGCACCCCCCTCAGATTTAGTTATAAGTTGGCACAGTGGATTGACCTTGAAAAACTGAACACATATCAATCGAGAAAACAGGAAGAAGTTGTGTGGAACTATGAAAAAAAATAAGCAAAATATACAAAGTGAGTAGTCCATGGGCAAGACAGGCAACATAAAGGATGGCGTGAGCTCAGGAGCGCCGTGGTCCCGTGCTTAGCGTGAGCACCTGCGTAACGAAAGGTCCTTGGTTCAAGTCTTCCGTCGAGCGAAGAGTTCATTTTTTTTAATTTTGAGACAATTATCAAAGTTCAGGCACTTACACATAATCAACTTCGCTCTTCAAAATTCCAGGACATGTTCAAATTTGCTTCGACATATGCAGGATTTGACGGTCTACACACGGAAAAATTTGAAAACGTTAAAAACGTATGTTTTGACAGAGCACAGGGAAAACTGCGCGACTGTGAAACTGTTGCATTCATTTGTTGCAGCTTATGTGACAAATTCTTATGTTTTCATCACTTTTTTTGGAGTGATTATCACATCCACAAGAAAACCTAAATCGGGCAAGGTAGAAGAATCTTTTTACCCATTCGCCAAGTGTACAAGTTAGGTGGGTCGACAACATATTCCTGTCATGAGACGCACATGCCGTCACCAGTGTCGTATAGAATATATCAGACGTGTTTTCCTGTGGAGGAATCGGTTGACCTATGACCTTGCGATCAAATGTTTTCGGTTCCCATTGGAGAGGCACGTCCTTTTGTCTACTAATCGCACAGTCGCAAAACACAGACACTTTTCCGCAGCTGCTCACGCTAACCACGGGACCACGGCGCTCCTGGGCCCACATTATTCTTGATGTTGCATATCTTGCGCATGGACTACTCACTTTGTATATTTTGCTTATTTTTTTTTTCATAGTTCCACACAACTTCTTCCTGTTTTCTCGACTGACCTGTATTCAGTTTTTCAAGGCCTATCCACTCTGCCCACTTATAACTAAGTCTGCGGGGGGTGCGATGGGGAGGTTCCCTTGTCAGGTGATTCATGTGAAAAGATCTCCGACGTGATTCTAGCCGCACGATGGGAATCAACAGACTGTGAACACGGAGTGGTAGTTCGAGATACAAGCATGGGACATTCCATTTGAAAAACTGTAAGGGATTTCAATATTCCGGGACCCACGGTGTCAAGTGTGTGCCGAGAGTACAAAATTTTAGGTATTATCTGTCACGACGCACAACGCAGGGGCCGACGGCCTTCACTCAACGAGCGAGAGCAGCAGCGTTTTCGTAGAGTTGTCAGCGCTAACAGACAAGCAGCACTGCGTGAAATAATCGGAGAAATCAATGTGCGACGTACACGTTGGGGCTGTTCAGCGAAATATTGCCTTAATGGCCTATCGCAGCAGATGAGCAATGCGAGTGCCCTTGCTAACAACACGACATGGCCAGCAGCGCCTCTCCTGGGCTCCTGACCATATCGGTTGGACCCTACACGACTGGTCAAAAGTGGCCTGGTTAGACGAGTCACGATTTCAGTTGGTAAGAGCTGATGGTAGAGTTCCAGCGTCGCGCAGACCCCACGAAGCCGTGGACCCCAGTTGTCATCAAGGTACTGTGCAAGCTGGTGGCGGCTGCATAATGGCGTGGGCTGTGTTTACATGGAATGGACTGAGTTCTCTAGTCCAGCTGAACGGATCGCTGACTGGAAGTAGTGATGTTCGGCTACTTGGGGACCATTTCTAGCATTTCACAGACTTCATGTTCACAAACAATGATGGGATTTTTATGGGTAACAATGTACCAAGTCACCAGGCCACAACTGTTCGCAACTGGTTTGAAGATCTTTCTGGACAATTCGAGCGAATGATTTGGCCACACGGATCGCCCGACATGGGGCATAACCGACAGGTCAGTTCGTGCACAAAATCCTGCACTTTCGAAATTATGCACGGCTATAGAGGCCGCATGGCTCAACACTTCTACAGAGGACTTCCAATTGCTTGTTGAGCCCTTGTCACGGCGTGCAGCTGCACTACATCCTCCAAATGTGGGCCGACACAATATTAGCAGCTGTCCCGTAACTTCCGTCACCTCAAAGTCACTTCAAAGTGCCACATAAACATGACACTATTTTTCAACGTAGTCCTCAAGTCTCTCGACGACACAAATTCGGTCCTTCAAATCCGCTGTGTGAACCTTATAACAGTGTCGAAAATTCTGTGTTTCGATGAACTTGATGAATGTATGGATTGTTCTCGCCGGCCGGAGTGGCCGACCGGTTCTAGGCGCTACAGTCTGGAACCGCGCGACCGCTAGGACTGATGACCTCAACAGTTAAGTCGCATAGCGCTCAGAGCCATTTGAACCATTTGATAGTTCTCAATGCATTAGGAACAGGTCTTGATTTCTGAACGCTTATGGGCGTCGGTGAGATGATGAAGATGATTATATGTTTAAGGGACTAAACTTCTGCGCCATCAGTCCTTCCTTATCATGAGAGAAACAGGTACAAAGGTAAAAAGCGAAAAAAATCGGGACTTGGTTTGTCAAACTATGTAAGCAGCTCAAAGAGTTAAAAAGAGCGTCACAGTACCACAACAGGTAAAAGAAAAGCGATACCCCATGCGGCATCTTGTACAGTGGGGTCTAAAGGCACAACAAGGTGAGAGGGGAAGAAAGTAATCAGCTGTTACTTGGTGGGTACTAGCCAAAGGGGGAAGCTCTCGCCGTCACTACCACCCCTAACACTGGAAGCGGAAGAGTATTATAGATTAGAGTAAAATCTGCTCTCTCTCGGGGAATGCGACACTTTGGCAGTGATTGTCTCGTTAGCCGCAGGCATCAGGTAGCGAAGTAGGCAAGCAGAGAGCGTGCCGCAGATCGGCCAGCAGGGCTCCCTCAAGAAGAACACGCGCTTCGTCAGCAGACAATCGCAGATACAGTAAGGAGCATCCTCCCGACGCACAACGAACTCGTGGGTGAGTCTGATGTGGACGACGCGTAATCGGCACGACACAATGGCATCTTTCCGAGAGCCCTGGAAAGATGTATGTCACACGTCTTCATGGACGATAATTCGCGCCCCCTCCGCGCACGTCTTGTGAATTACTTCCTTCAGGGTAACGACATCGCTCGACTAGAGTGGCTAGCGAGTTCTCCAGACATGAACCCTATCGAACATGCCTGGGATAAACTGAAAAGGACCGTTTATGGACGACATGCCCCACCAACCACTCTGAGGGATCTACACCGAATCGCCTTGAGGAGTGGGACAATCTGGACCGACAGCGCCTCGATGAACTTGTGGATAGTATTCCACGACGAATACAGGCATGCATCAGTGCAAGAGGTCGTGCTACTGGGTATTAGAGGTACCGGTGTGTACAGCAATCTGGACCACCACCTCTGAAGGTCTCGCTGTATGGTGGTACAACATGCAATGTGTGGTTTTCATGAGCAGTAAAAAGGGCGGAAATGATGTTTATGTTGATCTTTATGCCAATTTTCTGTACAGGTTCCCGAACTCACGTAACCGAGGTGATGCAAAACTTTTTTTGATGTGTGCAATTTTGTCCACCCACTGTAAGACGCTGATGTTCTGAGTCGTAATACGTCGTACCAGGGATATCGTTTCTTTCCGGACCTATGCTTATTAGTGTCATTTGCTTCTTTCATTGTCCTCTAATCACCCCCTTTCGTTTGTATCTTGTATATGGTATAAAATCGATTTGGCTCTTCATACAATACTGATAATGAAAATGTAAGTCTACGAAAACGGTCTGCGAATGAAGGTGAGGTTGGAGCTATTTGTTGATCTTCTGTGGGGAGAAAAAACTGTAAGCACCCGAGGACGGTGTTGGAACGGGGGGTCATGTGCCAGATACCCATCTACATCTACATCTCCACTGACGGGACTAAGAATTGCTCTGCACTTGCTTATACCACAAGAGCCCCCCCCCACCCTCCAAGGCTCTGCACTTGGGCCAACTATACACCTATATACTCTATTTTTAAAAATGACGTCCCAAAAAGGACGAATAGTCGGGTACCACATTAAGTGGACGGCACGTCTCATTCAAGTCAATTACAAAGCCATTAATCTTCAAAGATAACATGAGAATACAACTAGGTGTGTAATACATAGAAAACTCGTTGACAACTAGAATGAACCTTCCCAGTTGTCAAGTCTCTATCGAGACCTCCCCTTGTCTAATTCCAATGAATATCTGAGCTTTAGTCCGCCCCCGGTAGCTGAGTGGTCAGCGCGACGGACTGTCAATCCTAAGGGCCCGGGTTCGATTCCCGGCTGGGTCGGAGATTTTCTCCGCTCCGGGACTGGGTGTTGTGTTGTTCTAATCATCATCGTTGTGGTCTTAGAGGCGTTCGATTATGCTATACGAACTGTACCCTTGTATAGGGAGTAACGGTATGACCCTTGTATAAGGAGTAACGGTATCTCCCCCCAACTTCAGACTCTTAATCTAGAAGTTGGTGGTCCTTGCAACTTCACTACATGTTTGTGAGGTGTGGGACACAGCTGGAGATACTCATATACACTGATTAGCCAAAAACGTTACAAACACTTCATCGTGAGACTGGATGCAGTTCGGTGGCGTTAGAGCACATGACACGGTAAGGAACGTATATACGTGGGGCAGAGAACAATGGGGATTCATTCTAGCGACGGAGCTACACGCAAATGAGGAAGTAGACTGACAAAAAATACTTCGAGAAAGGGCAAATTGTCATGTCCCGGCGTCTTAGAAGTGGGAACGAAAGTCTCGGAAACGGCGAAGCCGGTAGGCTGTTAGCGTGATTCTGTCCTGAGCATCTATGGAAAGTGGCTGGTGGATGCTGAAAGCACGACGAAGCGAGACAAGGTGTTGGACGTTCACGCCTCATCACAGAACGCTTGCCTTATCTGCAAAGTAGGATGGGGGCAGGCATTATATGGCAGACCTGACGACAGAATAGAACGCTGGAGCAATACCTAGTGATCTTCCAGATTTCTCGGCGCGATTGATCAATGGTGTACTTCCGGGTGTGCTGTCGTGTTCTTGTACATAAAATAAAAACAACTCGGCAGGACAATCGGAAACACACCATTGGCTTCGCAGCACACGACCCCTGCGTATTCCCATGTTGATCCAACGACATGGTCAATTATGACTACAGCAGGCACAGGATCATCGAGACTGAAGCGTGTCGCCTGGGCAGGAGAATCACGATTCTTGTTACGCCACGTCGATGGTTATGTCCAGATGCGCCTTCATACAGGCGAAGGGTATTCCAAACACACACCGCGTCACGGATGCAGTGTTGTGCTGTGGGGAAGATTCACCTGCTTTTCCGTGGGACCTGTGGTGATAATCGCACCATGACAGCAGTGGCTACGGGAACTATTGAGCCTCCTGCCGCGCTCTACCAAAACTACGGTTTGGTAGTTTTAGTAGATGGCTCCAAGCACTAAGGGACTTAACATCTGAGGTCTTGAGTCCCCTAGACTTAGAACTACTTAAACCTAACTAAGTTAAGGACATCACACACATCCATGCCCGAGGCAGGATTCGAACCTGCGGCCGTGGCAGCAGCGCGGTACCGGACTGAAGCGCCTAGAACCGCTCGGCCACAGCGGCCGGCCGGTAGTTTTAGTAAATCGGCAATTTGTGCTAAGGCCTTATGGGACCAAACTAATGAGATCATCGGTCCCTAAGCTTACGCACTGCTTAATCTAACTTAACGCTAAGGACAACACACACACCCATGTCCGACGCAGGATTCGAACCTCCGACGGGGGCAGCCGCGCGGACCGTGGCAACGCGCCTCAGGCCGCGCGGCGGTAGTTTTAGTACACTACAAATATGAATTAGGAAGTGGTAGGATTACCGGTAGTAGTGTTAGCATTGGGGAGGTAACAAACAAATTAATGTGTGTGAGAGAAATTGGAAACCCACGATATCTCCCTCTTCCTCGTTTTCCACATAATTAAAACCGCACACCATTCAGTGTTAGCCCATTGTGTATTTTACAGCTTTAAAAATATGTTGCATTTTATAAATAATAAAAATTAGTTGATCCTGTAACATCTGCCCTTTAATGTGACCAAAGCAATTACTTTGATGCAGGTAGCTTACTTGCGCTAATATAAAAAATTATTGTTGTTAATTTGTACTGAATAGGACGTTCTTCATCATGGTAAAAGGCAAGAGATTTTTGTTATTATTGATAAATGTGAAAGTTGTTTATGAATAAAAGAAACAAATTTTTTATAAGATCGACGAGTTACTGATGCGATGTTCGATACTCTTTTTTCCTCGTTTTTTCTCTTTTAATTTCACCTTTTTGTTGAGCAAAATTGTGTTCTCTAAGCCGGCCGGTGTGGCCGAGCGGTTCTAGTTGCTTCAGTCTGGAACCGCGCGACTGCTACGGTCGCAGGTTCGAATCCTGCCTCGGGCATGGATGTGTGTGATGTCCTTAGGTTAGTTATGTTTAAGTAGTTCTAAGTTCTAGGCGACTGATGACCTCAGATGTTAAGTCCCATAGTGCTCAGAGCCATTTTTTTGTGTTCTCTAGCAGTATATGGCAAATGTACATTATTATTTTTACTACAACATCCCTGTGTTTGATATTACAAATCAATCATTTTCGAATTAACCCCGAATTAAAACTTTGCATGAAGGCAATCAGGTACGTGCAGCGAATGGATTGAGGACTTTTTGGTAGGGAGGACACAGCATGTTATCTCGGATGGAGAATCATCGTCAGATTTTGAAGTAACTTCCGGTGTGCCCCAGGGAACTGTGTTAGGACTCTTACTGTTCACGTTGTACGTTAATGACCTTGCAGACAATATTAGTAGTACAGTCTGGTTCTTTGCAGATGTTCAGTTATCTATAATGAAGTAGTATCTGAGAGAAGCTGCGTAAATATTCCATCAGATCTTGATAAGATTTCAACATGAAGCAGTTTGGCAACTTGCTCAAAATGTTCAGAAATGTAAAATTTTGCACTTCACAAAACGAAAAAACATAGCATCCTGACAATGCGCCACTGTTGGAATCGGCCAACTCATACAAATACCTGATTGTAACACTTTGTAGGGATATGGAATGGAAAGGTCGCATAGGTTCAGTCGTGGGTAAACCAGGTGGTAGACTTCGGTTTATTGGTAGAAAACAGGGGAAGTGTAATCAGTCCGCAAAGGAGATCGCTTGCAAATCATTCGTGCGACCCATCCTAGAGTATTGCTCAAGGGTGTGGGACCCGTACCAGATAGGACTAACAGGGGATATTGAATGTTTACAGAGAAGGGCACCACGAATGGTCACAGGTTTGTTTAACCCGTGGCAGAGTGTCACAGAGATCCTGAAGGAGCTGAAGTTGAAGAATCTTGAAGATAGACGTAAACTATTCCGAGAAAGTCTGTTAAGAAAGTTTCAAGACTCACAAGGTGACGGCACGAGCGTGGGGTGGGGGATTTGTCCGAAATTTTGTGTGGTGAAAGAGCACCCCTAACACCTCACGTGGTTAAAATATTAGGACACACTACCCGGAAAATCTCGGGAAAAATCGATCCAAAGTTTCTTAGGTGCCTTATGAGTATAAAATGTTAGTCCATTGCCGAGCCGCCGTCTGGCCTACATGGTTAGGTCTCGGACTCTTGCGCCAGAGGTCTCGGGTTCTATTCCTCCTCTGGCACTTTTTTTCTTCTGTTTCATTTTCTATTATTATTCCACCAATTATTCAGAAAGTCTCCCAAACCTACATTATCTTTAACAAATTAGTTACATTATTGAATAAAAATTTTCTTTTTGTCCAACAACACAATTCATGGCAGTGGGTTCTCCATTTTTCATTGTAAAGTATATAAGGAGAATCATTGGGTTTTTAATCAGAATAACAAATTCGATTGGGAAACATTCAATTTATATAATTATAAACAAGAAACGCAGTGATAATTATCGTAAAAGCAAACAAAGCAATAATTTTTGCGACATTTTGCGCAATATATAAAAGCGGATTTTTTACAAACACAGGGCGTTTGCAATAAAACTGTACAAAAATATGTCCCATTAACATTTACGAAAATGATTTGAGTTTCCGGTAATTTTGAGGCAAACCAGGCATATTGAATCATGTCTCGGAATATTGGTGACGATAACTGATGGTGAATTATGGAATGAATTTTTATACAGTCTTCCCGGGAATTAATTTCACGATTCTCCTGTAACAATGCGCTGCAATTTTGCAAGCAACAGAAGAAAAAAAAAGTGCAAGAGGAGGAATCTGGCGTAAGGGTCCGACCGCTAACCATGTAGGCCAGACGGCGGCTCTGCAATGGACTAACATTTTATACTCATAAGGCACCTAAGAAACTTTGGATCGATTTTTCCCGAGATTTTCCGGGTAGTGTGTCCTAATATTTTAACCACGTGAGGTGTTAGGGGTGCTCTTTCACCACACAAAATTTCGGACAAATCCTGGACCCCACGGTCGTGCACGCACAGAGGCCTTCAGACAATCGTTCTTTCCGCGCTCCATACGTGAATGGAACGGGAAGGAATCCTTATGACTGGTACAATGGAACGTACCACCTGCCATGCACCTCACGGTGGTTCGCGGAGTACAAATGTGGATGTAGATGCGGCGATTCTGCGACAGCTGCCGGCGGCGGCATCCTGGGCGACTCGTCCCAGTAATCAGGGCCGCGCAACAAACGAGGAAATGTTTTGCCGTGACCCGCGGCGAGATAAGGGGAGCCGCTCGAGATAAGCGCACACACAGCACACGCGGCCGGCGAGATCAGCTCTCGTAGCACGGCGCCCAGCTGGTTTACACCAGAGCGAACGCACGCGGAAATGAGCCGACCAATACTGGAAGACAGTAGCCAGTGTTCGCCGCCATTCGCTCGTATCAGTCAACACGGAAGACGACACGAGATAACAAAGCCTATATTCGCTGCGCTACTGTTTTTTTGGCGTTACAAATCGGCATCGGGATACAACGTCATAGCGAAGTCCGTTCAAAAAATTCCGCTACTTTGTCCACAGAACTTTCCTACGCTTACCTCTTACTTGATGTGCTCGGTATCCTTCGAAATACTCTCCTCCATAATTGTACGCCGCTCCCAACGCCGTATCCACTTCCGCAAGCAGTCTTCGTACGCTCCTTGCTGGATAGTGCAAAGCGCCATCTGCGAATATTCTTTTATCTCGTCTATGGCTGCAAATATTCGTGCTTTCAACAGGATTTGCAACTCTGCAGATAAAAAAGTCCGCAGGGGCCAGGTCTGGAGAGTACGGAGCACGAAGCAGCACAGTGATTTCGTTTTTTGTGCAATAGTACGCACCAACAAGGATGAATGTGGGGGTGCGTTATCGTGATGCAAGAGTTTTTAAAGAAAACTAACAGCATGGCTTTGACATTTGACCTGACCTGAGCTTTTTTTTTATCTCGGAGAACCATTCCAGACCCATTGTGAAGATTGTACCTTGGTCTCAACGTGATAACCTTAGGCGTACGTTTCATCACCAGTTATGATTCTCTTAAGGGGGGTTGGACGTCAAACGGGCCGACTTAGAGCAGGAGAGGCACCATACGACATTTTATTTTCTACTGTCTTTACTTTTACAAATAAATTCATAAAACAAACTTTGTCACCATGACCAGGAAGGATTCAGGATTCACACTCATAGCAGTGGAAGTTCGAAAACATGACAAAATATTTTTTTTTAGATATGAAATTTCATCATTTTTTCACTTACTGTTGGATGTATTTGTTGATATAGGTACATTTTTCTTCACAAGTAAGAAAGATTCTTTGATGAATTTTGCACAGCATACAAACCATACTTACAGGTGTATGAAACTCTAGAATTTTCCAAACCTATTAGAAACTGTGGTAAAAATTGAGATAGTTAACTACAAAATTTGATTTTTTTCTAAACATAAAGTTTAAAACGTAACAGCTCATTCATTTTTTCATAAATTTAATAGATTCTAGAGTTTCAGACAGCTGCAAGTATGGTTTGTATGCTGTGCAAAATTCATCAAAGAATCTCTCTTACTTATGAAGAAAAGTCGACCTATAGCAACAAATGCAGCCACTAGTAAGTGAAAAAATGATGAGACTTCACACGTAAAAAAATTATTTTGTTATGTTTTTGATCTTCCGCTGCTACGAGTGTGAATCCTGAATCCTTCCTGGTCATGCTGACAAAGTTTTATGAATTTACTTGTAAACGTATAGACAGTGGAAATTAAAATGTCCTCTGGTGCCTCTCCTGCTCCTAGTCGGCCCGTTTGACGTCCTACCCCCCTTAATGAACATCACGCTCTCATTTGCACGATCCAAAAGCTCTTCACAGACTGCGAGGCGAAGGTCTCTCTGGTCTTGACTCATGAGCCGTGTGACGAACTTGGCGGCAACACGATGCATTCCAAGATGCTCTATCACGATTTCATGACACGATCCAACTGTAATGTTAAATTCTTCAGCAATCTCTTGGTCAGTCAGTCTTCTATTCGCGCGCACAATTTCGTTGACGTTCCTGACATGAGCGTCGTCGGTAGGCGTCGAAGGGGGTCCTGAAAGAGGGTCATCATTAACTTCCGTCTGGCCATTTTGTGTTTACCATTCGTAACACCGAGTAGGCTTAACCACTCATTACCGTAGGCTTTCTGCATCATTTGGTTTGTCTCTGTGTAGGTTTTCTTTAGTTTCACGCAAAATGTAATGCGGACGCTTCGCTCCTCTAAATCTGCCACCTCGAAATTCGCAGACTGTGCAATACAAAGTTCTACTGAACAGACCACGGAAGAATAACTAACAGACATACAACAATGAAACTTCCGGCAATTACACAATAAACACAGGCGTGTGCAGGAATGCCAACCGTGTCTCGCTCCAACACACCATTGGCGCGAAATTACGAATGTTCCGGAATTTTTTGAACACACCTCGTAGTTGCGGACACGATGCAAAACTCGTGACCTACCGCGGCGATTATTTTGCATAACGAGAGCACGGTTTTTGACGAAGCAACCAAAATGGCGTAGGATAAGAAGAATTAGGCGTCTCCACTTGTTCGAAAACACGAAATGCGTGGAGGTAATACCTTAACACTGAATTCCAGCTCCAGATTTCCCCAATATCAGTGCAAAAACTTTGCACGTTTGTTGGTTCATTCTTTTCGCTGGCTTCTCACTACAAATGAGGAGGATATTTAAAAACAGCACACCAATTATGGAAGACAAATATGACCTGAAAAAAGGCTACCATTTGCATTTTATTAGTAAGAGGATACGTTTGCGTTACTGACAGTTTCCCATTTCAATAGCTGCTGTATCTCCTGCAGTTTCTGATGTCTGTAGTGACATATGCCACGCAGTTCAAGGATATTATTAAAGTACGCTTAAGAAAGATATTGGCAGTAAAATATCGTTACCGAAATGTGAAACATACGGATTTTTTGACAACACTTGAAAAAGTCTGTTCCATTGTTTGCTGGGAGGGCAGATTGTATAATCCCAGCCAAACCATCATCAATAAATATCCAACATAATATTGATGCACCACCCACGTAGTTACAGATACGATGAAGGTAAGCAACGAGAATGATCAGGCCTTTTGCATATTTTTAATTTTAATCGCCGTAATAGATACGTTTTCACTCTTGATCCTTTCAGGTAAATGTAGAGCGCTTACTTTTTAATTAAAAGAAATACAAATCCCGTGTCTGTTCAATCTGTCCCCGCTAATGCAAGTGGCTCTTGCAGTTATCGTCTTAAGTTCGGATTTGGATCTTTGGGTCCTTCGGCAGTTATCCACAAACCACATTCATTTTCCTTCGGCATTTATGCTGTGAATGTCTTGGATGCCAGAAGTACATATAGTATGTATAGTCTTCTATCAGCAACAGTACATTCTCATCAACCCATCGCTCACGCACTTTGATGTTAACAACAACCAAAATAGACAAGATAGCAGACGGAAGCTTTCTGTACTACTGGATCCGGCGCGAAGAGACCGTGAACTTCATTTGACGGTTCGCTAAGGCCTAAGAACCAGCGGAATACGAGCGAACACAGGTGCCTGGAAACCGAAAACGATCGAACGCAGGTGATTCGCGTTCGTCTACTGTTTATGTCAGAGAGAATTCTCGTTGGCTGACGCTAATTCAGTTGTGCCCGCTCTGGTGTAGACCAGGCTTAATCCAACTGATTTATTGGTACGGACTGAGCCTCCTATACATAAAGCCGCAAGCGGTGTATACTAGCACCCACGACTAACGAAACGGCAAACATCTTTCTCCGATTTTAAATCGAACTAATCGCAGCGATGTATGATCAGCTGGAACTTCCTGATGGATTGAAGCAAAGGGAGAGAGAGAAAGTGATATAGAAACAGAGATGGAGAGAGATTGATTCATTATTTCACGCGCGTTGGCCTGCATTTCATTTAATCATATATTCAGCTCAGCGGAAAAAATGTAAAGTCACCCTCCACTGGTGGTGGCTGGGGAGCGCTGTAAGAATACAGAACTCGCCAGTACCCCCCACCCCCCTCCAATTCTTTAAGGAATCAAACTCTCATGTACAGAGTGATCAAAAAGTCAGTATAAATTTGAAAACTGAATAAATCACGGAATAATGTAGATAGAGAGGTACAAATTGACACACGCTTGGAATGACATGGGGTTTTATTAGAACCAAAAAAATACAAACGTTCAAAAAATGTCCGACAGATGGCGCTTCATCTGATCAGAATAGCAATAATTAGCATAACAAAGTAAGACAAAGCAAAGATGATGTTCTTTACACGAAATGCTCAATATGTCCACCATCATTCCTCAACAATAGCTGTAGTCGAGGAATAATGTTGTGAACAGCACTGTAAAGCATCTCCGGAGTTATGGTGAGGCATAGGCGTCCGATGTTGTCTTTCAGCATCCCTAGAGATGTCGGTCGATCACGATACACTTTCGACCTCAGGTAACCCCAAAGCCAAAAATCGCACGGACTGAGGTCTGGGGACCTGGGAGGCCAAGCATGACGAAAGTGGCGGCTGAGCACACGATCATCACCAAACGACGCGCGCAAGAGATCTTTCACGCGTCTAGCAATACTTTGTTTCTCTTTTTTTTTGTTCTAATAAAACCCTACGTCATTCCAAGCATGTGTGTCAATTTTTAGCTCTCTATCTACATTATTCCGTGGTTTATTAAGTTTTCAAATTTATACTGACTTTTTATCACCCGGTATTAAAAAGAATCTTCAAACGTCTGGTTGCTTTACAAATAAGTTTGTGTTAACCTTCACGATTGGAGGCAAGAAAACTTAATATGTTGCTTTTATTCATTTCTGTGCCGTACAATTACCTAACTGAGTAGGTATCCTCAGAGGTCTATGTAAATACTGTCTGTAAAAAGGGTAGCGAAAAGAGTTAGAAGGGAAAAAAATAATAAATTAAAACGGTACGCTTGATGCTGAAGTTGGAAGACATGGACAACGACCATTTACTAAGCTATAAACTGTTTTCCTTTCATTATCTTGTAGAGCTGTAAGCGATAAAAAGTTTAGAAAAGGTTTAAAATGATGCGTAAATTTTGTTTGAAAGTCTTTAAATGTTCTCATCCTCAAATACTAGATAAATGTAGTGCGGGTAATTTGCGTGCTGTGAGTTACACCGCCTTAAAACTTATACACGGTATACACGGTCTGTAACTTTAAATAGTCGACTTGTGTCAAAGCTTTAACGTTAGAATGTACTCCTGAATCACGAGATTACGACACAACTTAAATTTTTTGAAATACGGTCAATAACTATATGAGATACTGAAAATCAAATTTTTGTTGCTCCTGGAAGGCGTCAATAGGCACCCTGCAAATGTGCTTGGGTGGCCATTTTAGGCCATACTGATACAGTTAGGAGGCGGTCACGTGAATCACCACGGTGAGATGGGTCTCGACATGGAGACGTGAGAGGACGGCGAAAACGAGGTAGGAGTGTTGTGGACGTGACCGTGACCACACCGCGAACCGAGTTGCCCGATTTGTTGGTATGCCAGCGCGGGCAGCCCAGTGGGCCCACAAGGTACGGTGTCCCAGGCGCAGCCGTGTAAGAAGGTATTAGCTGGCTGGCTGCGGTCCGCAATGGATAACAGCGCCATTGCAGTGACAAAATTGGTGTGTTTTGTGGTAAGAGTTGCATTTTTTTTCGTCTTTTCATTCCTAAGGAATTAGGGATTTTAGTCACAGGTACTGACTTATTTAACCGCTGAAATAGCGTGTAAACAAAGATTATTCTCACTAAATACCTCAGATACTGATGTAAATTACGATATTTGTACACGGGAGTTTGTCACCATAGCTTGTCTGTCACTGAAGAATTTGGTTGCGGTTTTCTTTTCTCTCTTTTTTTGCGAGCGAAGTACACACTTTAAAATAGAAAAAACCGAATCTTTACTAACCATACTAATGCTATCATAGGAAACGACTGAGATTGAGGATGAAGGAGATGTACGGCTTAGGGTCCCCTGGATTCAAAAAAGGGTTTTTTCACAAAGTTTTTAATACTCTCCTTCGAAATAAGGTCGTACGTGTTTACAACAAAGTCATGGCTTTTACGATTGCTTAATCATGTGACTGCGACAGCCCGTTCTTGGAGGCGGCTCTCTTTCCAAAAAGTTTTACATTTTTTAAATACGTAATGTAAACAGGTAAACATTCATGTCTGATCAGAATTACTCGACAGCATTTTGTTTTAGTTACTGGAATACTGTAATCGGAGTACTACCTTAGAAGAATTGTGCCGTGTTTAAAAGTACTTACAGGTTCTTGGAGGGAGCTTCGGAATGTGTACAATTAAGATGAGAACTCTAAATTTCTTTTTGAAAGACAAGAGAGAGTAACTTGATGATGGTACGCTTTGATTTGGGGGATGGGCATTCCTGTGGAAAGCAGTAGAAGTATCAGGAAGAAGAAAATGATGCCTGGAAAGAAGGCTGCAGACGAGACGCTAAAATTGCACCAGGAACTCAGAAAAGCAATGTTAGTGTGCACTGACACTTGTCTGCAAAATATCCATACTTGTTGCAAAAACGTGAGACGTCAATCACATCGTTTTGCTGTTTTGGAGCCCACTCATCTGATTAAAAATCTACGAAAAGGCAATTCCCACGACTGTAAAAAGTTTAGTTGACAACTTTGATGAAATTTGTGAACACAGTATCCTTTCTGAAATTTCACGCCTACGAATATTTCTGCAGTCTGCGTAAATTTCAAAAGAAGAGTCTTCTGGTTGGACATCTTTATGATCCTTACGGCTCGTTGTTCAATATGAATTCACTTTAGCGTTTAGATTTTTCTCTATTTTGTGCGTTTCGGTAGCGTCATTGAGAGGGGCTTCAACGTAATTACGAATTATCTTAACCTGACTACAAGTCGAGAACTACAACGGCATTTTTTACAATCGAAAATACTGCAGTCGTACAGACTTCTATGACGTAATTTCAAACTTTCCAACAGAAAAAGTTAGAAGGAAAAGATACTAAGCTACGTACATATTAAAGTCACCTACCAATAGGAAGGCATTTAGTGAGTAGAATTCAAAGAACTGTGGCTGATGCCTTAACAACAGGGAACTAACACGCATCGAGTTTAAAAAATAGAGCATTGATAATGGCTAGGCACTAGCCGAAATCTGGATTTGCGTAAAAAAAAACTGCAAGAAAAGGATGAATGATTGCTGCGCTCTATCATTTATAAAAGGTATTTAGTTATTTATACTGCTTCAGTGACAAAGGGGAATGGCCTGAGGACTTCGCTGCAACAGTTATGATACCAGTAGAGAAGAAGAGAAACAACCTAAAAAATGTGAACAGCACCGGACCATCAGTCTAATTTCTCATGCAGCTAAAGTGTTGCTGAGAGTGTTGAATAGAAGGTTATATTGCAAGCTGGATAGAGGGATTGCAGAGGAGCAGTTCCGATTCAGGAGAGGAAAAGGAACAAGAGATGCTATTGGCCTGCTAAGAACTATAGGGGAAAGATATATGGAAAAGGGTAGAGAAATCTTTGCTGTTTTTATAGATTTAGAAAAGGCTTTTGACAGAGTTCAGTGGAACAAGCTGATGGATACCTTGAAGAGGAAAGGAGTAGATTGGAAATAGAGACGACTGATACAGAATCTATGTTGACACCAGAAAATAAAGATAAGGTTGGAAATGAAATGTCAAAAGGAAGCAGCATTGGACGAGGTGTTAGACAAGGTTGTTGCCTTTCCCCACTGTTGTTTAACGTATACCTTGAAGAGATTATTGCGAAAAGCTTAGATGGGAAAAGAGGGATATGTATTGGTGGAAAGAGAATAGAATGTATAAGATTTGCTGATGACATGGTATTAGTGGCAGAAAGTGAGCGGACAGTGAATAACATGCTCAAAGATCTGAATGAAGCTTGTGTGGCATATGGGATGCAAATAAACACAGCAAAAACAAACAGTATGGTCATCTGTACAAGACGCAGACTGTCCAAAATTAAAATAGGACAATCTACCATTAGCCAAGTAAGTGCATTTAAAAATCTCGGAAGCACCATAACTGAAGACTTGAGATGACACCAGGAGGTGAAAACTCGAATTGCCATAGCGAAGGAGGCATTGAACAGAAAGAGGAGACTCTCATGTGGCAAATTAGATAAAGGACTAAGGAAAAGGCTTGGCAAATGTTTTGTCTGGAGTGTGGCGCTATATGGGGCAGAAACATGGACGCTGAGACGAGAGGATAAAAAAAGGTTAGAAGCATTTGAGATGCGGATGTGGATGAGAATGGAGAGAATAAGCTGGATGGAAAGAGTGAGTAATGAAAGAGTATTGGAAAGGGTTGGTGAGAGAAGATGTCTGCTGAAGGTTGTAAGAGAAAGGAAAAAGAACTGTTTGGGACATTCATTGACAAGGGAGTGCTTGCTAGTAGATGCTTTGGAAGGATTGGTTTGTGGGAGAAGACTGAGAGGAAGAAGGAGATACAAGATGATAGACGACATAACGGGAAGGGAAATTATGTAGACTTGAAGAGGATGGAAGAATACCGGACAGCCTGGAGAACTACCATGTGAAAACCTGCCTTTAAGCAGAACGCTGATGATGATGAGTGACGAGAAATTTTTATAAAAGTGCGTTTTACTTGTTTCAGCTCGTAAGAACTGTTCACAAAATAGTTAACAGAATACTTTGGTTACTTAAGCTCGGTCTTTTGGCGTCGGAACTCGGTGGAGAAGAGTGGTCGAAAGAGGAGACGACAAAGGGCACAGCGGAAGTGTGGAGCCCTGTGACACGGGTGCGGCGGCGAGACGTCGGCCGGTGTCAGCGCGGTGGCGTGACTGCAAGGCGCAGATCTGGGAGTGTTAAGCCGGGCCATCACGCCTGCCGTGCAACAGGTCCCGCCGCCGCTGTCCCGCAGAAAAGGCAGCGGACCAGAGTCGCAGCGGCTCGCCACTTCGAGGTGATCGGGCTGCGAATCACTGGCCGGCGCCCCGGGGAGAGCGGAATACACCCCAGGCGTCCGCTGACGCGCGAGGGGGAGGGAAGAGTGCGAGCGACCAGAAGGGGCGGGCTCGTAAAAGCCGAAAAATGGAGAAAACTAAACGTGTAACGTAAGTAAACTGTACTCCAAACTTATCTACATCTACATCCATTCTCCGCAAGCCACCTGACGGTGTGTGGCGGAGGGTACCTTGAGTACCTCTATCGGTTCTCCCTTCTATTCCAGTCTCGTATTGTTCGAGGAAAGAAGGATTGTCGGTATGCCTCTGTGTGGGCTCTAATCTCTCTGATTTTATCCTCATGGTCTCTTCGCGAGACATACGTAGGAGGGAGCAATATACTGTTTGACTCCTTGGTGAAGGTATGATCTCGAAACTTCAACAAAAGCCCGAACCGAGCTACTGAGCGTCTCTCCTGCAGAGTCTTCCACTGGAGTTTATCTATCATCTCCGTAACGCTTTCGCGATAACTAAATGATCCTGTAACGAAGCGCGCTGCTCTCCGTTGGATCTTCTCTATCTCTTCTATCAACCCTATCTGGCACGGATCCCACACCGGTGAGCAGTATTCAAGCAGTGGGCGAACAAGTGTACTGTAACCTACTTCCTCTGTTTTCGGGCTGCATTTCCTTAGGATTCTTCCAATGAATCTTGGTCTGGCATTGCTTTACCGACGATTAATTTTATATAGTCATTCCATTTTAAATCACTCCTAATGCCTACTCCCAGATAATTCATGGAATTAACTGCTTCCAGTTGCTGACCTGCTATATTGTAGCTAAATGATAAAGGATATTTCTTTCTATGTATTCGCAGCATATTACACTTGTCTACATTGAGATTCAATTGCCATTCCCTGCACCATGCGTCAATTCGCTGCAGATCCTCCTGCATTTCAGTACAATTTTGCATTGTCACAACCTCTCGATATACTACAGCATCATCGGCAAAATGCCTCAGTGAACTTCCGATGTTATCTACGAGGTCATTTATATATAGTGTGAATAGCAACGGTCCTATGACACTCTCCTGCGGCACACCTGAAATCACTCTTACTTCGGAAGACTTCTCTCCATTGAGAATGACACACTGCGTTCTGTTACCTAGGAACTCTTCAATCCAATCACACAATTGCTCTGATGGTCCATATCCTCTTACTTTGTTCATTAAACGACTGTGGGGAACTGTATCGAACGCCTTGCGGAAGTCAAGAAACACGGCGTCACCTCGGAACCCGTGTCTGTGGCCCTCTAAGTCTCGTGGACGAATAGCGCGAGCTGCGTTTCACACGATTGTCTTTTTCGAAACCCATGCTGATTCCTACAGAGTAGATTTCTAGTCTCCAGAAAAGTCATTATACTTGAACATAATACGTGTTCCAAAATTCTTATAAAGAATAACTTTTAATCTGTGAATAGCAAGATGTAGAGCTTACTGTGTACACCACATTTACAGAAGGACCACTGACGATGCTTTGTAAATAAACGCGCAACGCTTTTCGTGAAAGAACACACTTACTGGGTGGTTGTAATTAAAGGTGCATCTAATCACAGAGGTCCACTGTGGGCTGCAATTACTGTACGACAGAAAAACTTGGTAGGTACGCTAATGCGTTACTGCAGAACGGATTTACACTGCAAAAAAAGGAGAGAACGTGGCGCTGTTAATGCTACAAAGATGTACAGGAATGTTTCCATATGTAATGGATTATGAATGTGACGTGGGGAGAAAATGTCAAGTAAGTGCGAAAGGTATGATGTTGATTTTATTATTTGCCATCGGTCACAAAATATAAAATGTCAAATAAAAACACATTCAGCCGTTTTAAATTAAACAATGTGCAATATGAGCACCGGAAACGACGTCGGGATGCTTTACAGCGCCAGATTTGAACCTGGGGGCCAAATTCGAACTATTTTTTTTTGCAGCGTAAATCGGTTCCGCATTAACGCACTAGCGTATCTACCAGTTTTCGCTGCCATACGTCCACACTGGACCTCTGTGAGCAGATGCGCTTCAGTTATAACCACCTAGCAATTGTGGTAAGCTTAAGACGCAAAAACTACCTAATAATGGATAGACCACAGCTGCAGTGGAAAATGACCATGCAAACAAACACTGTTGCATTTCCTTTGATTTCTTACCCCTCTTTTTCTTTCTATCTGCATTTCACAGAACATATCTACACAACTGAGCAGGTGTCTGCGGTGTGCGCTGCGAGTGTGTTTAAAAACTCATTGCACTCACAAACCGAACGCACGGAAATCGAAGTTTGGTAATTTTTTTAGGTTTATGGTACATATGTATCTCCTAAAGCCGTTGCTTGCAACTCTCAAAACTTCTCCAGAAAAGCGACTCTGACTTTTTCCAAACACGCTTAACGTGCTAAAATAAGGCTCACATTTTTAGACGAGCAGTGTGGCTTTGCGGTACAGTTCTCGCTCGCTGTATGGGGGCCCTGGGTTCGATTCCAGACGGAATCAATTTTATAAACAAAGATGCTTGTTCTGCGAGCCTTTCCGTGAAGCGTAGAATACATAACGCGCACGAGACTGGTAATCGCCAGGCCTAGTCTCGTTTCGGTCGTTACTTTTCCGTATCCCCCCACCTGTCAGTTCGTAAGACCTACGCCGTTTAAGTATAAAATTCTTGAAATATACACTAATTAACATACCCAATTGTCACTTTTACGAAAATGAAGTTGGTCTTATTTCTAGTTAATACTGCACAAAAAATCCAGTTTTTATTGCAAACGAAAATTCTTAGTTACCGACCTTTTATAAAAGATCGTTAACTACGGTTGTATAAATGAAATTACTTTTTTCTGCCTCCTTGTACTTTATGCTTCAGAGAACATCTACGTCGAGAACAGGCCAGGGTATATCGGTTAAGATATGCTACCTGTGGTTCTCCGTGAGTTGCAGACGCAATAGTGCTCTATTGTGATCGACGTCGCTGCAGAAAAAGTTCATCGTTGCGTCGTCGTGCCGTTCTTTCATTCCATGTACTCAAGCCATACACGAGGTGCATCTCAGCCAACCTCCATCGGCGAAGCTATCCGTACTTCTCCCTCTCACTGTTAACGTACCACGAACAATACCGAAAAAAAACAACAACCTGGAACACAACGAAGCAGTACTGAACGCAAGCATGAGGGCGAACAGTGAAGTCGGCATTACTGACGGCAAAAGCAAGAACCGTGAGTGAATGTAGCAAGTTTGTTTCTAAACACGACATACCACTCATACCGTCGGCATTTGCACTGTTCTGCAAATCAACCAAAATGCAATTACTCTGTAACGAACCACCGGATACTATGGACCCCTTATGTCAAAATACTCTGAAAATATTATTGAACAACCTCCGGAATTCTGCCGGCCGCAGTGGCCGAGCGGTTCTAGGCGCTACAGTCTGGAACCGCGCGACCGCTACGGTCGCAGGTTCGAATCCTGCCTCGGGCATGGATGTGTGTGATGTCCTTAGGTCAGTTAGGTTTAAGTAGTTCTACGTTCTAGGGGACTGATGACCACAGATGTTAAGTCCCATAGTGCTCAGAGCCATTTGAACTTCCGGAATTTTATTTTCGGAGTTCGGGTATGCCGCCGCCCCACCCCCCTTCCCCTTACATATGGGTAATAAAGTGAATATAGAACAACCCATCTTTTCCATGTCGTGAACGATATTAAAGAACTCGACTACCATTGCCTGGGATTCACAGATTTCGACAAAGTTTTTCACTCAGTTTCAACAAAATCTGTGCAAGTCCGTGAAGCTAGGCACTGATGCAAACTGCGGTTCTATACTGAAGAATACGTACATAATTTCCATCAGAGTCTACCAAAAAAGTGATAAATCTGCAATTAAAATACAATGGTGTCCAAAATAAAAGCAAGAAAAGGAAATGTTGCAAGGTTTCGTTTATTTTGCAACAAAACAGTATAAACAGGTGATAGCAGGCCAGAAACAATGTAAGGAATACAGAAAATAAACAACTGGAATATGTAATAATAGTAGACGAAAATGTCCATTTTTTCCAACTTAACAGATTTGCACACACATTCCGACAATTGTTCAATGCGCTCACTATGCGGTGTGATCACCTCTGGCAGCAATACAAGCGTTACGACGACGGAGCATGCTGTGAATACGGTTGTTAGCAGCCTCATGTTGAGGCAATAACGCCCTTTCTTCCTGCGGAGCTGCTCGCCAAGCCTTGGGGGACCCTGACGTGTTGAAACGGCCGAGGTTGTCAGCAGTGCCCTCCTCACAAAGGATGCCAAGCACATCTTCCTGCTTCTCATCGAACTGCGAAATGTGTGTCAATCAACACCCCCAAGGAAAGGCGTTGTTTGATGATGCCCTTTATGCCACACTCTTTGGCCTTTTCGTGTCGATTCTGAGCGGAAGCTTATCTGAAATCTTCTTCTTGGCCACTTACAAGAAAACCGCGTGATGCGTACGCTGACTTCCATCCCCGAGACGTCAAAAGAAGAGGTGAAATGAGGGTAAGAAGGGCTGCGAGACCTTCTCATCGTGTGACACGACCACGGTGGCGTTGGGCAGAGCTGTGAAATTTGGTGCCAATGTGACATCATTACACGTCACATAAACTTTCTTTTCGCAAGTGTTGACCAATTTGCTGTTTGGAGGGACGTCGCAGTGCGCCACGCTTTCGCACTACTACAGAGGAAGATTGGAGGCACCGTTGGGCGAAATGTGCCGCAATGGAAGGCACTTACGGGATTTCGAAAAGTGATCCTTAAGTTCTGTTGTGCAATGTACACAGAGAGCCGACGGAGTCATCGTAATGAATTTCGTCGATGCTCTCTCTCTCTCTCTCTCTCTCTCTCTCTCTCTCTCTCTCTCTCACACACACACACACACACACACACACACGCAACACTCGACCATTGTTGAAGGCCTTCTGAACTGCTGTTGTTAGTCAGTGGGTTCTGCGGTGCCCTGGCGAACACCTGCAAGCTACGCACACTCCACTACGTCACCCCCGGCGCCTGGCGCAGCATTGCACGTCTGACGTTCTCTTTCTTCCCGCTGCCGTCAGCGCTCCAGCGGAGCGTCACCCAAGTGTGAACGCGTCTTTCTTGTGCAAATCTGCACACCACTTAAAACCCAACCGCGTCGCGTGTTGCGTGCCGAAGCAGTTACAATGTCGAACGTTCCATAAGCTTGCAAATTAATGGTGACGGATAGCCCCAAATTCTGATGTACTCTTACACGGCAGCGTAAGGCAGCGTACAGAAGCGAATGAGCATTCACAGACAATCCGCCAATGTCCACTACCTTCCGTTTCTATCTGTTAAACATGCGTTTACGCTGGAGTGAACGGAAGACAACACGAGATAACGAACTTAGCTTACGAACACTGCGTTACTGTCTACTGCGATAATAATCGCCTCAAAGATTACATCACCATACAGTCAGGGCAACCATAAAAAATTTCGATATTCAGCGATGATTATTTTGCATTGAGCGAGCACGGTCTGACGAAGTAAGTACGAAAACACGAAATACGTGGAGGTAGTGCACTTAACACCGAGTTGCAGCTCTAGCTTCCCTTAGCATTAGTCCAAAACATTTCACATGTAGCTCCTGGGCAAGATAAGTGACAAGTCGAATAACGGCATCTTTAGTTTATGTTGCCGAAAAATGTGTCAAGTGTCCGAACGCGCACGAAAAATATAATGGAATTTATTGCCAACAATATTTACTTGAAATCTAAAGGAACCTTACGCTATTTCAATAAAAGTTTGATAGAAGTAAATGTTGAAGTCTAGTTTTCTCAAGAATCCCATTTATGAGTTGTGTCACTGTTCTTGCCGGGTATTGTATGTTCGCTGACGCTTTTCGCTTGCTTCTCAATAGAACTGAGGAGGAAATTTAAAAGCAGAACACCGATTACCGAAGGCCAACATAACCTGAAGAAAGGCTAGCATTTGCACTCTGATTATTAGCAACTGAAGACATCTGTGTTAGCGATTGTTTCGCATTTCAATAGCTGGTATATCTCCTACAGTCTCCGGAGTCTGCAATGACAAACGCGGACCACTTCGAGGACTTTTGTTGCAGTACGAATAAGGAAGACAATGTCAATAAAATACAATGAATTATCTGAACCATACGTACAACCTAAAAATCACATAAAAAGTCCCGATCGTGTCTTCAGATTTTTTTATTAGCAACCAGTTTCGGCCCTTGATTACTAACAAATAAAGAATCTGAAAACGCGATCGAGACTTTTTATCTGATTCTTAGCACCTTATTCCGATCGCTGTGCTCCAATTACAAAATGCTTTCTAAAATTTTACATACATACAACCTGTCACATAGGTCACTTGATAAAATCTGCTGTCTATGTAAGAGTGCGGGTAGCGAGATCCGGAGTAAACCATTATCATTTATCATCAAAAATCTGTAACGTAAGTAACACGTCAATGTTTAATTACAGCTACGATGAACGTAGCCGACGAGAGCGGCCAGGTCTTCCGTTTATTTTTAATTGTAATCTGCATAGTCTGTACTAATACATAAAGACAAGTCGTCGTTTAACGTTGTTACCAAAAATCTCGTTAAGTTACTTCAACTTTTTACAAGATACTTTAATAACCATTCAGGCCATACCATTACATATTTTTTAAACTACAGTGTGCATATTCTCTGTTAAAATCAACTGGGAGAAAGAAAATGCTGTGCTAAGTTGTGCTGTGAAAATGTGAGGTTCGTTCTTTGTAGCAGATACTGTTAACTATGATAACAGGGCAATTAATCCATTAGAGAAATTGTGTCTCCCACATACATTGTTTCGGCATATAATTAGAATATTAAAAAAATTCTATACAGAACTACGTTTTGTAATCTTCCTTGCAACCTGTTTTAACAGAAAACATAAATGTTGTGTCTACGGCTTAAGATTAGAATACTACTATGGAATGTGAATGGTCTGAAACTTTGTAACCTTAACCGTTTGCAGATTAAAACTATACTTTGAAGCTACTGCACTAATGGTTCCATCAACTAGAGAGGTCTCTCTCGTATCCATATACCAACGACCCCAACAATTTCACACATTCATTTTAAGCGATTTCAATTTCCAGTCAAGATTTCATTGACAATAACAACAAACAAGATTCAGTGTCACAGAGAGTGGGGGCGAGGAGGTGGGCAGAGAGAGTGGGGTGGGGGCGAGGAGGTGGGCAGAGAGAGTGGGGTGGGGGCGAGGAAGTGGGCTCAGACAACGGGAAAGAGGAGATGGAAAAGAGAGAGAGAGTGGGGAGAGGGAGACAGAGAGAGTGGGGAGGGGAAGAGAGAGTGGGGAGGGGGAAGCAAACAGGGGAGGGGGAGGGAGACAGGGGAGGGGGTGAGGGTGGATGAGAGAGAGGGGGGAGCAGGAGGGGGGAAGAGGGAGAGAGTAAGGCTGAGATGGAGAGGGGCAGGGGGAGAAAGGGGGAGAGGGAGACAGGGAGTGGCAGAGGGAGGGAGGAAATGGACAGGGGGGGGGTAGGACGTGACAGAAAGAGATAGGGGGGGGGGTGGAGAGGGTTGAAAAAGAGATGGACTGAGAGAGAGAGAAGATGAAGACATGTGTCCAAATGTCCTACACATTTAGGAACTGGAAGCATAGCCGGGTTCGCTAACAGAAACATAAACGCCTTTGTTTACTTTCATGGAAAATTACTGTTTTTGTCTATTATAAAAGGTTTCACAAAAGCCTGCACAAATAGACCGTATGGGAACTGTAAGTACACGTTCTTCAAAATCTCAACTAATTACATATAAAACCCGGTAACTAACTAAAAATTGCAAGTTTTTAATATACTGCAGTAAAGTGAACAAAACAAAGCAGAACCTCACACATCGAAAACATGACGTAAAAATGGTATAGTACAAAAAGAAAACACACTAGAAAATGGCCGTCGTGTACAATATGGACAAAAGAAAATACCCATGAAATTTACTGTGCTTTTCCTTTTTAATAAAACGGATTACAAAACTTCTGTTTACTATTCCGTTGCTGCCTCGTGCAAAAATCTCCGAATTTATCGTCTTTACCTCGCCACTGGTGTTGTACATCTCTTCGAGCCCTGAAACACCTGTGACGTCTATATTCTTCTGTCAGAACATTACATGCTCTTCATATCACTCCATGTCTCATGCAACTTCGTCGACAACGACAAAAACAGTAGGCGAAAGCTTTCTGGTCTGCTAGTGCCGACTCGCGTCGATGCTTCGCTAAACGACCGACAACCAGCAGAACAGAAGCGAACACAAGCTACTGTGAATCGAACACGACCGCATGTCGTTTGCTTAAGCGTGCCTAGTGTTGACGACAGAATTCTTGCTCGTTGCTTCACGTCCTCTTCGGTGTGTAAGGAGACTTGAGAGCTGAGGCGAATTCCCGCGACAAAATGCTGTTGGAAGTCGTAACTACGAAGAAATATCTTCTGGAATCACAAAAACAGCACTCACTGTGAACAGAATTCGACTTGCTCGTAGAGGTGAACGTGCGGCGCATCAGTTTGTAAGGCAAGGAGCTGACAGTGAGCCAGAGCATCGAATCCACGAGCTGGTTTCATTAACGACAATCTGGTACTACGGCCAACCATAGTGAGGTTTTTAGGAGGTTTCCCACGTCCGTGGGTTCGTCCCCCGTCTTTGCCTCAGAAAGTAAGTCACACAAACAGTTACAATGCGGTAACACACAGTATGAAGTTTACACGCTACACGGCAGATGGAGCACACGATTTTCCTACCTTAGCTTAACTGATGTCGCGGCGACAGGAAGGGCATCAAACTATATTCTTAAAATTAAAAAAGAATTATCAAACCACGAGAAATGTCGATGGTATAAGCGATAAGAGAGAGATTCACCCTAAAGTATTTACTAGTTTCTCGCCCAACGATACAATATTGTAGTGTCTGTGTTGCTAAGAAATACGATGCAGTCGACTGCAGCGACTTGGGTCGTCATGAGATACAGGAACTGTATTCGCAGTTTCCAATAAGAGCCAACATCGGCTGTATATTGCAATGACGACAGTGAAATTTTGTAACGAATCAGGACTTTAACCCAGATTTCCCGCATTACATGCGTTTTTACCTTAACGGCTTCGCCTAGACCAAACTTCCATATGCCGTCATCCGAGCAAGACTGCTTGCACTTCGAGGACCTGCTATTGGCGACTAAATAAGGAACACTACACCGCACTTCTCAACAACACGGGCACTGCAATATCGTATTCATACGCCGATACCCGGAAGCGAGTGCAATTTGTGACGCACGAACGACAACATACGGAAGCCTGGGTCTGGCTGTCAGGCGTGAACGGATTGTCAAAGCAGTTAAGGCGAGCGCTCGCATAGAGTGGGAAATCCGGATTCAGAGTTCTCGTCCGTCTATTCCATCAAACAGCTGATTGTTGTACGTATTTTCAACTGCGAATATATTTCATTTATTGTACGACCGATCCACGCTCCAAAAGCACGCGAGGAATAATTAACACCGAAATCTTTCGGTCCGAGCTCGGATTTCTCTTATTTTACTTCTATGGTGACCGTCATTTCTCCCTATGTAGATGAGGGCCAACAAAATATTTTAGGGTCCGGAAGAGAAAGTCGGAGATTGAAATTTTGTGAAAAGATCTCGTCGCAGCGAAAAACGTCTTTATTTTAATGATTGCCACACCAACTCGCTTATCATGTCCGTGACACTCTATCCCCTACTTCGAGATACAACGAAATGACCTTCTACGAACTTTTTCAATGTCCTCCGTCAATCCATTCTGTTAAGGATGATATTATGATGAAATCCAGACATTTAGCTGCTTACAGACGTTGATAAATATCAACGGGGACAGTTGAAAAATGTGTGCCCCGACCGGTACTCCAACCCGGGACCTCCTACCTACACGGCAGACGCTCGGACATGTCCGAAAGAACAGCTACCATCTTCATATAGGTAAGGTTACCGGTCAATGATCTTCTTCAGTGCGGATGCACTCATATTGCTCAAACTCCTAGGGGAATCAGTAGATTGACTGCCGCGATTAATGAGTATAGTGCACAGGGGCCCTAAAAATGTAGTGTGTGGACAGTAAGTTGGAAATGTGGGTCTCACTGGGAGCGTGCGAGAAATACGTCCCTGCAGTCGCACTATCCTCTGGGTCCTCAGTGGCTCAGTCGGATAGAGCGTCTGCAATGTAAGCAAGAGGTCCCGGGTTCGAGTCCCAGTCGGGGCGCACAATTTTCAACTGTCCCCGTTGATATTTATCAACGCCTTTAAGCAGCTAAATGTCTGGATTTCATGAGAATTTCATTCTTCAAGAGTTGTGCAGATACCTGCTTCACATTCTGTTAAGGACCCCATACCGCGCCGCAACAGTGTAGAAGAGGTCGGGAAAGTGTAGTGTAGGAAGTATCTCTAGCACATTTGTCGCACATTCCAAGCGTTCTGTCAGTGAAACACACTCTTTAGTTCGCTTTCTCCACAACACGGCCTATGCGATGGTTCCAATTCGAGTTGCTCGTAAGCCATAGTTATTTTATTTGTGTGATTTATCGTGTAGCTGAAATTTAACGTATTTTTTTTTAGTACTCAAGTCGAAAACGTTACAATTTTTATTATTTATAATTCAGCTGCCATTTTTCACACCAAGCAGAAAACTTGTGTATATCATTAAGCATTTGGTTTAGATCTTCCCGTGATATTACTAGACGGTAAACGACAGCATCATCTGCAAAGAGGGCTGCTCAGATTGACTCCTAATTCGTTTCTATAGATTAACAACAGCAGGAGCCTATAATATTTGCTTGGGAATCCTCATATCTAACTTCGTTTTACACTATGGCTTCGCGTCAATTGATACAAACTATGACCTTCCTGAGAGGAAATCACAAATACAGCCGCACAACTGACACGATACTCCACAGGGACGCAATTGGCTTAGAAGGTGCTTGTGAGGTACTGTGTCAACAGCCTTTGGGAAATCTAGAAATATGGAATTAACTTGAGGTCCCCTGTCGATAGCTTTCGTTAAATTGCGTGAATAAGAGCTTGTTGTGTTTCATAAGAACAATATTTCCTCAACCAGTGCTGGTTTTGTGTAAATGAACGTTTTCTGCAAGATATTTTAGGGTTATGAATACAGTATGTCCCAAAATTCTACAACAAACCGCTGTCAATGATATGGGTTTATAAATCAGCGTATTAATTTATTTCCTTCATTGGGTATTTGTGTCACTTGTTCCTTTCCAGACACTAGGTACAGGTCTTTCGTCAAGCGAGCAGTTATATACGATTTCTAAAAATGGAGCCATATCATCAGCATACTCGGCAAGGAACCTAGCTCATGTATAGTCTACACCAGAAGACGCCTTTATTCAGTTAAGTTGCCTCGCCACACCTAGAGTATCTGCTTCTAAATTAGTAATGTCGGCAGCTGGTCACTCGCAGTATGTTGCAAACCGAGGTTATGGTCCACAGGACACATTCCGTCCTTCTGGAAAGAAGGACATCTGACACTGTTTCGCGCCACAATAATACAGAGGATCATACTAAACTAAACAGATCATGCTCCCCAGCATATGACTACTACTTGCGTACAGTCAAACATGTAATGCTTGACGAGTGTTCAGCACAAAATGAAGGTAAGTAGTGGCTGAGCTCCTAGCGTGTGTGATAAGGCAGCAGATGTTATCAAGATAATCACCTCGGCTACGTGACAACCAGTGCAGGATACAGAGCGTATTCAGATTTCCGAGGGCATTGCAGTGTTTAGCTTTGCCCCTGCAGTCTTAACGCTTTCACTGACATTGGGCTATTTCTGTCCAACGGTAGGTTATCAGAGAACCAATGCGAATATCTGCATGTTATTACTATGTGACCATGTCCCACTGGTAAACAGAAGTTTCCTAATGGTTTACAGAACTCTTATAATTTTGGATAACACCGGTAGGTTGTGCTGTCTATAAGTTTCATTTTTAACCCTCTGCTTCATACTGGTGCATCAAATTAATTAACGCCTGTAGATTGGCAAAGCATGCTGCTATCTAAATTTACACACATACTGGGCAAGCCACCGCATGGTGCGTGGCGGAGGGTACCCTGTACCACTACCAGTCATTTCCTTACCTGTTCCACTCTCAGACAGAGCGAGGAAAGGAAGACTGTCTATATGCCTACGTATGGGCCTTAATTTCTCACATCTTATCTTCGTGGTCCTCACGTGAAATGTATGTTGGCGGCAGCACAATCGTTCGTTCGGCTGTCAGCTTCAAATGTCGGTTCACTAAACTTCCTCAACAGTGTTTCTCGGAAAAAACGTCGCCTTCCCTCCAGGGATTCCCATTTGAGTTCCCAAAGCATCTGCGTAACATTTACGTGTTATTCGAACCTACCGGTAACAAATCTATCAGCCCGCCTCTGAATTGCTTCAACGTCTTCTTTCATCCGACGTGGTACGGATCCCAAACGCTCGAACAGTACTCAAGAATAGGTCGCACCAGCGTCCTATATGCGGCCTCAATTACAGATGAACCACTGTTTCCTAAAATTCTCCCAATAAACCGAAATTAACCAGTCGCCTTTCCTGCCACAGTCCTCACATGTTTGTTCCATTTCATATCGCCTTGCAACGTTACGCCCAGGTATTTAATCGAACTTACTGTGTCAAGTAGAATACTACTAATGCTGTATTCGAAAATTACGCGAGTGTTTTTCCTATTCACACGCATTAACTTACATTTTTCTACGTTTAGAACTAACTACCACCTTTTATGTTCCTTACCGTACACCACTGCGTCATATCATCATCATCATCATCATCAAACAACTCCAGACTGCTGTCCACACCGTCCGCCAGATCATATATGTACTGTATATACAGAAAACAACAGCGATCTTCTCACGTTTCCCTGTGGCATTCCTGGCGATACCCTTGTCTCTGATGAAAACACGCCATCATGGACAACATATTGGGTTCTGCCACTTAAGAAGTCTTCAAGCCACAGACATATCTGGCAGACGGACGGAGGTGGCGCAGTGGTTAGCACACTGGACCCGTATTCGGGAGGACGACGGCTCAAACACGCGTCCAGCCGTCGTGATTTAGGTTTTCCGTGACTTCTCTAAATCGTTTCAGGCAAACGCCGGTATGGGTCCCTCGAAAGGGCACGGCCGACTTCCAATCCATCCTTCCCTAGTCTGATGGGACCGATGACGTCGCTGTTTGGTCCCCTCCCTCCAAACCGACCGACCAGCCAACCATATCTGGCAGCCTATTCCGTAAGCTCGTACCTTCGCTAACAGTCCGGTGAAAGCGTACTTACAAAGTTTTAAGACACAATTTTAAGTGATGTATCTAGATTCAGGTCCCTACGCACCGCTACCGTGAAGACCACGATGACAAGATAAAACTAATGACAGCTCGCACAGAGGCCTCTAAGCAATCATGTCTCCTGTGCTCCAAACCTGGAAGAGGCTCTACCTACTGGTACAACGTCAAGTTCCCTCTGGCATGCACTTCACAGTCGTCTGCAGAGTACACGTGTAGATCTAGTAGAGATGGTCGCTATGCACCTCGTGTATGAGTTCACTGAAAGCAATGGAAGAGCAGCACACAACGCCGTTATGCTATACTGTTACCGCAGCGACGCCAAACCCATCACAGTACTTCGCATTACTTTGTTTTGTGTACGGCTCAAGTGACTGCATATTACCCCAATCGTGTTGGTTTTTTTTTTTTTATATATGCGTTTTTACAACTGCGATGGAAACTTGGGGCGAAGAACCAAATAAACCATAATTACAGTATTACACTCCAACGAGCCACCGGGGGCAACGGTTTCCTATTCTGTACCAAAATACTCAGGTAATATCCCGTCACTTTGTGGCGAGCTCCTTTCATATTTCGCGCAGCGACGCTGTGCGTAAGCCATTTGTTGATTCACGGACAATCACTCACTACTCGTCCCTGTCCGCGGGAGTGGCTCATCTATAAGAGCGAAATGCGAGGGGGCTCTCACTGCAAGGGTGAAGCTCTCACCTGAGCCGGCCAATGAGAGCGTTAGGTGTGCGCCGGTTTTGGTTCCCTCGCGTTTTTTTTTTTTTTTTTAAAGAAAAGGGTGCTCCTCGTCCTGTCTTTCAACCTGGCTGCGCCGGCGCAGACGTTTTTCAGATTTACGTCTTGTGTAATTCATATGGGCGCACTGGACCACAAATCTCCAGCATAATGGTGAGATTGCAACAAGCAGCGCGCATTTCAGTTGCATTCACACGATTGCGAACCGTGACTGAAGTTAGGTAAAATAGTGTTCCAACTTGTTGTGCACAATGTTGGGTCTTGGTTCTCATTTCATTTGCTTCAGAACATTGGTATCCTCCTCTGAGTTAACCATCAGTAAATTCAAGTGACTTACAAACAGCTTTTCTGATTAGCAAACATATTTATAAACTGTTTTGAAAGATATTTTACTCAACTTAGTACCATAATGTTGGCACTCTACGTCTGCTCGTAGCCACAACGGCTAAATTTACATCAAATCTGTTCATGGATGACGTGAGATTTTTTATACAGCTTGGCTTCGCATACTGCGCCATACTTTTCCTTCGTGCACAACTTATACCGTGTGCACCTCCCCTTCCTGTTTGCGTATTTAATCTTATTTTCATGTGAAACATGCCACAGTTACTGAAATTGCATTCTGCTCAGGGGCTATGCTACGCTTGCACACACTGCTCACGTACATTTCGACAAGGAAATTCGGAGATCTCGGTAAAGCGACGCCAATGTTGTGTTTCAAGCTGTACGATGGCGGATATAGCGGCATCGTAAATTATTCCTTTCACACACATGGTCTCTATTTTCGTGTTTTTCAGTGGAGTAGCCGAATAAGACAGAAACATTTGTCTCTGCACAGCTCAGACTTATGAGGCGCGAATTCTTATTCTTTGAAGCTGTGTTCTGTGAAGCTTGCAGTTCATGTTCAAGTTCAGTAGTCAATGGTGTTACTTTGGGTGGGCTTTGCCATCTCCTATTTCTGTTCCAACGTCAGATCCGTTGTTAATGGGTCATATTCATTGCCTGGTCGTATATTTTAGGGCATACACTGGATTGGTCATTTTATATTAACACTAGAGTATCGTTTGGAAAGGTGCGATGGTTTACATATTGTCGGTGGTGTTCTGATTTACAGTAGACATCAAAAACGGAGCGAGCAGGATTCTATCGCTGAGGGTTGTGTAGGCCCCCGTAAACCATCAATCATTTTGTCAAACTTAACTTCGATTGCCAAATATTTGACAGTGTACGGGGCAGTGTGTCGTGTTTGTCAATCATAGATCGTGTTTGAGGTGTTTGAGAGAAATTTTGACTGACAAAGTTTGACACCGTGGCGGAAGTTGTTTGTGTTGACGCTCTGCCACATACGTTTAGTGAAAAATTGCTTTATTACGACTTATCTCACTGTATCGTGAGTTTCCACTACTATGAAAACTAGAATTAAGTATAAAACCAAAGCAGCACTGACAATTACCAAAATGGTAGATTAGCACATCTTTCCCAGCCACTACACATGAAGAGGTTATGAACAAAATCAAAATTTTACGCATGCAGTGACATAAAAGCGGAGTGGAATGAAATAAAAGGAATCGAAGTTCTCCGGTTCTTCCACGGATTATGCGGGCTATAAGTTCCCGCGTTGCGGTATTTTAATAGCCTGTCATTAGAGGAGCCGGCCGCTGTGGCCGAGCGGTTCTAGGCGCTTCAGTCCGGAACCGCACAGCTACTACTGTCGCAGGTTCGAATCCTGCCTCGGGCATGGATGTGTGTGATGTCCTTAGGTTAGTTAGGTTTAAGTAGTTCCAAGTCTAGGGGACTGATGACCTGAGATGTAAAGTCCCATAGTGCCTAGAGCCATTTGAACCATTTGTCATTAGAAGACCAAATAAAACTAAACTCCGCCCGAACAGGTCATGAAAGCCCAACGGTACTGACCGGCCGCCATGTCATCCTCAGCCCACAGGCGTCACTGGGTGCGGATATGGAGGGGCATGTGGTCAGCACACCGCTCTACCGGCCGTATGTCAGTTTACGAGACCGCAGCCGCTACATCCCAATCGAGTAGCTCCTCAGTTTGCCTCACAAGAGCTGAGTGCAGCCCGCTTGCTAACAGCGGTCGGCAGACTGGATAGTCACCCATCCAAGCGTCAGCCCAGCCCGACAACCCTTAACTATGGTGATCTGACGGGAACAGGTGTTACCACTGCGACATGGCCGTGGTCTAGAGGGCCAATTAGAGAAGAATAAATTTTTGCATACTTGTACCTTTATTTTCAATGTACGGGTGAAGTAACGCTAAAGAAGTCATTAAACGTTTCACTGTCCATCGGCAGAAAGTTGATGTAATCATCAGGTTCTGCGTAAAACATTTCCATTAACAGGTTTCCAGTTGCATATTTCTCATTTTAAACTATCCCCTGGACCAGCGTCTTGTTTTCTTCTTCTTTAAACACAGTGCCAGAGGCAGTGTTAGAAATGCTGTATGTGCATTTGTAGCCATTCCCACTGGTGCCAATATACAGCATACACGAAAAGTGTATGCTTCAAAAGTAAGGTTAAACTGACAATCTTTCTTAGTACACATGTACGGGCTTGTTTGACACATCCATGGATACACATGACCGCACTTAAAAGACAAGTTTGCTCTTCTAGGAGGTACTTAAGTTTTTTTAAAAAAAGTTTCCCATTCGAAGAAAGCTGATGCAGTCACCGGGTTCTGAGAGTAATATTTCCTTTAGTATATTTTCATGGATAAATATCTCGTTTTAAGACATTCCCACGACCAGAGTCTTGTTTTCTTCTTCCTCTTTAAACACAGTGCCAATGCCAGGGCTGCTTTGTCTGTATTTGTGGCCTTACCCATTAAACGTAAAATACGCACGAACAAATGGCTCTGAGCACTATGGGACTTAACTACTGTGGTCATCAGTCGCCTACAACTTAGAACAAATTAAACCTAACTAACCTAAGGACATCACACACATCCATGCCCGAGGCAGGACTCGAACCTGTGACCGTAGCGGTCGCGCGGTTCCAGACTGTAGCGCGTAGAACCGCATGGCCATTCCGGCCGGCTCGCACGAACAGAAATAGCGTCTGCTCCAAAGCGCGGTTAAACTAACAAACGTTGTTTCAACGTGTATGGGCTTGCCTGGCAAATCCGTGGCCATATAAGAGCGACTTTGTCAAACACGTTTGATTGTTCACGGGGACTCGCCGCTGTTACGTCAGCGGTGTACTGGCTGCTTACGAGTCTGAGATCGGTGGCGCTGCTGTTGCTTCCCACTTCTCACTGACTCCTGCAGGAGTTAAGGCTAGGTGAGCACACGATCTTCCCGCTGTAATGTAGCACTGACAGGCGAAAGTGGCCTCTAACGAATCTGTAAAAATTATTTAAAAGCAGTCTTGATTTCAGCCGATCTTTTAATTACGGTCCATCATCAGAGCTTGCACTGTAATAACAAAAGTAACAGTGCTATATTACATAGCGAAGCCAATGGTGTAAAAGCCTACTCTAAAACGATATATCATTACCCGTCTGGATGACGGCGATAGCGCCTTGCCCGCTGTGGATGCCTCAATTACCGTAAATGATGGTGATGGCTAAGCAGCCACGAGTTATATAGGACTGAGTGAGAGGTCACTTCAGAGCTTAAGACATCGCCGTCAGCCAATGGGGAAGAACTTCCATATCATTTGAGCCTTCATTCTTAAATATTTATCTTTTAAACCTGACTAATCAAGAAACGAGTTTATATTCATTAATGGTTCATAATCTATATTACAGCCAGCCTCATAAAATGCATCATAATCTAGTGTAATTCGTCAACAGAAGTCCAGTGCGACGACTGGATGAAATAATAAGCACTGTAAGAGCGTTAGTTCTGTATCTACTGCTGTTTATTCGTAATCAAACCAAAAGTATGAGTATTAATATGAAAACCACACATACGGACTTATTTGTATTAGCAGTCAGTTAGTTAAAGTCTTAGAAAACACTAAAAAAAGACTAACTGCGCCGTTGTGTATGTGTGCCATCTATTGATGCCTGTATAGGACGCCGTTTCCACGGAGACATACAGGTTGATATGTTTATCAGTTGTCAAAGATGTGCTTGACGCTTGTGTATCACTTGAGGTCGATATCTCTCAACAAAGACAAAAGGAGCGTTTTGTTTATAGAAGTGACGCCAGTTTAGCCACACTATGTCTTTTTTTTTATGACATGCAATGAATCAACGTCGACAAGAGGAAACGATTTGTTACACATAATTTAGAAACATTTGGAGCTTTTAAATAATTTTATCACAATAAGATCGCTGTTCTCCGACAATGTTATATAAAATTAATAACGAAGCTGTGTTCTCAGAGATGAGACGCTAAGCGTGTGTAAGACTTCTATTCAGTCCCTTGTTGACCAGACTGGTGTGGCATTTGAAGATAGCAAAGTCGAAGTTTTAATTTCACGTTCAATAAATTATTCACGTAGGAGAATCGTACAGACATTCCGTCATTTGACCATCGGACAGATTTCAGTATGGACGACGTATCAATAAGCATCCCTGGCGTAGAGGAACAACTGAATGATTTGAAAGCAAATAAATCACCATGTCCGGATGAAATCCCATTTCGGTGTTACAAAGAGTACTCTACGGTATTGGCCCCTTACCTAGCTTGCAATTATCGTGAATTTCTCGCCCAGCACAAAGTCCCAAGTGACTGGCAAAAAGCGCGGGTAACTCCAGTACATAAGAAGGGCAAAATAACGGAACCGCAGAATTACAGGTTCCAGGATCCTTGAACAGTTCTCAGTTCGAATATAATAAACTTTATTGAGACTCAGAAGTTTATGTCCACGAATCAAGACGGTTTTAGAAACCATCGCTCGTGCGAATCTCAGCTTGTCCTTTTCTGACATGATATACTGACAACTATGGATGAAAGGCAACAGGCAGATTCCATATTTCTAGACTCCCAGAAAGCATTTGACACCGTGCCCCGTTGCGGGCTGTTAACGAAGGTACGAGGATACAGAATAAGTTCACAAATATGTGAGTGGTTCAAACTACTTAAGTAACACAACACAGTATGCTGTCCTCGACGGTGAGTGTTCATCAGAGACGAGGGTATCGTCAGGAGCGGCTGTTGTTCTCTATATACATTAATGATCTGGCGGACAGGGTGGGCAGCAATCTGCGCTTGTTTGCTGATGATGCCGTGCTGTACGGTAAGGTGTCGAAGTTCAGTGATTGGAGGAAAATACGAGACGACTTACACAAACTTTCTAGTTGGTGTGATGAATGGCAGGTAGCCCTAAGTCTGAGGAAATGTACGTTAATGCTGATGAATAGGAAGACAAAACCCGTAAAGTTCGGATACAGCATTGCTAGTGTCGTGCTTGACACAGTCAAGTGGTTTAAATACCCCGGCGTAACGCTGGAAAGCGATATGAGGTGGAACGAGTATGTGACAGCTGCGGTAGAGGCGGCGAGTCGCCGACTTCAGCTTACAGGAAAGAGTTGTTCACCTGTAAAGGAGACTGCGTGTAGGACGCTGGTGCGACCTATTGTTGAGTACTGGTCACGCGTTTGGGACCCCCACCAGATCGGATTGAAGGAAGACATCGAAGCAATCCAGAGGCGGGCAGGTAGATTGTTACCGTTAGGTTCGAAGAACGTGTAACTGTTACCGAGATGCTTCGGTAACTCTAATGGAAATCCCTGGAAGAACGCAACGTTCTTTTCGAGAAACACTATTGAGAAAATTTAGAGAAGCGCAATTCGAAGCTGATTGTGGAAGGATTCTACTGCCGCGCACATACACTGTGCGAAAGGACTACGAAGATGTAAACGCACATGTAGCCCGTGAAGGGCCTGACACGAAAACGAAGTGATGCAGCATACACAATTCCAAATGTGAGAGTGACGTCTCGTAAAAGTACGATGCTACAGTCGACACTTCAAACGAAAAAACCATACAAAGTCCGTCCAATACAAACAAAATGGTTATATGCAATTTTGTCATATGATGACATGTTGGAGACCGTGGCTGTTTTTGAAGACAAATGTTGATCGTGTTAGGACAGCAACCAGCCACCGGTTTTTGAATAAAGGAACTCAAAATAAATTTGTGGCTGGTTCCTGTCCTAACACGATCAACAAAATGGTTATATTCCTGTTTATCCCACACCCACCATCAGAAAAGATGTGTTCCGTCACAACGGAAACGGGATACAGAGCGCAACGAAGGGCTCTATTTGTGTATTCTTTTGGTCACAGCAACTTAGTTTATGGGCTAATAGAATGTTGCGTAACTCATCATTTGTTTCGAAGCCTGCTGTAATTTCTTTTAAACTTTTGAGTTTATTGGACTTTAGATGACGAGATGACGCCATGCAGTCAGCACAACATAAATTATATTGGTACTCATAGAAAGTTACTGTTAGAATAAATGGCTGTTTGTGTGCATGTGTGTGAGTGGAGTCGCGTGCACACGCGCGCGCGCACACACACACACATACACAAAATTTGCCCGACAAATGGGATTGGGATGCGGCGGAGACTGGGAGCTCGGAAAAGAAGTCATAGGACTCGTTTGCTAGTTTAAAGCAATTATACAGACCTCATTTCTAATCTGATTTACACTTTGTTTCAACACGCAGTTAAAAAAATGTGATGGATTACAGAACATCAGAGCTTTGACCATCTGCTGTGAACTAGGTATGGGTGGTTATCGCTGAAACACCAGATTTTCGGTTATATTTTTTATTTCTTTTAACAGCAGTTTAACCTGACTGTTACAATTGCTGAAAGTAACCAGTGTCTGAAATTACCGATTTTAGATTTTTTATACCTATTATTTCCTGTAATAAATGGTAGATATCTAATAAAGATTAAAGAATTTTGTCTCCCTCATTTTCTAAGCACACAGAATCAAATTATTAAATAGTCAAATAAAAGAAAACTTTGTCCGTCCATCGTTCGCTGGTTTTCACGAAAAGCAATATGTGGCTGAATATTATAAAAATCACCAGTATTCTCCCACTGATTCTAAATCTTTGAAACTCTGCTTAAAAATCATGTTGCAATCGAGGGACATAGCACTATTTGGGCATTACGAATAATCATTGCTAAAGGGTGAAGAACTATATTTTCCGTGTTAATCTGTCCGTTTTCAAGGCCTACAAACAGATAAAACCATATTATGTAAACACAGGCAGCAGATCAGCTATTTTCTATTTTTATCGTAAACTATGAGTGGATTCAAGTTTTGTCCTCATGTGATGTCGCAAGTTTGTTGTGGCTTCTCCAGTTTTTCATTTTTTAAAGCAAACAGAGCACTGCACTTCATTGACACAGCACTTTGTCAAATACTTCGAGGCTACGGATGATGCCAATCTGTAACACATCTCCTGTCCGCAGACGACAGCGAGAAACTGCCATGTAAAGCCGGGAGGGAAGTCTTTGACAATGAATGTAAACGGCAACAAGTCCACTACAGTCTCAGCAGTGCTGTACAATTCTTATGCCATGTGTCTGTTGCTCGTTTCTGTCGGCGTTGCTACTAGAATAGCATTGACGGCTTCTTCTGTTTTCGCAATATTTCATGCCAGTGCAATTTTACGAACAAAAATTACCTGACTTTTTTAAAAGATTTATGTACAAACCAATCACTTTAGCACCGCTACTATGGTTAATTGATATTTCGGTTTCCTCCCCGGATATTAACAAAAAAAAAAAAAAAAAAAACTTATAATCGAAGTCAAACGAGTACTGAAAAATGGCGGTTATTCGGAACTAAAATACCGGTCTCGGTTTTAACCTTCCGGTCTTTCGCATCGCTATTGTGAGCTTAAGCTGTTTACGCCAGCCAGTAAACTGCACTGAACTGCCAAAGAAACTGGTATACCTGCCTAATATCGTACAGGGCCCCCCGCGAGCACAAAGAATTGCGTGGCATGGACTCTGCTAATGTCTGAAGTAGTGCTAGAAGGAACTGACACCGTGAATCCTCCAGGGCTGTTCATAAATCCGTAAGAGTACGAGAGGGTGGAGATCCCTTCTGAACAGCACGTTGCAAGGCATCCCAGATATGCTCAATAATGTTCATGTCTGGGGGGTTTGGTGGCCAGCGGAAATATTTAAACTCAGGAGTGTGTTTCTGGAGACACTGTGCAGCAATTCTGGACGTGTGGGGTGTCAGAATGTCCTGTTGGAATTGCCGAAGTCCGGCGGAATGCACAATGGACAGTGGAGATGAATGGATGAAGGTGATCAAATAGAACGCTTATGTACGTGTCACGTGTAGGAGTCGTATCTAGGCGTATCAGGGGTCCCATATCACTCCAACTGCACACGCCCCACTCCATTAGAGAGCCTCCAGCTTAAACACTCCCCTGATGACATGTAGAGTCCATGGATTCATGAGGTTGCCTCCATACCCATACATGTCCAACCGCTCGATACAATTTGAAACGAGACTCGTCCGACCAGGGAACCTGTTTCCTGTCATGAACAGTCCAATGCCGGTGTTGACGGGCCCAGGCGATGTATAAAGCTGTGTCGTGCAGTCATCAAGGATGCACGAGTGGACCTTCGACTCCGAATGCCCATACCGATGATGTTTCGTTAAATGGTTCGCACGCTGATGGCCCAGCATTGAAATCTGCAGCGATTTGCGGAAGGGTTGCACTTCTGTCACGTTATTTATTTATTTAATCGTGTCCAAGCCATAGACAACCCACATATTACATATACACACAAATACAATACACATATGTATAAATAAAACAAACCCAAAATAGGGAGTCACATTACAATATAAAGACAAACATAGTATATATATCATACCACGTCCCGCCTAAATTCAGCGCATTTGACTGCCACTGCCGTAGCGTTTGCCAGATCATCTTTCCTGCACACTTCCCCCATGTTGCTGCATTCCAGGAGGTGGTCCATTGTTTGGGCCTGTCCGCACTGGCACGTGTCCGTCCCGTCTCGGTATCCCCATTTACACATGTTTGCGTTGCATCTGCCCACCCCAGTTCGTAGGCGGTCGAGGGTTCTCCATAATGGCCATATTAGTTCATTTCCAGAGGCCAATTGTTCGTTGGGTGGGATTAGAGGTGCCTGGTCTTCCGTAGGCAGTGTTGCTTGACAATCTGGCCTTTTGTTTTGAGGTTTCGAGCGGTTGAACGATTCTCTTCAGTAGTCGTTGGTCCCGTTCTTGCTGTATCTTTTTCCGGCCGCAGCGATGTCGGAGATTTGATGTTTTACCGGATTCCTGATATTCACCGTATACTCGCGAAATGGTCGTACAGGAAAATCCCCACTTCATCGCTGTCTCGGAGATGCTGTATCCCATAGCTCGTGTGCCGACTATAACACCACGTCGAAACTCACTTAAATCTTGATAAGCTGCCATTATAGCAGCAGTAACCGATCCAACAACTGCTCCAGATGCTTGTCGTCTTATATAGGCGTTGCCGTGCGCAGCGCCGTATTCTGCCTGTTTACACATCTCTGTATTTCAATACGCATGCCTACACCAGTTTCTCTGGCGTTCATTCAGCGCCGGGCCAGTGTCGAGTGTGGCCTCCCGCCGGGCAGTGAGTCACGGCGCATCCCGTCCGGCCGCGCCGCCAGGAATGCAGGAAGTCCGCAGAGGCAGCGTGGGCGCTGGCCTGCCCATCCCGGCCACGCCGCCCTATGCTACAAAAACAACTAATTTAAAATATTTTATTGATACAAATGGTTTTATTTCAGTTATGTACCAACTCAGAGGTTGGCGCTCGCTGGATGTCCCATTTATCTTGCCTACTCCAAGTAACCCTTTTGAGAGAGATAGAGAGAGAGAGAGAAACTAGCTTCTAGGACGACATTAACTTTTCTTGTACCTTTGTTCTTTCTTTTTTTCTTCCACACCTCAATAATGAAAACGGAACCTTTACAACATCACTTTGTTGTCATCTATGTCGGCCCGACAGTTTGAAAACCTTCTCGTCAGGAAAAGGGGGACACAAGAAATCAAAATCTGCGTCAAAAAATGGTTCAAATGGCTCTGAGCACTATGGGACTTAACAGCTGTGGTCATCAGTCCCCTACTTAAACCTAAGGACATCACACACATCCATGCCCGAGGCAGGATTCGAACCTGCGACCGTAGCGGTCACGCAGTTCCAGACTGAAGCGCCTAGAACCGCACGGCCACACCGGCCGGCGAAATCTGCGTCACTCAGTAAGTTCTACATCCCCCTGGCTATGGAATAAATTGAAGTTTCTAAGTCAATGCAATGTCACATATTTTGATATTCGCAACGGATTTGTCAAAACCGTTGCGCTAGAATCACGAAATTTGGCAATACGCACTTCTCCACAGCACAAGGAAAGGAAAATCCGAGGAACTGTGAATTAGTAATCATACTGCACGAAAAAAAAATTTTTTTTGTCATTTGTTATACGACTGTTCTGTCTCTCCCTCTGTCTGTTAAGAGCCCTTTTTATCAGGAACGGGAAAACGTATCAAGTTGAAATCTGTGTCGCATACTGTAAAACTTTTAATCTTCCAAGTCTATGTAATCAAAAGATGCGGCCATTTATACCACACATTTTGACATTTGCAAACTCATTCATTAAAAGGTTTACGGTATTTCCCGTTGACCCAGAATCATGAAATTTGACCAGAAGCAACGTTTCACATTACAAGTAAAGGGAAAAATCGAAAAATTGGGAATTTGTAATTATATGACACGAAAAAAATTCTTTTCGTCATTTGTTATCCAACTATCCGTCTGTACCTCCGTCTGTTAGGGCTTTTTTTTCTCAGGAACGACTAAACCTATCGAGTTGAAATTTATGTCACACATTAACATCTACGATTAACTGACCAAAGGAGAAGCTGTGGCTTTAAAGTTAATTAAATCAAAAGGTACAGTCATTTACTCCACATATTTCGATACTTGCACGCTCATTCATCAAAACCTGTAGGATACTTCCTGTTGATCTAAAATCATCAAATTTGGCAAGAAGCAAGGTTTCACAGTACAACTAATGGGAAAATCCGAAAATTGTGAATTTGTGTAAAAAATACACTATGTGATCAAAGTACCCGGACACGTGGCTGAAAATGTCTTACAAGTTCGTGGCACCCTCCATCGGTAATGCTGGAATTCAATATGGTGTTGGCCCATCCTTAGTCTTGATGGCAGCTTCCACTCTCGCAGGCATACGTTCAATCAGGTGCTGGAAGGTTTCTTGGGCAACAGCAGCCGATTCTTCACGGACTGCTGCACTGAGGAGAGGTATGAATGTCGGTTGGTGAGGTCTGGCACGAAGTCGGCGTTCCAAAACATCCCAAAAGTGTTCTATGGGATTCAGGTCATTACCATCCTCGAATTGCTCTTCAACAGTGGCAAGCGAGGAGGTGCTTAAAACATCAATGCAGGCCTATGCTGTGATACTGTTGCGCAAAACAACAAGCGGTGCAAGCCCCCTCCATGAAAAACACCATAACACCACCGCCTCCGAATTTTACTGTTGGCACTACACTCGCTGGGAGATGACGTTCACAGGGCATTCGCCAGACCCACACCCTGCCATCGGACCGCCACATTGTGTACCGTGATTCGTCACTTCACACAACGTTTTCCAGTGTTCAATAGTCGAATGTATGCGCTCCTTACACAAAGTGAGGCGTCGTTTGGCGGTAACCGGCGTGGTGTGTGGCTTATGAGCAGCCGCTTGACCATGGAATCCAAATTTCCTCACCTCAAATCTAACTGTCAAAGTACCTGCAGTGCGTCCTGATGCAGTTTGGAATTCCTGTGTGGTGGTCTGGATAGATGTCTGCCTGTTACACATTACGACCCTCTTCAACTGTCAGCGGTCTCTGTCAGTCAACAGACGAGGTCGGCCTGTACGCTTTAGTGCTGTACGTGTCCCCTGACGTTTTACTTCACTATCACGTCGGAAACAGTGGACCTAGGGATGTTTAGGAGTGTGGAAAACTCGCGTACAGACGTATGACACGAATGACACCGAATCACCTGACCACGTTCCGTGAGTTTCGCGGAGCGCCCCATTGTGCTCTCTCACGATGTCTAAATCGTATTTTTTGGGGGGTGTCCGGATACTTTCGATCACATAGTGTATTTCTTACCGATTGGCACATCAGGGTCAGAACGCGAAGCTTTGCTTGTTTTTGGTTCGCTAAATTTTTTCAATAAGCCATTTACTCTCCTAAAAAAAAGGCTTATCACGTGAACATGGCATTATTAAAAGCGTAACACGAAACTGACTTTCACCCTCCTACACTTGAGCACGGTGCGAGTGTCCGGGCTGATGTAACTCGTTCACTTGCTGGAGTTGACAGGAAACATATGGAAACACTCAGTCAACCATCTTCAATTGAAGGTTTGTATGAGTACAATGAACATCAAACAAGACAATGTACAAATGCTACTCGTCTATGTAGAATTTAAGTGTTGTGTTGGAAGTACTGTGTCTGTATGGTACAAGCTCGTTTCCACAGAAGACGCACAGCGCATATTGTCGATATTTGCGCCGGCCGCGGTGGCCGTGCGGTTCTAGGCGCTTCAGTTCGGAACCGCACGACTGCTATGGTCGCAGGTTCGAATCCTGCCACGGGCATGGATGTGTGTGATATCCTTAGGTTAGTTAGGTTTAAGTAGTTCTAAGTCTAGAGGGACTGATGACCTCAGATGTTAAGTTCGATAGTGCTCAGAGTCATTTGAACAATTTTTTGTCGATATTTGCATTTTTGCGCAGGTATCTTCAGTGCACAGGTCCCAAGACAAATGCGGATAAGAAATCAAACGAAAAGCTATAACTATGTAACGAGCCACATGAGACCACGGGTCCATTCCGAAGTACACAGGAAATGTCCCTAAGAACTTCCAAAATCGTGGCCGAGGCCGGCCTCACCGTGTGTTATTGCTTGCGTATAAAATTAAAGTATCTATATTGCTTAGGAATCATGTAATAAAATAGTTTGTTTTCGTTTCTTCCCACAAAGTGTCACAGGTTTCCCGCAAAAATGGTACGTACAAATAGTATACGTCTTTTCACTGAAATTAAGTACACCTGATCATAATGAAATAATCCTCCGAAACGTGTGCTGGAAACATCAAATGAACGTGAGTAGTGGCCGTACTAGGTACTTTTAGTAAAAAATAAAAAAGTCTGTCATATTCGGGAGGGTGATTTAGAAAGTATCTACGTAATGTGCCTAATTAGTCTGCTGCGCGGCTCCATATTCTGTATACACGAGCACCGAAAATCACGCGCATTTCACCTACAGTTCAGGCAAAATTGTCACATTTCAGCAGTTGCTGATGTGATGTGCTTCCGCTCACATGACTCTCCGGCAGAGCCACATTTAACGGGATGAAATCGATAAGAGCCGTAATAAGCGTCGGTTGTCATAGGTCAAGCCGTCCTACAGTGGAAACAAACTTCCAACTTTGTTCCTCCACCAATGTTTGGCGCTGCACGAAGGGTAGTGCGTGCCGTTATTTTGCGGGGACGGATAACAGAAGTAAACTATTTGCGTGCTATGGAAAACACATTATCCGGCAACAAAAGTATTTTCCGTTGCTTAACCCAGTATGTTTCCAACTCATTATATTCTGCCATATTTGAGACATCTAAACGGACTTTCCGAAATAAGTAGACTTTCGCTTATGCGGCTAGATGCAGAGAGAAAGAAACATAAAAGAATTAGATACACTAGATGAAGTACTGATGTCGGATTACGAACATTCTGCCCACGTAAGTATGAAAGCGCACTCAAACGGACACTGGACATTCCGAATAACGATGGCTACTGCTGACAATATATTAGTAACTGTTGTAATGCAGTAACCTGCCAAAATAACAACATCAACAATCAAAATAACAAGATAAAATTTCAAGACCAGGAAGGACAGCTGTTGTTGTTGTGGTCTTCAGTCCTGAGACTGGTTTGATGCAGCTCTCCATGCTACTCTATCCTGTGCAAGCTTTTTCATCTCCCAGTACCTACTGCAACCTACATCCTTCTGAATCTGCTTAGTGTATTCATCTCTTTGTCTCCCTCTACGATTTTTACCCTCCACGCTGCCCTCCAATACTAAATTGGTGATCCCTTGATGCCTCAGAACATGTCCTACCAACCGATCCCTTCTTCTGGTCAAGTTGTGCCACAAACTTCTCTTCTCCCCAATCCTATTCAATACTTCCTCATTAGTTATGTGATCTACCCATCTAATCTTCAGCATTCTTCTGTAGCACCACATTTCGAAAGCTTCTATTCTCTTCTTGTCCAAACTATTTATCGTCCATGTTTCACTTCCATACATGGCTACACTCCATACGAATACTTTCAGAAATGACTTCCTGACACTTAAATCAATACTGGATGTTAACAAATTTCTCTTCGAAGGACAGCTAGTAACGAAATTTTAGGATTGTGCTTACAGAGTACTTGAGAAACAGGCAATGCTTTGTAACTGCTGAATATGTTCGGGAACTGGATGAATGTCCTAATCTCCATTTCCCCCTCTCCTGCCCCCTTGCTTCTCTGTCCACATCCTTCTTTCCCCACTCTACGTCCACTTCCTTTCCTCCAACCTCTCTCCATCTCCTCTTCCCCCTCTCCCTTACCTTGAGTCTAGTTTATTGCTGTAGCCAACGAAACCAGGGTTGGGAATTAAAAGTCGCTTAAAGTGACTGGGTAAATCAGTTGGGATCACTGGTACACAGAGTATAAAGCACCACTCCTCGGTGGATATGCGAACCGAGCGAGGTGGCGAGGTGGCGCAGTGCTTACCACACTAGACTGGCATTCGGGAGGCGACGTTTCAAATCTACGACTGGCCCTCCTGATTTAGGTTTTCCATGGTTTCCCTGAATCTCTCCCGGCAAACGCTGGGATGGTTCCGTTGAATCCGGCCTTCTGCTCCGCCTCTACTGAACACAACGAAGACACGACGTTAAACCCTAATCCTTCTTCCTCGCAGCTGTGAAGATGGTAGCTTCGGTGAAAGTATTTCGCGTACAATGAATCCTCAAACGGGTAGGATTACAAAGTTTCGGACAATCCAGACTCTATAGTAGTGTTCTAATCATAAGCTAACGAGCCGTAAGTACAACTTTCCTGTTTTCTCTTAAAACTGACTCTGAGGAAGAGAACAAAACAGCAAATAGTTGTCTATACAAATTTTGAAAAAATGTATACAAGCAGAAAGAAGACGTATGAGAGAAACAATCCGTCTAGTCTTCGATAAGGACAGAATCTGAATCGCCCATTCACGGACTAAAACTACGCGCAATATTTTGAAGCAACCATCTCCTCAGATCTAGCAGCTGGAGAGATCTCTCATACTCCGTATACCAATGATCCCAAACAATAACAATAAACAAGGTTCATGTAAATTCTAACTAGGATAAACCGATTCGACCTCGGCTAAACTGTTTTATCCTATAGGTAACAGGATGAACAAGTTTGACCTAGGCGAAACTAGTTCAGCCTAACATCACGTTTCGCCGGCAACATATAGCCTATACAATTCCCATACGTATTTAAGAATTGCGAAGCAGTGGTAATTTCACTGGTATAGTGATACAGACTACCAAGTCGCCCAGGATACACGCGGACAGCGTTAACAGGGGAAACTCCCCATCGCACCCCTTCAGACTCACCGGAACAAACTGAGCTGTGAAATAGTAAAAGTGAGTGCTCCAAGTTCATGATGTGCAACATCGAACAAATTTGGAGATCCACGTTGTCGTCGCTGTGTGGTCATAGAGTTGCGCTGCGAAGGGGCTGATCCATGTCAAAATCTCCCTACTGCATTACCATTTTTTCTTTTTTTTCAGAAAATCATGAACTTTCTGTCCGGTCATTCACATGTCTGTTCTCTTTGTGTAGTCTTGGCAATTGTCGTATGAAATATGAGTCATGTGGTAAAAACATTAGCACGTCAAAAAAGTTTTGCATCACCTAGGTTCCGAGAGTTCCGGAACCTGTACAGAAAATTGGCATAAAGATCAACATAAACATCATTTCCGCCCTTTTTACTGCTCATGAAAACCACACATTGCATGTTGTACCACCATACAGCGAGACCTTCAGAGATGGTGATCCAAATTGCTGTACACACCGGTACCTCTAATACCCAGTAGCACGACCTCTTGCACTGATGCATGCCTGTATTCGTCGTGGAATACTATCCACAAGTTCATCGAGGCGCTGTCGGTCCAGATTGTCCCACTCCTCAACGGCGATTCGGCGTAGATCCCTCAGAGTGGTTGGTGCGTCACGTCGTCCATAAACGGTCCTTTTCAATTTATCCCAGGCATGTTCGATAGGGTTCATGTCTGGAGAACATGCTGGCCACTCTAGTCGAGAGATGTCGTTATCCGGAAGGAAGTCATTCACGAGATGTACACGATGGGGGCGCGAATTGTCGTCCATGAAGACGAATGCCTCGCCAATATGCTGCCGTTGTGGTTGCACCATCGGTCTGAGGATGACATTCAGGTATCGTACAGCCGTTACGGCGCCTTTTCAACATGGCGGCGTTGCTGTCAGGGTTCCTCTCAGCCATAATCCATAGCCATTACCCACTGCAGTAACCGTTGGGCGGCCTGAGCGAGGCATGTCATTGACAGTCCCTGTCTCTCTGTATCTCCTCCATGTCCGAACAACCTCACTTTGGTTCACTCCGAGACGCCTGGACACTTCCCTTATTGAGAGCCCTTCCTGGCACAAAGTACAAAGCGGACGCGATCGAACTGCCGTACTGACAGTCTAGGCAAGGCTGAACTACAGACTACACGAGCCCTGGTGGAATGACTGGAACTGATCGGCTATCGGACCCCTTCCGTCTAATATGCGCTGCTCACGCATGGTTGTTTACATCTCTGGGCGGGTTTAGTGACATCTGTGAACAGTCAAAGGGACTGTGTCTGTGATACAATATCCACAGTCAGCATCTGTCTTCAGGAGTTCTGGGAACCGGGATGATGCGAAACTTTTTTTTCTTTTTAATTTTTTTTTAATGTGTGTATTACCGTCGCAAGTAAATGTGACGAATGGTGAGCGCAGGGCGAAATACCATCTAGACCTCTCACAAAACTGAAGACAACAAATAAACGGTTGTGAACTACTGGCGAAATATTGTGGAGAAATTACGACGCTACCCGGTCGGATACCCGAAAACTGTCAAATTGAAAATATCGTAGTTCAGCTACAGTTTGCAAAAAACATTTATAAATTATATACACAAAGCTTCATCGTGAATCAGTCTATTAGCGAAAACCCTACCAAAATCCGTACAGCATTTCCTGAGATTAGCCTTTACACACAGACATAAAAACGGGACGGGGGACTTTTCTGTCTGGAGAGAAAAATAACAGCCTCGGGTGGTAATTTCTTCAGCCGTTTCGACGCTCTAGAAGTGTATTGCGAAACAGTTTGAGACAGAGAGCCGGCGGTTACCTTTGATCTTCACATGTGATGATTGCATCATCGGGTCAGATTTTCGAGACTGATCTTTATCGCCGACGCCTTATTCATTTTTTAATCGACGTTCTTATCAGTCGTTGGCATGTACCGGCTCGCTATTACCTGCGTGTATACTCAGTTGTTAAGTACGCCGAAGAGGAATCAATGTGTGTCATCTCACGATAACACCCGTTGTATATTGCTGTCCACCGACCTTTGCACAGAAACCGCGCAATACAAACATTTCAGATTAATTACAACACGTAGTTTGCGCGGCTTTGAACGTACAACAGCGACGTTGTCTGGCATGTGGGGATGATAGGGTTCCCGTTTTTCGATGTTGCAATTAATATACATCAAGTACCCTAGACTTATTCTGTTTGGCTCAGTGAGTAACAGAGCGGGAGCAGTAGATTAGTCGGCTACGTAGTCACTAGAGACGGAGCACAAGCTGGGATTAGGAAAGGTTGGAGAAGGAAATTGGCCGTGCCCTCTCGAAGGAACCATCCCAGCATTTGGCTGAAGCGATTTTGGGAAAAGCACGGAAAAGCTAAATCTGGATGGCCGAACGCGGGTTTGAAACTCCATCCTCCCGAATGTGAGTCGAGTGTGTGCTGATCAGTGTTCCAAAAAAAGGGTTCAAATGGCTGTGAGCACTATGGGCTTAACATCTGAGGTCATCAGTCCCCTAGAACTTAGAACTACTTAAACCTAAGGACATCACACACATCCATGCCCGAGGCAGGATTCGAACCTGCGACCGTAGCGGTCTCGAACTGAAGCGCCTAGAACCGAGTGTCCCACGTCGCTCGGTACGTGTAATAGACTGTCAGACTAAAACCACAGGGTTCACTCCTCAGTGGGTCGAAGATTTTTTTTTCTTAATCTGTCACTAATATTTCTTGGTTTGCTGCCATCGTATTCAGGTAGAGTTGAGAAGGCAGCAGAGGGGCAGATGACGCAATGTGGTGTGAGGTACCGTTCACAGATGGTTTGTTCGGTGCGGATATCGTGAGAAAGAGCGCCTAGATTGTGCTCCTCCGCGATTGGCCGCTGCGTTCGGAGGTTGCGCCCCTAAATCATGATCTTCTGTTATTATTATTATTATTATTATTATTATTATTATTATTAGAAATACTATATAGTGTATTTACTTGCATTTCATGTAAAAGAATCTCTCAATTGCAGGCTATTACTCCATTACTTCCAAAGTGTTAACTACCAACAAAATATTAAACAGTTGCTAACGAAAAGGAAGGCGAAACACTTCGGAGATCTTCGTGTCGTGCCTACCTTGGATGGCGGGCGAAGTTATTCGGCTGTACGATCGGAGCTGGGTCGGCCTACTCGGCAGACAGACATTTTTCTGCCTCAGTTGGTATCGGTTAAGGACTCAATTAGCAATCTCTGGTTATTTCGATTTGTAAATGAGAACAATTTGATAGTAATTACGCAAATACACAATTTCAATGTTTTGCTTTCAAGAAAGTGTGAAGATCGGAAATTATTTGTGATTCATAAAGTTAAACGTAATTGTGCAGTTTCTCGTATTCTGCTAATAAAAAGCAAGTGGCATTCCGCAGAAGCAGATTAATTTAAAATTTATTTATTCATACAGTATCGGTTCCTCGCTAAGAGTTTATTACTGCCTCAAGATAACGGATTCGCTACCTACGTGCTGTTTTCTGTGCAGTGGACAACTACTACAGAAGACTAGGTTGGTGAACATTAATTAGAACTTATCCGTTCCATGCATGTAGGTGAAAGCAAATAGGCACTTCGCGTGTACTGCCATCTTAGTACAAATGAGATCGGTGACACGTCATCTGTGGTAACATAGAGAAGAAATGAAGGAGAGAAATTTTTGAGGGATGGAGTTTATCACACGCACGTTTACATCTCACCTTCTCTCTCTTCACTTTTCAAACTGGCGCATCACTTATGATAATTGGGTGTAGTCTACGACCCAGGTGATACTAGAAGCATTTGAATCGGTCCAGCCACATTAACGTGGCCACCGCCTATGTTCGACGTTCCCGACTGAGATTTTCACTTTGCAGCGGAGTGTGCGATGATATGAAACTTTCCTGGCAAATTAAAACTGTGTGTCGGACCGACACTCGAACTCGGGACCTTTGCATTGGCGGGCATTTTTTATGTTCGACGTTAACGTGCACTAACCACTCACAGGCAGCAGCATTGACAGTGGAGGATATATACAGCGGTCGAAGGGGCCTGGAAAACAGTGCGGGGCGATTACCACCCTTCAGCACGAGATACCTTTGAAACCGAAGTGTCGCACTTTACCACTGAACCATCTACCACCACGGATGTTGACGTGATCATGTCCGAAAAACGAGGCCCTAAGGCAAGGCTGGTACCTCGCGCAGGAACCACAAGTAAGCGCAGTCGCAACCACGAGTGAGTGACGTTGGCGTAGTCACGGCAGCGACAGTTCCGCAAGCCACCGCTGCAGTAGGCTTGTTTGCTGCCCCTTGGCCCAGTCTGCAATCATCGCCGAAGAAAATAGCATCGTCTCTCTACATAGCCAGCATTCCGACAGTTGTATTATACAAATTATGCAGCCAAGTTTCTACTCGATTGTATTTGAGAGAAGATGTGTATCTTGTACCGTATCAAGAGATACAAAGGTAGTAGGAAAGTTTTGCAATACACCTTTATTTATTTAATTTTTTCGAAGTAATTTCCGCTACACTGTACATCTCTCCTTTCTCCGAAACTAACCTCTAAACCAGTTCTCTCAAGTTTCTGTACGGACTAAGGCACACTCTTCGTCCCAAGCCCTCAGGAGGTCCTCATCACTTGAAAACTGCACTCCTTTCAGCTTCATTTTCACGTGCGGGAACAGTGCAAAGTCACAAGGAGCGAGGTCTGGACTGTAAGGAGGGAGCTCAGGAAGTTCCAGTCCTGTAACCCGCAAATATTCGGCGCACGCTTTGGTGCGGTCAGCTGGACCGTTGTCGTGACGAAGGAACCGAGTGTCCGTTATTGACTTCGACCGCAGGTTCTTCAAAGATTGGATGACTTTAGGCAGGCATTGGTCAGTCTCTCATTAAGCTGTGACTGTCTTCTGCGTGTCAAAAACAACACGCTCCACATTTCCATTCGATTAAAAAAAAAGCGCTATCACTTTCTTCTTTACTGATCGGTATTTTCTGACAGCTACAGGTGTGTCGTCATCTTCAAAGACCCAAGCTGTGTTTTGAGTCTTAGTCGGCACGTCATAATAGTACAGCCAAGTCTCGCCACCTGTCGTGTTATTCACGTACTGATATTGTCCCATAGAAAACTTCTTTAACGTCTCCCGGTACCAAGACAAGTCACGCGTCGTGTCATCTGCTCTTCCGTCAGTCTATGCGGCACCCTGAAACGACAAAGTTTCTTTACTTGCAAATGATTACACAGAATCGAACGAATTGCTGGTGCATTTATCCTCTATCTGCTTATAGGTCACTCGCCTGTCTTCGTCTAGCATTTTCCTCACAGCATCAACGTTTTCCTCCATAAATGATGATCGTGGCCTTCTCGTCTTCTCAGCGTCCTCCAGAGTGAAATGTCCTCTTTGGAATTCTCTGTACCACCTGAATATAGTTGTACGACGGGGACTCACATTACCAACTGCAAGAGTCATTTCCTGAAACACAGGTCTATGTTTAAACCACGCACGAAGTTGTACCGTAAAACTGCTCCACTCTCACTTCGTGACCACGATGCCATAGCAAGCACATCAAACTACCCTGCTAGTTAACGACTGCGCCCGCAGACTCCACAGCGGCTACAACGCAGGTACGAAGTATTCTCAGAACGCAGCAACAGTCAGCCTACTGCGACTTACTGTTGCGTCGTATTGCGAAACTTTCCCAGTACCCTTTATGTGTTAGTGGTCAGCGACCGTTTAACATAAATGAGATTCTTGTGGAAATTGATTGTTAGTACGTTACCAGTAAGTATTTCATCTTGTTCAGGTTATAACAAAGCGATCTAACATTTTGTATGCATTACACTATCAAGTCGACTCCCCAAGAGGCAAATCTAAGAACCGATCACCGCGCCGACAAGTGTCGTTTCGTCCCGTACAACAGAAGCAGAATATCGCATCATTCTCCAGATGCTGTGCGATGTACGGTCCACAATGGTTTCACCGGTGGCAGAATGGTTTCAGTGTCGCAGGTGGAGATACGGTATGAGACGGGGAACCCAAAAACCTTGCAGGGATTTGAGTAGTGTACCGTAGCGCCGGTCCAGCACGGTCCGCGAGGGCCGGCCGTGCTTACGTATTCACGGCCGGCTATCGGCAGGTTTCGCATTTGACGGCGGCGGCTGCAGCTGCGGGGGCAGTCGTGACGTCAGCGCGGGCTGCGGTCTCCATGGCGACGGCCCGGCGCCCGCCTGACATTTCGCGCAGCGTCCCAGCATCGCCGCTGATGCTGCTGCGACTCCCACGCCTGCCGGTGCATACTGCTGCCGCTGCCCGGTCGCTGTGACGTATGCGCCGGGCAGGAGTCGAACCGCTGTCCACCAGCTAACAGCGCGCAAGTCTCTCAGCGTTACTCGACGTACCGTACGAGACTTCCTCGCTGGTAGAACACAATATGTGGTTCATACCGCGGAATCAGCGTTAGAAGGGATACGAAACAAGGTATCGTCCCACGCTGTGACACAGCCACCGCTGTTCCCTATGTGTACGGGGTGAGTCTTCTAAGATGTTAATCTCTCTTTTACTTTGCAAATGACTCATTACGTCGAAACGAGGATTAGGTAAAAGATAGTGCTCAGAGGGGGCACATAATTTTGTTGAGTTGTTAATCCCTTTAAATTTGTAGTGACAGAAATAGTGAACCAAGTACTTTTTTTCCTTGGTAGGAAGATCACCATCCGATACCAAAATGCAACGCAAACATGATTTCAAAATGGCGACCACTGACATTCCCCGTTTCCATGGTGGAGAAATATAAACATTAAATACAGAATAAAAATTGTTAACAATAAATACTGTAGCTAACGGGACAACTGCGTAAAATTGGGGGGGTTTCGGTGAGGGCCAGACTAAAATAACAACCACAAAATCGATATGGTAGCACAATACACAAAGCGAAGCAGGATACAATGGGGGAGTTGTGGTGAGGTCACACACCTGAAGCCAATGTGCGCCATGTCAACTGTCCCAAAAACTAGCTTCTGCTGGAAGTGCTTTGATGTGTATATATACAACTTGCGTCACTTACTGGTCTATCTATCTGATTATTATAGCATAAAATGTAAAGAGCAAAGGAATCATTTCACTCGTAAGTGGTCTTGTTAGAGCGATATTTTCCTTTAGATACGCAAATTTTGGCACTGATTACTGTTACTGCAATGGTTTTATTTCTGTCATTTGACTTCTTATTTCCTATCAATTGAACTCGCAAAGCCCTCTGTGTGAACGCTGTGAGAAGAAAGATCATAAACCGACTAAACATAGCAACATAAGTTCTCAGTATTTTCGGGAAGAGGACATAGACGGAACATTTCATCAATCCACATTAATGAAAATGCTGGTTTAAAAATTAGACTTTTTGCACCACGTAGCTCTCTTCTTGATTATTTCAAATGTGTAACAATAAGAAAGTCACACAAATGGGATCAAACGCGACTTGTTACTGGATGAAATGTGCATTTGAGACCAGAAAAACGTCTGAAAGCGCTCTCCTGACACCGTCTTATTCACGAGAGCACTGTAACATTTACTATTTAAAACAACTGCTGCGTGCACACAACAAAATTTAAGAACAAGAAGCGATCGTAAACATTATTTTGCTAATCGTTTTGGTGCATCTGACATGGAGGCGCCTGCTCCAAAGTAACCTACAGCGGAAGTCCGTAGTGCCATCTCCCGTTATTTTGTATCCAGGGTTTCAAAGGAAAAAAAATAGCGTGTACTAACTTTCACAAGTATCGAAAACATCACTTTAACTACATAGCCCACCTTTAAACGCCGAAACCTTTTATAAAAAGCCAAAAACCGATATCAACATGCGCAGCAACCATCACGACAGTCGAGAAAAAGCGGTATCGAAACAAAACATACGATTAATAATAGGTAATCACTGTAACACACTAACTGAAATTCGATCTCTCAAAACAAGAAACACGCCGGACAAGAGTTTTATATTCATAAATATTTCAGAAGTCATGTAAATTGTATTCACTGTTTTTGCTCGCTACTAGCACAACCAACGAATCTCTTGCTGCTGCACAACCGTACTACGTCACGGCTCAAAGCCGATGGGTGGTATTGAGGACTCAAGTTAAGACTTTTTTAAAGACTTTCGAAAGCTCTTGATACGACAAGTACACCCATATAACGCCTGTTAATGTGAACGTTGAAATTTTTCGCAAAAGTTGTAACAGAGATATCTGCTGAAACCGAAAGGCGTGACTACCGGAATCCGATACTGCGGTGTAAATACCGGGAAGTGGGTCTCTCGTGCTACGATCCGTCTTGGTGTCGAGTATTTTTCGATTGCTTACTTGTTCCCACAGAAGCTATTCACTTAAAAACACGTGTCCACATTTGAAATAGTTCTTCTAAGTCTCTTCTCAAACACTACAAGTCTGCATATACAAAAAAACATCAAATTGATCTAGAGAACAACTAAAAAATTGGATGTTACAAATATTGAGCAAGTTACAAAACTAAATGGAAGGAACATTAAAGTACAAGTCATGTATCACTCTACAGGTTTACAGCGGTAAACAGCGTTGTTATTTTGTATTGTTACCGTGGAGGGAAGTACGTGTGGTTTTTTAACAAACATGCAAGGCAGCTAACCACATTGACGAGACCCGTTGCGGTTATTTGAAATTTTTAATCACGCAATTCCAGTTACACATATCGATGTAAGGAATTTAGAAGGAGCCATCTATCTACAGTCTAATTTGACTATTATGCAGAACAACGATTGGAATTGTTTACTGCCTTTAAAGCAAGCGTTGTGTACTGTGCGAATAAACTGTCAACGTTCGACACCACACAGGTAAGTACAGTTTAGAATGAGATTTTCAATCTGCAGCGGAGTTTGAGCTGATATGAAACTTCCAGGCAGATTAAAAGTGTGCGGCAGACCGTGATTCGAATTCAGGACCTTTGTCTTAAGCGCTTGCCCGCGAAAGACAAAGGTCCAGAATTCGAGTCTCGGTCCGGCACACAGTTTTAATCTGCCAAGAAGTTTCAAGCACAGTTTACTTTTACAAATTGATTTATTTCATTTTAATTAGTTTTTACTTTAGAGCGTTTGCAACGTTACGTTACGCTTCTAGTTCAAGGAAGCGATCAAATTCCTAAACAATATTTTTTTAATTACGATAGCTTTGTTGCCACCACATTCAAAGTCACATGGATCAATGAACAAAATGTGTCGGAAATACAATCAACGACGATTCTATGTCCCAAAACTGATTGTACAACAATTAATGAATATATCATTTGAAATTTGTTACCTGGAGACGTAAAGTTTTATCTCAGTTCTGATCCTCCCCTAAACAACGTTCAACTGTATCCCGTAGAATTCCTGAACTCCTTATATCCGTTTAGTTTACCACGTCACCAACTGCTTTTATAGAAAAAGTGGTAAAATTATGTTAATTAGAAATCTTGACGCTAATCATGGATTAATTAATGCTGTACGATTAGTGGTAATTGACACAGGTGACTACATTATCATTGCTAAATTCATTGTCTCCGATAATACTGTGCTCATTCCCCACTTTAAGCCAACAACTTGAGATCAAACAATGACTTTCCTAATGATAAGAAAACATTTGCCCATAAAAGTAGTCTTCGCTGTGACCATTAAGTAAGCACAAGGTCAGATGCTTCAAAGGCCAAGACTGTATTTACCAGAACCTGTTTTTTCGCATGGACAGTTATACGTGGCTTTTTCACTGGTTTACACATTCAGTGACACGCTTGTGCTGCACACGTATACAACCAAAAACTCAACGATGATCATGTTGTAAATGCTAAGACTATTTTCATAGACGCTTTGTAAAATAAAGAAGTTTTAAAAAATAAAATTAATCAGATAAAGACAATATCTCCTTTTTGTGTCTTTACAAGTAACCTCCTTGTACATAATGATACCGATTTTTTTTCTTTTTTCTTTTTCTTTTTTTCTTTTTTCTTTTTTTTTTTTACAGTGAGACTAGTGTTTGTTACTACTATTCAAAATGTAATACCTGTTATAAATAAATACATCTAAATTGGACAGTGAATCAATGGGGACAAGTCCTCTTTCCAGATGGATCGTCATTCGGTTTGCACCTGGATTCAAGAAGAGTGCTTATGTGAAAACGGCCAGGTGACACAGAAGGGCTTATGAACGTACAGGACATCCACAAATTTCAAGGAGTTTCCATCATGGTCTGGAGAGGAATAATGACCAACAGAAAAGCGCCTCCGTTTTTGTAAGAGGAACACAGCGAGCAAATCTCTATATCCAAAACATTTTGCAGCCTCTAGTGCTTCCGATCGCAGAAGAGCATGGGCCTGAATTCCTCTACAAGCAGCATCATAGGCCAGATCACATTTTGCCAGAGCTGCGTCTGAATGGCCTAAAAACACTATATTTAAGTGCTGCAGTGGTCATCTCGGTCTCCTGATCTAAGCCCCAAACAGCACCTTTGGGACAATGGGACTGTGGCATAGAGGTGTAGATAGTTTGGGTCGGTCCATGAGGCGTACAAGGAGAGCCAAATTGGTGAAGATGCCCGTTCGCGATAAGTGGGAAGTCGGAAGTCCGAGTTAGACTTCCGGTCCGGCACAAATTTTCATATTTCACTGGTAGGGCGTCCCGTCGGGTAGGCCCGTCGCCTGGTGCAAGTCTTTTGGGTTGACGCCACTTCGGCGTGTCGATGGGGATCAGAGGATGATGATTAGGACAACACAACCCCCAATCCCTGAGCGGAGAAAATCTCCGACCCAGCCGGGAATCGAACCCGGGCCCCTTGGCATGGCAGTCCGTCGCGCTGACCACTCAGCTATCGGTGTATTTAACGAACGTTGTATCACTGTACTCATCGTTCCAGTTGCTTTCGAATACATCATTCCTTAAAAAAATCACTTGCTTCTCTACATCGATTAACAGCATAAGTAAGAGAATTAAGCATGCAACAAAATTACGAGCGTCTGTGCTTCCTATCGTACGCCGAATACGACTGCCACTTACACACGATGTTTTATTGGGGAAGTAACGGTAAAATAAACCAGTTTCATCAGCGTTGAACACATCTCTCTCCCCCCCCCCGTTCATATATCTAAGGCAACGTAGACCGCAAACGATATGTAGTAACAGTCGGTAAAACTTGATTAGCTTCACAGCAGACATTTTTAACACTATGCAATTCCTGTACTGGGGACGTTCCCACAAGCGTGGATTTTCAGAATATTCAATACCCCTTTGTTTTGCGAGCTCTTTCCAGCGATAGAGGTCCTGATATGGGAGAACTGTGAGCTCTAGCATGTCAAACAAGCAACGCAATCTTTGGTTAACCGTTCTCGTTCGCTTCCTGTCTGACTAGAACATACTGCGCTGAAACACGGCCGTCACCTGAACTCCATTTTTAACTGTCGGCGCCGGTACACGCAAAATTATTTTTCGGATTTCCGCTATCTTGTCGAATATAAATATCATGTGAACCGTGGCTGTAGTACAATTATGAACTTTACTACGGATTTACGTTTTCAACCTCCGTTTTTCATCTGCCTTATACAGTTCCCTCTTTATTTCAAGCGAAATACTGGTTTGCTGTCGTCCCGATTTCTCAGCTGCTGCACGTCTAAAAGTAAATTTTCAACACATGTGTTTAAAACCAAAACACACGAAAAGGTTTTTGCAAAATTCACTGATTTAGGTAATTATTCAGTGAATTCGACAACTGAAGTGTTTTAACAATCGCTGTATCCAAAGACGAGGCTAAAGCTACAACATATCAATATTAGCGACATTTGTTAGTATTTTTCGCTCAATGAAAATAGCCAACAAATCTGGGGGACATCCCAACTGCAGAATGTACGTGTATTTGTTCGCCCGAGATGCGAAATCTTTTCATATGTTTCATATCAAAAGGAAAGAAATATGAAATTACATAGGATTTTGTTGGAACAGCAGTACTGTTTGGTCTTGACCGTTTTGTCGTGATAAGCGTTTTCAATTTACCATTTTTCACTGTACTTTCGTAATACGACCGGGCTAACAAAAAGAATATCTATTCAACCACGTCGATACTGAATTAAAGACATTATGGTTTCGGTATTTAGAAAAGGAACCTCGTTTAACTACCGCGGAATTCCAATAATTTTAACAATAGTCTGCCCTGACCATTAGTAGATCAATGAATGTAGAACATGGAAAATATAGCTAAGTGATTTTAACTTTGCAATTTCAAACGTGTGGGTATTCGTAGATGATGATGTTCGACACAGAGGAGTCGCAACTCAATAAATTTGTAGCAAAATGCTGAACACCTGCAGAAGATTGACGCTTGTTGCAGGGATTGCCAGCTGACCGTGAACATAAACACACATAAATATGTGGAAAGTCCAGTTATTGTACGAATATGCCATTACTGAACAAGCACTGGGATACGTTACACTCATTGAAGCTCTCAGATTGTTCGTAATGAACGAACTGAAGTAGAACGACCAACTAAAAGTATGGAAGACGGGTGTCAGTCAGAGAGGCAGTGCAAGAATACTCAGTGGAGTGCACACGCGAAGCAAGTACATCTTACAAAACCCTCGTTCTACCGATGCTGGTGTATTGCTTGTGAATCTGGGACACTAGCTGCGTAGGACTGATAGATTAAATGGGAAATATCCTAAAAAGAGCGGCAGGTTTCGCCACAGGTTCGTTTGGTACGCGCTAAAGCTCAGGCAACTGCAGTGGTTGACGCTACATCACTGTATGCATGACTATAAAAAATTCCGGGAGCTTACTTACGCTCTAAGAAGAATCAATATACTGCTTCCTCCTACGTACGAAGATACCTCGCGACGAGATCGTGAAGGCAAAATTCTTCCCGCACACTCGCGAGATGAACGAGAAGGGGAAGGAGGGCAAGTGGTACACAAACTACCCTCAGCCACACACCACAATGCAGCCTGTGGAGTATAGTGTATTCACAGCTTGTTGTTGTGGTCTTCAGTCCTGAGACTGGTTTGATGCAACTCTCCATGCTACTCTATCCTGTGCAAGTTTCTTCATCTCCCAGTACTTACTGCAATCCACATCCTTCTGAATCTGCTTAGTGTATACATCTCTTGGTCTCCCCCTACGATTTTTATCCTCCACGCTGCCTTCCAATACTAAATTGGTGATCCCTTGGTGCCTCAGAACATGTCCTACCAACCGGTCCCTTCTACTTCTCAAGTAGTGCCACAAACTTCTCTTCTCCCCAATCCTATTCAATACCTCCTCATTAGTTATGTGATCTACCCATCTAATCTTCAGCATTCATCTGTAGCACAACATTTCGAAAGCTTCTATTCTCTTCTTGTCCAAACAACTTATCGTCCATGTTTCACTTCCATACATGGCTACACTCCATACAAATACATTCAGAAACGACTTCCTGACAATCTATGCTCGACGTTAACAAATTTCTCTTCTTCAGAAACGCTTTCCTTGCCAATGCCAGTCTACATTTAATACCCTCTCTACTTCGACCATCATCAGTTATTTTGCTCCCCAAATAGCAAAACTCCTTTACTACTTTAAGTCTTTCGTTTCCTAATCTAATTCCCTCAGCATCACCCGATTTAATTCGACTACATTCCATTATCCTCGTCTTGCTTTTGTTGATGTTCAGCTTGTGAAACGTTGTTTGGCATGTTTTCCACCAGTGCAATTACAGGTGCTGCAAGGAAATGGCGTAGCGTATGCCTGAATTGTAATTCAACGTGAAGGTGAGTGACATTCTTAACTCCCTTGTGAGCTGTACAGGCCCGTCGGCGTTATTTCTAGTGCGATACGTGTGACGCTTGCTTAGCAATGACGGGCGCTTACACAGACGAATGCTACCTACAGGAAAACTGAAGCCGATCTCGGGTAACAACAATTTGGGTACGAGGAAATCTAGGAAAGCACGACGTAATATTGATCCCACGATCTACCTTAGAAGAAAGACTCAAGATATGAAAATCTACGTTTACAAGATTTGCAGGTTCAGAGAAAGCTCTTGGCAACGTTGATTGGAATGCAGACTTCGAAATTCTGGAAGTAACAGCGATATAGTACAGGGAGCGGAGAGTTACCTACAGTTTCTACAGAAACCAATTTGCAGTTTTAAGAGTCGAGGAACATGAAAGGCAAGCAGTTTCCGATGATATTCAATCAGTACATTGAGCTAGCACTGACAGAAACGAAGGAGAAATTTAGAAAGAGAAATTACACTTCAGAGGGAAGAAATAAAAACCTTAAGGTTTGCCAGTGATATTGTAATTCTGCAATACACGGCAGAAGACTTGTCAGAGCAGCTGAAAGGAATGGATAGTGTTTTGTAAAGAGATTACAAGGCGAACACAAGGAAAAGTACGAGGGCTGTTGAGTAAGTAATGTAACGTATTTTTTTTCGTCACTAATTTTAGTTGAAAAATGGGAATTTTGTTGTGGTATATGGTGGAACACTCCCGCCTCAGCCCCTTTACTTTCATGAAGTTCCGATAGGTGGCGGCGCTACATCAAAATGGCGTCTGTGACGGAGGTGCGTTCCCAGCAGAGAGCAGTCCCTGAGTTTTCTCTGGCGGAAAACCAGAGCATCGCAGGAATTCGTACGCGCTTGCAGTATGTCCACAGAGAGACCTGGTGGCGAACAAAAGACACGTGTCCGATGTCCCGCGTGTCGGTCTGCAGCACACCGCTGTGACACCTGCCACGTCGGAACGTGCGGACACTCTCGTTCGGACCACAATCGAGCTCCTCGCTATACAACTGGACGTCTCTGTTGGTAGGGCTGACACACTCGTCCAGTAAGACGTTTGCTCCGACGTCGACCAGTAGAGTGCTACCATACAGGCATTCGCCTCTACTTGTAAGCGGGCGTAAGGCCGTCGTATAGAGTAGGTATTACGTTGAAAAACAGGGTTTTGTAGTCAGAGGAGCGGGCAATAAAATGGTGTATTGGAATCCTGAATAAAACGAATAGGCTTTCATAAAAAGTGTGCTGCATGACTTCCTGAACGCCACTCGTAGAGTAAGGGTAAGGGAATATAAATCGAATTAATCAGCCGGTGCTCAAGGACTTATGCACTAGTGACCATTAAAACTGCTACACCAAGAAGAAATGCAGTGATAACGGGTATTCAATGGACAAATATATTATACTAAAACTGACATGCGAGACGTTTTCACGCAATTTGAGTGCATAGATCCTGAGAAATCAGTACCCAGAACAACCACCTCTGACCGTAATAACGGCCTTGATACGCCTGGGCATTGAGTCATACAGAGCTTGGATGGCGTGTGCAGGTACAACAGCCCATGGAGCTTCAACACGATACCACAGTTCATCAAGAGTAGTTGCTGGCGTATTGTGACGAGCCAGTTGCTCGGCCACCATTGACCAGACGTTTTGAATCGGTGAGAGATCTGGAGAATGTGCTGGCCAGGGCAGCAGTCGAACATTTTCTCTATCCAGAAAGGCCCGTACAGGACCTGCAACATGCGGTCTTGCATTATCCTGCTGAAATGTAGGGTTTCGCAGGGATCGAATGAAGGGTAGCCACGGGTCGTAACACATCTGAAATGTAACGTCCATCGCTCAAACTGCCGTCAATGCGAACAAGAGATGACGGAGACGTGTAACCAATGGCACGGCATATCATCATGGCGAGTGATTCGCCAGTATGGCGATGACGAATACACGCTTCCAATGTGCGTTCACCGCGATGTCGCCAAACACGGATGCGACCATGATGATCTGGAAACAGAACCTGCATTCGTCCTAAAAAATGACGTTTTGCCATTCGTGCACCCAGGTTCGTCTTTGAGCACACCATCGCAGGCGCTCCTGTCTGTGATGCGGCGTCAAGGGTAACCGCAGCCACGGTCTCCGAGCTGATAGTCCATGATGCTGCAAACGTCGTCGAACTGTTCGTGCAGATGGTTGTTGTCTTGCAAACGTCCCCATCTGTTGACTCAGGGATCGAAACGTGGCTGCACGATCCGTTACAGCCATGCGGATAAGATGCCTGTCATCTCGACTGCTAGTGATACGAGGCCGTCGGGATCCTGCACGGCGTTCCGTATTACCCTCCTGAACCCACCGATTCCATATTCTGCTAACAGTCATTGGATCTCGACCAGCGCGAACAGTAATGTCGCTATGCGATAAACCGCAATCGCGATAGGCTACAATCCGACCTTTATCAAAGTCGGAAACGTGATGGTACGTATTTCTCCTCCTTACACGAGGCATCACAACAACGTTTCACCAGGCAAAGCCGGTCAACCGCTGTTTGTGTATGAGAAGTCGGTTGGAAACTTTCCTCCTGTCAGCACGTTGTAGGTGTCGCCAGCGGCGCCAACCTTGTGTGAATTCTCTGAATAGCTAATCATTTGCATATCACAGCATCTTGTTCCTGTCCGTTAAATTTCGCTTCTGTAGCACGTCATCTTCGTGGTGTAGCAATTTTAATGGCCACTAGTGTATATAACATTGTCGGAGGACAGCGAACTTACTGTGGTAAAATTATTTACATGGTCCAATGGTTCAAATGGCTCTGAGCACAATGGGACTTAACATGTGAGATCAGCAGGCCGGTGTGGCCGTGCTGTCTAGGCGCTTCAGTCTGGAACCGCGTGACCGCTCCGGTCGCAGGTTCGAATCCTGCCTCGGGCATGGATGTGTGTAATGTCCTTAGGTTGGTTAGGTTTAAGTAGTTCTAAGTTCTAGGGGACTGATGACCACCGATGTTAAGTCCCATAGTGCTCAGAGCCATTTGAACCATCTGAGATCGTCAGTCCCCTAGACTGAGAACTACTTAAACCTAACTAACCCAAGGACATCACACACATCCATGCCCGAGGCAGGATTCGAACCTGCGACCGTAGCGGTCGCGCGGTTCCAGACTGAAGCACTAAAAGAAGGGATGGGTTAAGAGAACAGATCAGGAGGCAGAATGAGTAGTCAATATGGTAATGGAAAGAAGCGTGGGCGAGAAAACTCGTACACGGAGAGCATAGAACGGATACAGTAAGCAGATTCAAATAGATGTAGGTCGCAGTAGTCATCTGGAGACACGGGGGCTCGCACACGATAGACTACCGTGGAAACCCAGTCCTCGGACTGAACACGGCAACAGCGACACAGTGGGGAAGAGCGCGAGGCAGGCCCGGGGTTGTGTGCAGGAGCGAGCGCCCCGCGCAGCTGTCGGCGGTTCCGGTGGGAGGTTCAAGGTTCCCAGGTCACTGCCGCCGAGCTCGCCTCACAGCACTCTCGCTTTGCCGCCGTACTTTTCCTCGCGCCAGCAGCTCGTCGACGGCGACGCTAAGCCTAGACACTAAGGAAATTGTTCGCCTTAGCACGCTGATTACGATATTCTTGTTCGACAAGACGACGTAGTTACTCGTTCTACCCGTGTACAAAAAGCGCCTTCCGACAGTTGGGGTTTCGTGGCGCGACCTACAGGCCGGTGCAAACGTCCAGGAAGGCCTGACACACTTTGTACAAGCCTATCGGAATGCATGCGATAGCACGTGTACTTAATGTGTTGCAGAATGCCGTGCATAAAAACGATATTTTACGGTGGTCATACCTCGGTGATAAAAAGGTAGGATCAAGTGTTCTGGATAGCCCTTCGGCTAGGGGCCATTTGTATACCCAACAGAAGGATCGTCGTAGTGTCACCATCCTACACTACAGGACCACAGTACGAATATTACACAGTCCCTCCTGCTTACGCAAATGGAGCAAATCGGTTGGTTCTTTTCTCTTACCGTGGTCTTCATGGAACTAATGGAGGCACTATTAGTTCATGGGCGGTTCCCCGGCAAACCCAAAAAAAGGTTCTTTTTAACATATTTTCGCCGTCACGCGGACCAAAACCCAACCGAGGATTCCAAGACGGCTATGCACAACAACTGGCTATTGTCATCTTCATCCGTTTCCGATATACAGAGATGCAACGTTACGCTACTTGTACACGTAAAACACGCATGTAAAGTCCGGTGCGAGGCGAAAATTGGTTTATAAAGTGACGTACAGGAAGAAATATTATGCAACGTATCTCCTTTATCATCTGTGAACCGTTCGTTATAGTACTGAAAAACACGCAACATATTTTTGCACTTATAATCATTTGTGAGGTGTAAAACTGGGTTCTTCCCCATGAACCATGGACCTTGCCGCTGGGGGGAGGCTTGCGTGCCTCAGCGATACAGATGGCCGTACCGTAAGTGCAACCACAACGGAGGGGTATCTGTTGAGAGGCCAGACAAACGTGTGGTTCCTGAAGAGGGTCAGCAGCCTTTTCAGTAGTTGCAGGGGCAACAGTCTCGATGATTGACTGATCTGGCCTTGTAACAATAACCAAAACAGCCTTGCTGTGCTGGTACTGCGAACGGCTGAAAGCGAGGGGAAACTACGGCCGTAATTTTTCCCGAGGGCATGCAGCTTTACTGTATGGATAAATGATGATGGCGTCCTCTTGGGTAAAATATTCCGGAGGTAAAATAGTCCCCCATTCGGATCTCCGGGCGGGGACTACTCAAGAGGACGTCGTTATCACGAAAAATAAAACTGGAGTTCTACGGATTGGAGCGTGGAATGCCAGATCCCTTAACCGGGCAGGTAGATTAGAAAATTTAAAAAGGGAATTGGATAGGTTAAAGTTAGATATAGTGGGAATTAGTGAAGTTCGGTGGCAGGAGGAACAAGACTTCTGGTCAGGTGACTACATGGTTATAAACACAAAATCAAATAGGGGTAATGCAGGAGTAGGTTTAATAATGAATTAAAAAATAGTGCGGGTAAGCTACTACAAACAGCATAGTGAACGCATTATTGTGGCCAAGATAAACACGAAGCCCACGCCTACTGCAGTAGTACAAGTTCATATGCCAACTAGCTCTGCAGATGATGGAGAAATTGAAGAAATGTATGATGAGATAAAAGAAATTATTCGGGTAGTGAAGGGAGACGAAAATTTAATAGTCATGGGTGACTGGAATTCGAGAGTAGGAAAAGGGAGAGAAGGAAACATAGTAGGTGAATATGGATTGGGGCTAAGAAATGAAAGAAGCAGCCGCCTGGTAGAATTTTGCGCAGAGCACAACTTAATCATAGCTAACACTTGGTTCAAGAATCATGAAAGAAGGTTGTATACATGGAAGAATCCTGGAGATACTAGAAGGTATCAGATAGGTTACATAATGGTAAGATAGAGATTTAGGAACCAGGTTTTAAATTGTAAGTCATTTCCTGGGGCAGATGTGGACTCTGACCACAATCTATTGGTTATGAACTGTAGATTAAAACTGAAGAAACTGCAAAAAGGTGGGAGTTTTAAGGAGATAGGACCTGGATAAACTGAAAGAACCAGAGGTTGTACAGAGTTTCAGGGAGAGCGTAAGGGAACAATTGACAGAAGTGGGGGAAAGAAATACAGTAGAAGAAGAATGGGTAGCTTTGAGGGATGAAGTAGTGAAGGCAGCAGAGGATCATGTAGGTAAAAAACGAGGGCTAGTAGAAATCCTTGGGTAACAGAAGATATACTGAATTTAATTGACGAAAGGAGAAAATAAAAAAATGCAGTAAATGAAGCAGGCAAAAATGAATACAAACGTCTCAAAAATGAGATCGACAGGAAGTGCAAAATGGCTAAGCAGGGATGGCTAGAGGACAAATGTAAGGATGTAGAGGCCTATCTCACTAGGGGTAAGATAGATACTGCCTACAGGAAAATTAAAGAGACTTCTGGAGATAAGAGAACTACTTGTATGAACATCAAGAGCTCAGATGGAAATCCAGTTCTAAGCAAAGAAGGGAAAGCAGAAAGGTGGAAGGAGTATATAGAAGGTCTATACAAGGGCGATGAACTTGAGGACAATATTATGGAAATGGAAGAGGATGTAGATGAAGATGAAATGGGAGATACTATACTGCGTGAAGAGTTTGACAGAGCACTGAAAAGACCTGAGTCGAAACAAGGCCCGGGAGTAGACAACACTCCATTAGAACTACTGATGGCCTTGGGAGAGCCAGTCCTGACAAAACTCTACCATCTGGTGAGCAAGATGTATGAAACAGACGAAATACCCTCAGACTTCACGAAGAATATAATAATCCCAATCCCAAAGAAAGCAGGTGTTGGCAGATGTGAAAATTACTGAACTATCAGTTTAACAAGTCACGGCTGCAAAATACTAACGCGAATTCTTTACAGACGAATGGAGAAACGGGTAGAAGCCGACCTCGGGGAAGATCAGTTTGGATTCCGTAGAAATATTGGAACACGTGAGGCAATACTGACCCTACTACTTATCTTAGAAGCTAGATTAAGGAAGGGCAAACCTACGTTTCTAGCATTTGTAGACTTGGAGGAAGCTTTTGACAATGTTGACTGGAATACTCTCTTTCAAATTCTAAAGGTGGCAGGAGTAAAATACAGGGAGTGAAAGGCTATTTACAATTTGTACAGAAAGCAGACGGCAGTTATAAGAGTCGAGGGACATGAAAAGGAAGCAGTGGTTGGGAAGGGAGTGAGACAGGGTTGTAGCCTGTCCCCGATGCTATTCAATCTGTATATTGAACAAGCAGTAATGGAAACAAAAGAAAAATTCGGAGTAGGTATTAAAATTCATGGAGAATAAATAAAAACTTTGAGGTTCGCCGATGACATTGTAATTCTGTCAGAGACAGCAAAGGACTTCGAAGACCAGTTGAACGGAATGGACAGTGTCTTGAAAGGAGGGTATAAGATGAACATCAACAAAAGCAAAACGAGGATAATGGAATGTAGTAGAATTAAGTCGGGTGATGCTGAGGGAATTAGATTAGGAAATGAGACACTTAAAGTAGTAAAGGAGTTTTACTATTTGGGGAGCAAAATAACTGATGATGGTCGAAGTAGAGAGGATGTAAAGTGTAGACTGGGAATGGCAAGGAAAGCGTTTCTGAAGAAGAGAAATTTGTTAACATCGAGTATAGATTTAAGCGTCAGGAAGTCATTTCTGAAAGTATTTGTAGGGAGTGTAGCCATGTATGGAAGTGAAACATGGACGATAACTAGTTTGGACAAGAAGAGAATAGAAGCTTTCGAAATGTGGTGTTACAGAAGAATTGTGAAGATTAGATAGGTAGATCACATAACTAATGATGAAGTATTGAATAGAATAGGGGAGAAGAGGAGTTTGTGGCACAACTTGACTAGAGGAAGGGACCGGTTGGTAGGACGTGTTCTGAGGCATCAAGGGATCACAAAGTTATCATTGGAGGGCAGCGTGGAGGGTAAAAATCGTAGAGGGAGACCAAGAGATGAATACACTAATCAGATTCAGAAGAATGTGGATTGCAGTAAGTACTGGGAGATGGAGGAGCTTGCACAGGATAGGGTAGCATGGAGAGCTGCATCAAACCAGTCTCAGGACTGAAGACAAACTAAATTTCACTGACCAATACATTTCTTTTCGTATGAATTACATGCCCTGCTGTAGGAGGCAAAAGAAGGGAACCAGCGGCAAAATGCTCCTGCCCGTGAACGAAAAGTGCGAGTATTTTCCTGTTCATTTAAAACATTGACTGAAAAGTGGGATACGAACAGCCTCATTCTACCTTCCTCAGCGCCTTTAAAAAATTTGTCATACGAACATATTCGCCCTTGTCTATGCTGAGAGAGAAGAAGACAGTAGCACTGACAAAAAGACAGAAAAGTAACAATAGCAGACAGTGGTTGTGGCATAGAAAGAGCGAAGGAGACAACGGCGGCGTAGATACAGAGTAGCTGTGATTTGTCGCGAACAGAACGCTGACTCACTGTGAAAAAGTTGTATCTTGCCCCCCCCCCCCCCACCCGGCTTATATCTATCCCTGTACAATCTATTTGCATTTTCCGACTGAATAGGCTACGTCTATCTAGACTTATCTCGTAATTATTCACTTCACAAGTACTCAGCGCTAAATCCAGGCTCTAGAGTCTACTAAGTAGACTATGTTTTATTCACATCACTCAGTAGTATTGGCCCATAGAACAAAATCGTATCCAGGGATATGACTGGAGCGATCATTCAAAGCAAAAAACTCTAGTAAGTATAGGCTCTACAACGCATACCTTAAGAACTCTGAACACTTCTTTATCTTCGCTAGACTGAAACCCATCTCTTTAACTGAACAAGTGCTCACAGCTCTTACGGTATGCATTTTAGAGCCCATGTTTACTAGACTATTTTGTTTCGAATGATCGTTCCTGCCTTATCCCTGGATCCGACTTTGTCCTATGGGCCAAGACTGTTCAATCACCATTGTAGACTTTGTCCTATGGAGAGGCCTGTCTTTCGAATCAGTTTATATAATGAGCCTATAATTCAATAAGTGGTATTTGGACACAGATAAACACTCAATTAGAAAACCATTCGCATCAGATTGGTAATGATGTCACCACTTAGCTTCAGCCTGTAATTCGCTGACTTTCTCTCGCAAAGTAAGAACGCATTTTTTTGTGTTTTCAAACAAATTTACCTGTGGAACGAAATATTATTTCATTCCACCTATCTTTCGTTACACTCAAATGGTGCACAAGATTTCGAAATTGTAATGTAGAAAGCGTTACTGAAAACAGTACATTTAAGATAAAAGTAAATTTGCGCTCGCCACCAGCATGTGATGTTGTAGAGGTGATTAACTGTTCGGTTCCCATTCCCGAACAACTATGACGAAAAATTTTACAATCGCGTAACAGATCCGGTGAAGTCGTCTGGTCAAATAAGTTTGACAAACATCTTTCACAGCGTAACACGGGCGTCAGGCTTCACGCAGTTGCGTCGTCCGGCAGTAACACTACACTGTTGACGTCACACAGGTGTGCGCTCAGGCCTGTATATATCGCTAGCCTCGGTTACGGTATCATGACGTCACGCGTCAGGAAGCCATACACCGATTTGCATCGAACCGGCGACTCCCGCCACCTATCGCGCCGAGAGCCATGTTGTTAGTACGAGTGATTGGCAGTCGTTTTAGGCCAGACGAGTGCAGCACGTTATACTGTTCGCAGCCGCGCGACGCAGTGGCCGGCCGGCCCCTCGCAGCCGCTCCACATCGGCGGCTGACGTGACTCGGAGCCGAGATGGCGCCCGCCAGGCGTTATGTACCGTAAACCGGCGGCTGACGTACGCGTCGCGACGTCACGCGCCGTGACGCACGAGGTCCGCGGGTGCTCAAACACTCCGCGCAGGCCGGGCCGCTTGCACACACACACAGACCTCAAGGGCTCGCCCGCGTGCAGTCAAATGGGGCCGTGTGAATGGGGGAACTGCGCAGGTCTGTTAACAAGAACGGGCGCATGGCGCAAACAGACGAAGTCATTGCAAATAAAGATGTCCCCACAGTGTACATTATGGTACAACTTTACAGATGCACCGGACCACAACAGTGCAGGCAAACACGGCCGTGCAGTCTAGGAGGAGGAGGAGATTAGTGTTTAACGTCCCGTCGACAACGAGGTCATTAGAGACGGAGCGCAAGCTCGGGTTAGGGAAGGAGGGGGAAGGAAATCGGCCGTGCCCTTTCAAAGGAACCATCCCGGCATTTGCCTGAAGCGATTTAGGGAAATCACGGAAAACCTAAATCAGGATGGCCGGAGACGGGATTGAACCGTCGTCCTCCCGAATGCGAGTCCAGTGTGCTAACCACTGCGCCACCTCGCTCGGTATGTGCAGTCTAATGAACGAAAATGTAATTCGTCCTGGACGCGCAGGTGTTAAAACCGGAGTGTGTGAGTTTCCCTGCGCACGTTTCAGGTTTAGAGCTCTCGCGTTTGTTCGCATGACAATCATCCGCAGCAAGCACACAAATACTCGTTTCGCTAAATAAAAATCATCTTTTTGCTGCTGCAATACATTTTATTTGTTTCAATACAGTTTCGCCTTTTACTTTAAAGCATCTTTAGAATGATACAGTTTTGTTTTCACAAGTGTGTTTTGTAAATTATAGAACAGTTCTCGTCTTGTTTTTTATTACGTAAATATGCGATTACTAACAGTTATTCGAGTTTTTGGCAGGCCTCTGCATTCCCCCTCATCTGGTCACATGCTGAAAGGTCGAATTATAACTTGGCCGGTCGTTGTGGCCGAGCGGTTCTAGGCGCTACAGTCTGGAACCGCGCGACCGCTACGGTCGCAGGTTCGAATCCTGCCTCGGGCATGGATGTGTGTGATGTCCTTAGGTTAGTTAGATTTAAGTAGTTCTAAGTCTAGGGGACTTATGACCTCAGATTTAAGTCCCACAGCGCTTAGAGTCATTTGAACTATAACTTCAGTTACGAAACATAAACACATCTCCACGTTAGGAACTTTTTTCTTTACAATTTTGATGTTCCTTGCACCAATTCCTGTGGAGCACTACTATTCATCTGTCACTAGCTGCAGATATTTTACCGAAAACTAGATTTATTTGATCGAAATTTACTTTCCTGTGAAAATTTGCAGCCAGTGACAGAAGAATAATAGTGCTCCACACCATTTGGCGCAAGGGACATCAAAATTGTGAAGAAAACAGGTCGTAACTTGGAGGTGTGTTTATGTCCGTAACTGAAGCTATAGTCCGACCTTCAGCATGTAAAAAGATGATGGGAAATCCACATGCCTGCCAAAAACTCGAGTAACTGTAAGTAATCTTTTATTTACGTAAAAAAAAGTAAGACGTGAAGTGGTTTTATAATTTACAAAACTCATACATGAAAACAAAACTGTATCATTCTTGAGTCCTCTAAAAATGTCTTAAAGTAAAAGGCGAAACGCGACTGGAACGAATAAATCATTTTGCAACAAGAAAAAGGCGATTTTTATTTGCGAACCGCATACTGGAGCTCTCAGTTCGCACTCTGTCTTTGCCTTAGCACTTCGTTATTTTACGAGGGCGTGCTGAAAAGTACTGTCGCCGAATTGTAGTGTGTAACTTGCCGGTGGTGCCTGAAAAACGGCGTATTGTAATCGAGTGTCGAATTCGATAAATTCTTCCACACACTGTGCACCCATGATAATGCCCGACCACACACGAGCGTTGCGACATATGCAACAGTTCCACGCTTTGGGTTCACTGCCATCCATCGTCCTGCATACACTTTTCGCATGGGATTAAATGAAACGATTGGAGGGTGAAACGTCCAGAAGAAACGAAAGGGACAGTGTTTCATTGCGTCGTTGCTGCGTCTCACTGTACAACAAAGATATTTGAAAGTGTTCAGTAAAACTGTATGAAACGCAGGCGATAAACAGTTTAGACAAGTTGAATAGAAGCTATTGAAGTGTGGCGCCAACGAGGAATGATGAAGAGTACATGGGTTTATCGGATAAATAATGAGGAGGTAGCGAACAGAATTGGGCAGAAACTAAATTTATGTCACAATTTGATTACATGAAGGGATCGGTTGAAAGATCGCATCCTGAGGCATCAACGAGTTGTCAGATCAGTGATGGAGTGCAGTCTGGTAGGTAAAAATTCTAGGGGGAAGACTTAAGCTTGAAACAATAAGCAGGATGAAATGGCTGTAGGTTGCAACAGTTACTCAGAGATGAAGAGGCTTCTACAGGATACACTAACGTAGAGTGCTCCACAAAACCAAACTTCGGACAAAAGACAACAACAACAACAGCAATAACAACAACACAGCAAAAATTAACACACATTCCCTGATCCACTTTACACAAAATAAATTATCGTCGATATTAAGGAAACAGGCTAAACATCCGATACGCTAGCTATCACTGTACAGATATTTTTCAAAAATTTTTAATAACAACGGGAAGGCCACGGTGTTGGGATCACGGATTTACTTCAAACTTTGCACACCGTTAGTGGGCCATTAAAATAACATAATGCGCAAGAGGTAAGGTGTACCATCCTGGCAATTCCGAGACAATCGCAAAACAAGTTTTAAGCGTCTATTACGTAACTACTGTATGTGTGAAAAGGTACCACTATTAAGACGTCATTGTGGCCAAGTGGTTGCATTCGCTCGTTACAAGGGGGTCGTGGACGAGGCGGCGGTTCCAATCCTGCTAACACTTACTTTTTAATCAATAGTCATCTTACTTAATTTATACGACACTTGAAAGGTGAAAAAAAGACATGCATTTTTATGAAGTTGTGAATTTCATATGTTGTTTGACTATCTACTATTTGTAATCAAATTTTCATCGACGAAGGACAGGCTTGGACAGCCCATGTCAAACTTCGATAAATAATGATGCAAATAACGTCATTCCCGATCAGTAATATGAGATCGAGAATGGCTAGCTTCTAGCTGAAATCTAGATCTGCCAATAGAAATTCTAAAGGACGACCGATAGCTGAAATCTACTATTTACAAGTAAAAATAACAGTCGCCGTGTGCAATAGCCTCTGAATGGAGGGTAACCTGAATCAGTAGTATATTAAGGCACAATTTGCCAGACCACAAGAGTAATGCAGAATTACTCGTCGGTCAGTGTGCTCTACGCATCACACGTTGTATTTGTCACACAGACATGGAAAACATAAATTGAAACTTCATAAAATAATCTGAAGCGCCAAAGAAACTCATATAGCCATGCATATTCAAACACAGAGATGTGAACAGGCAGAATACGGCGCTGCGGTCGGCAACGCCTATACAAACAGGTGTCTCGTGCAGTTGTTAAATCGGTTATTACTGCTACAATGGCAGGTTCTCAAGATTTAAGTGAGTCTGAACGTGGTCTTTTAGTCGGCGCACGTGCCACGGGACACGGCATGCAATGAAATAGGGATCTTAGGATACAACCATTTCACGAGTATACCGCGAATATCGGGAATATCCGGAATCCGGCAGAACATCAAATATCCGACATCGCTCTGGCCAGAAAACGATCCTGCAAGAACGGGACCAACGACTACTGAAGAGAGTCGTTCAACGTGACAGAAGTGCAACCCTACCGCAAACTGCTGCAGATTTCAATGCCGGACCATCAACAAGTGTCAACGTGCGAGCCATTCAACAAAACATTATCGATATGGGCCTTCTGAGCCGAAGGCCCACTCATGTACCCTTGATGACTCCACGACACAAAGCTTTACGCCTCGCCTAGGCCCGTCAACACCGACATTGGACTGTTGATGACTGGATACATGTTACCTGGTAGAAGGAGTCTCGTTTTAAATTGCATCGAGCGGATGGACGTGTATTGATATGGAGACAATCTCATGACTCCATGGACCTTTCAGTCAGCAGGGGACTGTTTAAGCTGATGGAGACACTGTAATGGCGAGGGAGTGTGCAGCTGAAGTGACATGGAACCCCTGGAAAGTCTAAATACAACTATGACGAGTGACACGTACGTAAGCATCCTGTCTGATCACCTGCATCCATTCATGTCCATTATGCATTCCGACGGGCCGCGCGAGATTAGCCGAGCGGTCTTCGGCGCTGCAGTCATGGACTGTGCGGCTGGTCCCGGCGGAGGTTCGAGTCCTCCCTCGGGCATCGGTGTGTGTGTTTGTCCTTAGTATAATTTAGGTTAAGTAGTGTGTAAGCTTAGGGACTGATGACCTTAGCAGTTAAGTCCCATAAGATTTCACACACATTTGAACATTTTGAACATTCCGGCGGCCTTGGGCAATTCCAGCAGGACAATGCGACACCCCACACGTCCAAAATTGCTACAGAGTGGCTTCAGGAACAGATTTTAAGCACTTCCGCTGGCTACCGAACTCCCCAGACATGAACACTACAGAAGAGATCTTCACCCCTCGTATTCTTATGGATTTATGGAGAGCCCTGCAGGATTCATGGTGTCACTTCCCTCGAGCGCTACCTCAGACATCAGTCGAGTCCACGACACGTCATGTTGCGACACTTCTGCGAGCTCGCGGGGGCCCTTCACGATATTAGGCAGGTGTACCAGTTTCTTTGGCTGTTCAGAGAATGTCTGAAAAATCTGTCTGTTCTTAAATGTTCAAATGTGTGTGAAATCTTATGGGACTTAACTGCTAAGGTCATCAGTCCCTAAGTTTACACACTACTTAACCTAAATTATCCCAAGGACAAACACACACACACACCCATGCCCGAGGGAGGACTCGAACCTCCGTCGGGACCAGCCGCACAGTCCATGACTGCAGCGGCTTAGACCGCTCGGCTAATCCAGTGCGGCTGTCTGTTCTTAATGAGAAGCTGTACTATGTCTGCTAGAAGCTCTTTAGGATCGTCAAACTATTCTGTACATTCAGATTTTGTTCTTTAGGCGGCAGAGCGGAACTGTATCGAAAGCCTTCTCCAAAGAGTGGAATGATACGCACTAGTAGTGTAGGTCTCTGTTAATTTTGTGTCCGAACAAAGGCAAGGGGTTGCGGTTAAAGGCTCAGTGGACACAACGAATTTCTGCCAGCTAACGCTGCGCTCGCTACGCCAATGTTTCGCACATCAGAAAAATGCCGCGTTGTAACGTGTTTCGAATTCCGCATTAAACTGTAGGTCCGCCTACAAGGGAGCTGGGACAGCGCCGCGCAGTCGCACTTGCTGGGATAAGCAGCTTTCAGAGGCAGCATACAGGCACACTAAGAACTTATTTCCTGTCCGGCAGCAAAGCACTACTACACGCGTTTAGGAATTAGTTTTAATTTATCTCGAAAGATTCAAATAATTGAGACCAGTTACTTTCTTTTTATCTACATCTTCATCCATACTCCGCAATCCACCTGACGGTGTGTGGCGGAGGGTACCATGAGTACCTCTATCGGTTCTCCTTTCTATTCCAGTCTCGTATTGTTCGTGGAAAGAAAGATTGTCGGTATGCCTCTGTGTGGGCTCTTAATCTCTCTGATTTTATCCTCACGGTCTCTTCGCGAGATATACGTACGAGGGAGCAATATACTGCTTGACTCCTCGGTGAAGGTATGTTCTCGAAACTTTAACAAAAGCCCGTACCGAGCTACTGAGCGTCTCTCCTGCAGAGTCTCCCACTGGAGTTTACCTATCATCTCCGTAACGCTTTCACAATTACTAAATGATCCTGTAACGAAGCGCTTTATACTGCCTTTACGGGTTTGATGATGGTTTACCCACGTACAGATGGGTGTAGGTTGGGTTGGAATGTGACAGTTTGGTTGTCGTCCGGCAAAGAAAACAAATGTGAAAAAAAAAGAAAAACATTCCACCGTCACACAAGTGCCACTCCGCAGAACTATCGCAAACTCGCCTGCAGCTGGCAGGGTACGTCAGCTCAGAGGCCAGAGGACGGCTGCGGCACTTCCAACAGGAAAGGCGCTACGGCCTAACAAGGCTCGTGATAACAGTTTAACACAAAAAAGTCTTGTTTTACTATTGCTATGTGGGCGCTCCTGTAATCGTCCCCGTAAACCCCGATTCCTTAACGAATCGAATTCCATGCATGAAACAGCTTCAGGCGTTTGATTACTTCACAAATGAGATAGGGTGTTAAACAGTCCTCCCCCCCCCCCCCCCCAAAAAAAAAAGTCCCCTGCCAAAAAGCTGGAAATCGTATGGTGCAAGATACTGACTTCCCTATCAGCCAAGTCTGTTCGACTTTAGTCAAACTGCTGGCACCATTTCAGTACGGCTGGACGCTACACTGTATTTAATTCATTCGTCGGCAGAATTTCACGGGATTTGTGTGCAGTTTCAACGTTGACGCCACAAGAATCGTACTCTTCTGCGTACTCTGTAGTAAGTTCCCGCGCCATCCCTCTCCCACACTGTGATGCATCTGATATTCGTACCACGGAAGGACTCTTATCTGCAGAAAACATCACAATGCGACACGCTTGTTGCGCAGTGGTATTAGCGTGGAACGACATGTGGAGTTTGCAGTCTGGTGTCCCTACATACAACTTATTACAGAAATTACTGAAATACTAGTTTTTATATCGATATGAGACTCAATTTTTTGTTCTTGTTTGAGACAAAATAAATGTTCATAGTGATGTGAAGAACTCGTCTTGAATACCTAAAAGCCTTCTTATTTCTTACATTTTTTAAACCTCAACACTGACTACATTATAAACTTGAAAGTCTGGGTTACATGCTTTCAGTTCAAAAATTGCTCTGATAAGCTATTTTTACGGCTTACTTAACGATAAAACTTACACCAAACCACCGGTTCTACTTCGAGCTCTGTAGCTTCTAGACCTGGATCAGAATAACGGAGTGAGTGACGGCTAGCTGTTTACAGGACAACTGCCATTGCAACAAGCAATCAGAGAATCAGCTGGCTCATTCCTTCCGTTTTGTTCACTGTTATCATATCACTCTGCTACTTCAAGTGGAAGTTACTACATTCAGTTACAGAGACGACACTTCCTGCCGAGAAAGTAGCAACCGTGATTCGTTGTTCGCGTTGCTTCTTTTTGCAGCGTGTTTACTTTACGCGATACAATGGCCTTGCTGCAAAAGTGCGCAGACAAGTGATGAGACTGTACCACCTCGCTACGCAAACCCAACACTGGACGGTAACGGGCAGCTTGTGAATGTATCCAGAACGGAAACGCAGAGATGCTGCTGTCGGAACATACTGTGTGCGTAGACAAGCGTGAACCGAAAACACCGCCCCCTCCCACGCTCGACTGTCAATGGCTTTGTTATTTTGGTTGAGGTACAAATACGGACCTGAATGGCTTATGCTTAGTACAGAATTACGGTACTGATGAGAGCTTTATCTTGCCTAGACATTTCATGTTTCACTTCTTATTCTACAATGCCTCAGGAATAGCTTCATTTCTTTCTCTCCAAATGGTATGACATAGTCATCAGTGCCGAACACATTCCCTTTGGTTTCTCTGTGGCTAGAGGCAGAAAAATTTTGCGAAAACGATAACGGGAAATTGGCAGCTTTGCGAAAAATAACACGAATTCGGTGATTTTACGAAATATCAGGAAATTTGTAATTTTTGCTTAGAAAAACGTTGTTAATCTGACGATGGCAGTACACCAAAATCGTAACTGATAATTATTGAATACAGAAACTGTGTTTTGGCATCTTACTTCCTCAAGGCTAAGGTTCGTGTACGATCTGAAACTGACAGTTCGTTCCTAAATGTGACGTCAAAAACAGCACCGAAATTCGAAACAATAGCACTTAAATGATAAAAAAGCAGTGAAATCGACAAAACATAAGTGAAATTGATAAGAAATTAAACCTAATTTGACAAACAAAAATAACATCACAATTCGCAAAACACCAAATTTAGCAAAAAATAACAGCAAATCAGGCAAAAAAATAGCACCGAATTTGGCACTATAAATGGCACTGATACTGGCATTAAATTAGAACTGATACTAGGACAAAATTACCACTGATGTCGGCAGAAAATAGCACCGAAACTAGATAAAAAGTATACCGAACACTGAAACGACCTGGATCTTATAACTGTCCAGGCGCACAGAAATTATCTGTTATTTGAAAGTCTGTGACATGGCACCTCAAACCGCACAGCCACTCCGCGCGGCTTGCAACTTCGAAATAAATGGAAAAACCGCCCGTAGAAAGTACAGGTAATTTACAGACGAAATTACATCTTTTCGTTTGGCCAATGGTTAGTCAACGGTTAACGTCAATTTTTTTGTTTATGGAAAGGCCTTTGGATACAGCCGTGCGGAACACTTCCCGATTGGTCTTGACAACACACAGTGTTCTCCACAGTCCAGCAGACGGTGTTGTTAGTTTCTCCATATTCAAAGGCTGCTGTTACTCCACAACTGCCAGTTAATGAAGGACCGCTCCAGTGTACTTTATTTGGATCCATGGACGCTTTCTGCATTTATATCAGGCCATGTTCAAGCGGATCTGAAACTGCTACTATTCATGCATAACATGATGGATGTATGAATATTGTGTACAGTAGTACACCAAAAACGAAGCTTTCACAAGCACATTATAGATACAGAAAAATATGTATCTTTCACTAGGCTGGTGTGAAGCAATGTGAAATGATTACGAAAGTCGCGTGGATGTAAAAGTTCTAAAATGTTCAAATGTGTGTGAATTCCTATGGGACCAAACTGCTGAGTCATCGGTCCTAGACTTACACACTACTTAAAGTAACACCACACATACCCATGCCCGGGGAAGGACTCGAACCTTCGACGGGAGGTCAGTGACATGGTCCCTCTAACCGCGCGGCCACTCCGCGCGGCGATCTAAAAGTGATGTGCCAAATGACTTCGTAGGAAGATATGCGTGTGAATTATGAGAGCTATACAGTTGGACAAAGCCTACGGCCTTGCCGCACAAGTAACATCGGTTCCCGTTAAATCACCCAAGTTAGGCGCTGTCGGGCTGGGCTAGCACTTGGATGGGTGGCCATCAGGTCTTCCGAGCGCTGTTGGCAAGCGGGGTGCACTCAGCCCTTGTGAGGCAAACTGAGGAGCTACTTGATTGAGAAGTAGCGGCTCCGGTCTCGGAAACTGACATACGGCCGGGAGAGCGGCGTGCTGACCACATGACCCCAATATCCGCACCCGGTTACACCTATGGGCTGAGGAAGACATGGCGGCCGGTAAAGTATTGGCAGGCTTTAGCTTTAAAAGGAGCTATATTCTAACACTTTTGGAATTAGTATCAAAACAATCTTATAATCGCTCAAACAATGAAGAAGGGATACTTTATGGTCACATTTATTCCCACCTGAAAAAAAAATCGATGAAAAGACGCTAAAGGAGCGATGAACATGTGAAACACCAGTTTATAGGAAACATACCACCTAATTACTGACAACTTCCTTTAAAGTTACTCCGCAAGTTCGTAGCTGTATCTTGAGCAGGGGTTTCCAACCTTTTAGCTTACCTGGGCCACACTGGAAAAACGAATATTTGCAGGCAGCACGTAATATGCTTAACAGTACCAATAACCGAAGGAAAAAAAAAAAAAAACATCGGGATGGACCAATGAGAGAACAGCAACGCGTAGCGGCAGTTTCAAATCCAAAATATTCAATTTATTCTAACTTTGCACAAACTTTTATTTTTCTTAATTTTTTTTTAACCGATCGTGTGATAAAAATGTTCACTTCTTGGGCCGCACTGATACTTGTTTTAGGCCGAGGATTGGACACCCTGATGTAGGTGTTAGCAAGCAGCGGTCCACGTTGTGTCCGAGACACACTAGCGCCCCCTTCAGTTCATTCTGTTTTAATTTTTGCCCACTCACGCTTGAGGATGTAACTTTACTCTCGACCCGGGTGCACCGACAACTTCAGCTATTTTTAATTTTATTAAATCTAAAGAAGTACTTATAGCTCTTAATTGGGGGAAGCGTGCAATTTTAAATTTCAAATGTGGCAGAATATAGCTCCCTTTAAAGCCAAAGCAAGCCAATACTTTTAACTTATCGGACTATACAATTCTTATAACCAAGGTACACCTATTTTTTCCTACTAAACCATTGGGCGAATCACTTAAAATCCCCTCGATTGTTGCTTTTTCACCATTTGACACCGCTTCAAAACGGCATAATGTTGAACGTACATTTTTCTGTACTTATCTTGTACAGATATAGATTTAAGTTTTCCGTGTCGTATTTATGTACCTACACTATGCATCAAGAGTAACAGTTTCAGATCCACTCTAAAATTTGCTGGATCTGAAGGCCGAAACCAATAGCGCGCTTAATGTCGTCCACTTGCTGATATGCACTTTACTTATTGGGTCTGACGTGCTTGACACGCCACCTTCCTACAGAACGGCAGCGCTAAAGTTAAAAACGAATCAGACACCCTGCTCACGTGACAAGGCACTTAGCGACGTTCAAGCACAAAGTAGCGCGCGTTCTTACCTGGCAGTGCAAGCTCACAATTTCAATTATATTAATTGGCGACGGGAGGGAGACGTCAGTGATAGTGTTGACGGAAAGCGTGCTCGAACGTGTAAGCAAAATGTTAACACCGAGCAAGTCGATGGTGTGCTAGTTACGACAGGAGTTATGGAATTGAAGTATTTACCCCAACGAAAAAGCAGTACAGTGCACTCGGTAAATAAATGGGAAACCTTGCATGTGACTGGACTGTGTAAATTCAGGGGTATTCTGCCTTAATTCTGATCATCTACACTAACGCATTTCGACGCACAAAAGCCATCACAGGACTAGAATTGTACCTAACTCCTACGGCACATCAAACTGAGGACACTCATAATGCAGGTTATCTCATCATTCTTAATGTCGACACTATTTCAATAGATGGTAGATAAACAGATCTCGTCTAGTTACCGTAAGTCCACGAGCGCGAATCGGTTTACTGTGAGACAACTGGCACCTTCAGCTTCATCAACACTCAGTCCGTTCTCAAATGCCTAGCCTCGAAACCTGTCCTCCAGTAAGTTCTGAGAAAAATTGTTCTGTCTGAGGTTGGTTTTAGGAATGTGCAAAAATAAACGAGTCAACATGTACTATCGAGACGACAAAGTCGAAAATAATTATTTAAATAAAAATAAATTATTAATATAAGAAGCTTTTAAATCAAAAAAGTACCAAATAGATACAGATTCCTGACCACATATACAGAGTCCTGAAAATTTATGCTTGTGAAATTTTAATAGCTGACATTGCTTGTGAAATTTTAAAGAAAAACGTGGGGCACTTGCAGTACATAATTCTTGCATGAACAGTTAACCCCGTGACTATTACCTATTGCATGTGGCCCAAATCTTTCGTTATCAATCTTACAAGTATTGTCATAGCTATTAAAGATTCACAATAACAAATTTTCAGGCCTATCTGTAAGTGGTTAGGGATGTGTATGGTGCCAGGAGAAATTATTTTATATTCCAATTTGAAAAATTGTTATATTAAAAATTTAGTTTTATTTAAATAATTTTTCTCTGCTTTTCGGTGCTGTGTGTGTGAAATTTATAATGGATCTGATACATTTTGACGTAATTATATTTTTATTTAAAAACTGCAATTACATTAGCTTATAAGCGTGGCTTCTCCCGAGTACGCGTGTCATGTATTGCACACATCTCGTCGTGCCCCCTCTTTCAGTCTGCGCCCCCCCCCCCCCCCCCCTGCACCAGCCGTTCATCTCTGCTCGCACGCCGCCTGAAGCACATTCCGATACTATCCGCATAACACAGCCGTCCTGTAGGGCAGCGGAGATGTCAAGCTCAGGTGTTACCAATCGTTTCACCAAAACCCTCACAGGACAGACCGACAGGAAAGTGAGTTAATATCGCTTTTTGATCCCGTGCTGAGCTGTGCTTAAAATTTCCCGACTCCAGCTCATCGGGAAGTTAGATTAACATCAACTGCAAAATTCGCACCGAGCAAATAAAAAAAGGGGTGGCCTAAGAAAAGTGTTAAGAAGACAAAGTACATTAAATTTTCATGAAAATACGAGATTTAACAACTGAAGTGCTTGGTGGTTCATACAGATGAAAATTGATCCGTACATGTTTTTCTACGAATCAGTACTGGGAAAGTGATGTGTCCAAGGAGTAATGTCACACAAAAGTGGCAGTCCACCTTTACGCGACAACCATTTTCCTGCAGAATTTAGAGCTTCATGGACGACAACCCCACCAGAATGAAGATTTTACTCACGTTTTTAGGAGCTGAAGATATCATGATGTAACTGTTGTTTACCACCAACGTAAAAATTCTGTGTGTGTGTGTGTGTGTGTGTGTGTGTGTGTGTGTGTGTTGTGGCTTGGTTTATTTTTGACGATGGCCTTGCTGGCCGAAAGTGTGTGTGTTGTGGCTTGGTTTATTTTTGACGATGGCCTTGCTGGCCGAAAGTTTATTTGTGACAGTCTTTTCGTTGTGCCTACCTGCGACTATGAGAACTAGCAACTTTCCTTTTCATAGTATGTTACAATCCAGGATTTCAACTTGCACATAAAATCTGCTCTCGCGAGGCACAAAAAAAAAAAAAAAAAAAAAAAAAAAAAAAAAAAAAAAAAAAAAAAAAAAAAAAAACTCTGCAAAATTCCCATTCAATGCTACGATCTACATTTTTCTTTATCAGCACTCACAACACATTTAATTTTAACTAATGCTTTAAGTACTTTGTTGAAGAAACAGGAAGGTTCCCATCACAGTTGTCCTGAAGTTCTCTCTCTGAATGATCGTCTAGTTCGGTAGCAGAACTCTAATCGTTGTCTTTTTCGTCCATTGCTTGATCTACATCACTGGCATCTACCTCAATCTGCCGACTAACAATTTCATGAAACTGAGGATCGTTAGAACTGTCACGTTCCTGCAAGCACATCTTGTTTTATACTGGACGAAACAGGTACACAGTTCAGAAGGCGCGGTCTAGGAGCCCCCCCCCTCCCCCTCACAACACGTCAGCAAGAAGCAAAGAAGGCTACATTGCAACCAACAACCAAACATTATAAGGTTGGTGAATTAAGGAGGATAGGGGGAGTGTAGAATACGGACGGCAGCTATCGTAGAAAGAAGCGGTTTTCCTACTATGTCGGTACCAGTTTAAGCGCACTACTGAAACCGCTCAGATTAACCGGTTTCTGAAATAATCGATTTGCGGTTTGTATTCCTAGTAATTCCTGTAACGAACATATAAATTGAACAAAGATGGAAAAATTTTGACTCCCTCAGTTCCAAGGTAACAGAAACAAAGATTAAATTAAACAGGCAAATAAAAGAAAACTTAGTCTATTCGCTGCTTTCCTCGCAAAGTGATAAGTAGCTGACTACCACAAAAAAAAAAATCATCGCTATTCTCCTACAGCTACTAATTTTTTAAACTCTGCTCAGAAGTCATGTTGTAATCGGGAATCATACCAGTATTTGGAAATCACGAATATTTAGTACTAAAGGGTGAAAACTGAGGTTGAGTAACTCTATTCTTCGGGTTAATTTGTCCGTCAGATAAAGGCGTGTTATACAAACACAGGCAGCAGACTAAGTTTTACGTTTTTTCTTTATATTACGTCACTAGTTGGTTACGGCTCCTCCTTTTTTTTAGTCTTTTAAAACAAATGGAGCATTGCACTTCACTGAAACCGCACTTCGTAAAATACTTTCAGAATAGGGATGGTGCCATTCTGAAATACAAGTGATGTCCAATATAGACTAAATGGGGGAAATTCTTGCACACTGCATGTTCACAGGCACCACTAATAGGACGCGCCACGCGGTAACAGCAATGCCGTGCCAATACTTATGCCATGAACCTGTTGCTCGTTTCTGGCAGCATTGCTCTTAAAATAGCACTGATCGCTTTTCCCCATTTTCTATAATAACGCAATACTTCAAAGCAATACAAATTTTACGAATAAAAAAAAAATAGTTCTTTAAAAAGAGTTTATTGAAAAACCAAAAATTTCAGCACTGCTCCTAGGCAAATTGATATTTCCGTTTTCTTACCCGATTACTAGTAAACAGCCCCGGATCTAAGATATTTCCGAACCGGGGTAAAAACTTGATAGTTGCGCCCTATTTCCCCACCCCCCACACGCCTCGAGGGTTTGAGATAGGCCACCAAAAATTAAAAGAAATCGATTTTTCAAAAACACATAAATACATTCATTTTGTGGTCCACATCTGGTTCTAACCATATAAAACATACATGTTCGAGGAAATGTAGGGCATGTTATTTGGTCTCTAGTGTGACAAAGAGCAGTCCCACGCCTCTTCACGCAGCAGTCTTCTATTGCAGGTCATTGTGTTTTGCTCTGTGGAATTCAAACGTGTACATTTAGTAATGGAAGCCATCACCCCTGTATTGAGGACAGTGGAAACTGAAATACCCTGTGGTAACTCTCCTGCTCCTAGTCTGCCGGTTTGACATCCTATCCCGCTTAAGAAAGGACTCACAATTAATACTTCGCGGGACTATTTGTGACCGGGAGACTAAGGACCCTTCAGAAAATTTGCAGTCTTTATTGCTTATTAGCTAATAACTTTCTCTTTTGTGCGATATAACATTAAATATAGTAAACATAAAACCAGTAAAAACAAGAGACAAGCAAGACAGTACACATTTAATCAATCCCAACCTCAGCATATTTTCTGTCTAATCTTGCTACAGCTTTACACGGCGTGATTTCCTTTCTGCTAAAGAACCTATTACATGGTCAAAGTTCGTCAAACGTTTTGCGACATGAAAAATCAAAATGTCGTTGTCTAATACTGAAGAAGCTGCTAATACGAATAGTACCCAACACAGGTGTGGTTTCTCGATACGATTACGTCTATTTTGTCACTGTCTGCTAGAGAAAACGAAATGGGCCCTTCTAACATTACCAATTGTAACACACGCCAAATAAGCGAGACTGTTTTGGCACAAATGGTTATTTTTATCTACCTCATTTACGTAAATAACACGACAGAATATAACTCACGAAGTACCAATATCAAATGCCTATTAGGCTTACTATTATCAAAACGTTTTACTTAGGAAATAGTTTCACGTTTCATTTATACGCTTCAGTTTCTCAAGCATGAGATGGAAAAGTAGCCGTAGTACGAATCTTCATATTCTTCCATATAATTTGTGTGATGTCCCGGTTTATTGTCCTTCCTCAGTCTAACAAACAGCCTTATCACTACTCTAATTCAGTAACTATTCCAGCCATTGTCAAAACTTATTCTCCAGTTAACTTCACTAACCTTGCCAGAACCACCGGTTCAGCTATCCCCCGTTTATTCTCCGGTTAGGCATTATCACGCGTTCGTACAACACGTTTTCTGCGCTATTCAGACAACAGAACATACGCGGCTGCTAAACAGGGACCGTACAACTGTCCCAGAAGTGTAGCGATCTGGCAAAAAATTTCGTCAAAGTTCCATTGTCTTGGATACACCGTAGAGATAATATGTAATCTTCCTTACCTGTTATTCCTCTCAGTCGTTTATTTCCACTCTGGTAGTCCGAATCTATGGATTTCGCTAGTAATTACAAGAACGCTTGTCATTCGCACGCCCAATGAACCACATAAACAGCGATTCGGGTTTATTCGGAACAGCTCGTATAGTCCCGTATCCTTTTGTCTGCGGCAAAGTTTTTTATTTCCAGATGCGACGGGGATTACCCTCACAGAAACATCACGTGCACTATCCACGCATTCGAAAGTCAACTTCTGACTCGTTCGGAAATCAACTTAGAATGCGTTCAAAAATGTTCAAGAACCAACAGGAATGCGATCCAAAATCATATGAATAATCGATAGACTAACGTACGTTCGATGCTAGGCGCTTTGTGAAACAAGGCTTTTTCTTCAAGAATATGAATTTGGCGCCCCCTAAAATTGCCGCCCGGGGCAGATAAGCCATACATGCCTCCCCCCTAGATCCGGGCCTATTAGTAAAAGCTACAAATATATGTTGTAACAGAGACCAAATAAACAACGAAAAATACCGTTTATTGAGAACTAAAATACTGGTCTCGGTTTTAAGCGGTCGGTTTTTCCCATCCCTAGTACAGAATCATTCCGCTAGAACTGATCTTCGAGGGCAAGATCGAAAATTTTCGCGCGGTCTGGGAGACCCACTCCGTGAATTAAGGCATAACGCAGCGTTCATAAGGCGCGTTCTCTTGCGCTCCCTCCAATGTAAACGCCCGTTTTACGGCTACAAACGAATGGCAGTGAACGCTGGCGAATTGTCTACGAAGCTCCGTCCGCTTGTGTTCGCTTCCGTTCACTTTGTTGTGAAAGGGTTTCAAGGAGCCCGACGAGGGAAGCGAGCGTGGAAAACCGCCTAAACGCCAGCGGCGGCGCGCGGCATTACATTTTGGCAGACGTCTGTGGCGGCTGCGGCGGCGGATCCGGGCCAAGGCTGGGCGCGTTGCATAACGGCCGCACCGCAGCGCGCCGTCACAACACGCCCGCCACACGTGCGGCAGCCAGCAGCGTCTCCAGCGCGTGACGTCACAGCCCGCCGCCGAGGTGAGGGACCGCGCCGAGCCCGCTACCTAAATAAAGCCTTCCACGCCGGGCTTCACTACATTTTTAATAGGCCTTCATTACCCGACTATCGTCGTTAAGTTCGTCAACCCTAAGAGCTCCTTTTACACCGGCGTTTTCCTACTGTCAATCGACTTCTCCTGAAAGTGAGTCCAACGTAGAAACTTTGCGTGTTACCCCTGTAATGACCAAGGAAGCAAACACCCAATGGGTCACCGATTTTGCTCATCTTACGTACTAGTGTAGCACACAGATGCAACGAATGCTTTTTCTTCTTCCTAATCTTGTTGTTGTTGTTGTGGTCATCAGTCCTAAGACTGGTTTGATGCAGCTCTCCATGCTACTCTATCCTGTGCAAGCTTCTTCATCTCCCAGTACCTACTGCAACCTACATCCTTTTGAATCTGCTTAGTGTATTCATCTCTTGGTCTCCCTCTACGATTCTTACCCTCCACCATGCCCTCCAATGCTAAATTGGTGATCCCTTGATGCCTCAGAACATGTCCTACCAACCGGTCCCTTCTTCTTGTCAAGTTGTGCCACAAACTCCTCTTCTCCCCAATTCTATTCAATACTTCATCATTAGTTACGTGATCTACCCATCTAATCTTCAGCATTCTTCTGTAGCACCACATTTCGAAAGCTTCTATTCTCTTCTTGTCCAAACTAGTTATCGTCCATGTTTCACTTCCATACATGGCTACACTCCATACAAATACTTTCAGAAACGACTTCCTGACACTTAAATCTATACTCGATGTTAACAAATTCCTCTTCTTCAGAAACGCTTTCCTTGGCATTGCCAGTCTACATTTTATATCCTCCCTACTTCGACCATCATCAGTTATTTTGCTCTCCAAATAGCAAAACTCCTTTACTACTTTAAGTGTCTCATTTCCTAATCTAATTCCCTCAGCATCATCCGACCTAATTCGACTACATTCCATTATCCTCGTTTTGCTTTTGTTGGTGTTCATCTTATACCCTCACTTCAAGACACTGTCCATTCCGTTCAACTGCTCTTCCAAGTCCTTTTCTGTCTCTGACAGAATTACGATGTCATCGGCGAACCTCAAAGTTTTTGTTTCATCTCCATAGATTTTAATACCTACTCCGAATTTTTCTTTTGTTTCCTTTACTGCTTGGTCAATATACAGATTGAATAACATCGGGGAGAGGCTACAACCCTGTCTCATTCCCTTCCCAACCACTGCTTCCCTTTCATGCCCCTCGACTCTTATAACTGCCATCTGGTTTCTGTACAAATTGCAAATAGCCTTTCGATCCCTGTATTTTACCCCTGCCACCTTTAGAATTTGAAAGAGAGTATTCCAGTCAACATTGTCAAAAGCTTTCTCTATGTCTACAAATGCTAGAAACGTAGGTTTGCCTTTCCTTAATCTATTTTCAAGATAAGTCGTAGGGTCAGTATTGCCTCACGTGTTCTAACATTTCTACATTTCCTAATCTTATACCGCACAATTACGAGAGCCTTCAATAAGTAAAGCAACACTTTTTTTCTCGACCAACTTCGGTTAAAGAAAATGCTGAATTTGTTGAGGGGCACCGTGGAATATTTCCTTTTCAGTTCCTATAGTTTCGTGAAGTTCCGATGGGTGGCGGCGGTATACGCAGCCTTCTAAATGCTGTGTGTGAAGGAGGTGCGTTCAAAGCAGAGAGCTGTCACTGAGTTTCGTTTTGCGGACAACCAGAGCGTCGCAGATATTCGCAGGCAACAAGGTCGTGCAAACCTGACCCATCTCCCGTGTGTCGGCCGATCGCACACACCTGTTACCCCTACAATGTTGGAACGTGCGTACACTCTCATTCGAGGTGATCGACGGATCACAATCAAACACTTCGCTGCAGAAACAGACGTCTATGTTGGCAGTTTGAGAACTCAAAAGGTGTGTGCCCGGTGAGTTTCTCGCCGCCTAACAGAAGTCCATAAACAGCAATGAACGACCATATGCGGCGACCTGTTTGCGAGTTACGAGGCTGATTGTAAGATTATTGATGCAGCAAGAAGTTGGTCCCGGCGCCGACCGGTAAACTAGTAGCAAAAAATGGTTCAAATGGCCCTGAGCATCATGGGACTTAACTTCTGAGGTCATCAGTCCCCTAGAACTTAGAACTACTTAAACCTAACTAACCTAAGAACATCAATCACATCCATGCCCGAGGCAGGATTCGAACCTGCGACCGTAGCAGCCGCGTGTAAAGTGGTACCATGTGCGCATACAGGCCCTCCCAGTAAGGCGGAGAAAGGCCGTCGCACTGAACGGAGATTAAGCTGAAAAATACAGCTTTGTAGCCGAAAGAGTGGGCCGTAATATGGTCCATTGGAACCCCGAATGAAACCAACCTGCTTTCACATAAAGGAATGTGATGCATTACTTACTGAACGGCCCTCGCTACAATTATGTTCCTTCGGACTGAACATTAATAACATTGGTTACATTCTGGCGAGGTATAATAAGGAATCATGATGAAAAGAACACTTTATTTAGTGACGCACTCGTGTGGTTATAGCGGTGAAATAATACCGGCCCATATTCGCTCTGAACAACGCACACTGCATTTGCGATACGGGCGTGATGTTACCGACAGCTAAATGTGCATTCTATCACGAGTCCTTCCTACACCTTGTTTATAGCTCGCCATGAATGTAAACGCTCATTATCACTTCTATTTTTATGTAAAAAAGAAAACAAGTCCCCTATAGTCACAACTTCTTCTTCTTCTTCTTCTTCTTCTCCTTCTTCTTCTTCCTGAACTTTTCTGCTTATCCACGTGAAATAAAATTATTATTGTTCCTTCGCGAAAAAATTTGGTTCCTTGTAGCAAAGCAACTGTCTGATGGAATACTGGAAAAAATAAAATAAAATGATGCGGCTGGAATGCAGTAGGTGCAGACTCGAAGCCCGTCGCCTTTAGCCGGTTTCGTTAACGCCGCTGCTCGACGGCTGCCCCTCTCGTGTGGTCGTCAACAAGCTTGAGAAACGTTGAACTTTTCGTTGCTGTGTTTCAGGATCGTGTAAAATGTTTTAAAATGCCATCGCCTGTAACGTAAACTCTGTGCACAGGCCCACAGGCCGGCCGCCGTGTCATTTTCCCCAATAAAAAAAAAATTATATAAAAAAAATCCCTGATAGTGCTGGCAATCGAGCACGAGTCCTGCGCATGCCAGTCAGCCACACTATAAAAAGAAAACCATTTATACATAAAATCCAACATGGCACTTTCGGACGTGTGGCCATCATTAAGCGAAGTACTGGGAAAACTGTATTCCCTTACTTATCATAACTTTAAAAAAAAATAGTGACATGTATACAATGGCGCCAGAAACAGTCTGAAAAGCTTTAATGGCGTTGCAGAGTAGCTTCTGCTGACGAGTAAACGTTAAGGAAAAATTTCGACACGTTTGAACGTTAATTAGCACTGAAGTCAGCCAGTCACGTCGTTGCGCGCAAATTCAAGCAGCCCGCCAGGTACAACAGTATCAGTTGATCTAAACGGAACTTAATCGACAGATGTAAAGGAAATTTCACTATTACCCCAGGGGAATATTACAGGTATGTTAGTGTTAACAACTTTTATTATTTATCTGGTAGTAGCGTTGGAGGCTTCGTGATGCCATTTGCAGAAAGTGCTGCTGTGTATACGAGTGTTTCAACGCCAGAAAATTGCAGCGCAATCCAGAAAAATCTGCGGAGAATGGACAGGTGATGCAGGACTGGCAGTTGAAACTGAACGTAAGGGTGAGCATAAAGAGGCGACGAGAACTACTATTGTTCAAATAGCTCTGAGCACTATGGGACTCAACATCGGAGGTCATCAGTCCCCTAGAATTTAGAACTACTTAAACCTAACTAACCTAAGGACATCACACACATCCATGCCCGAGGCAGGATTCGAACCACCGACCGTAACGGTCGCGCGGTTCCAGACTGAAGCGCCTACAACCGCTCGCCCACCCCGGCCGGCCACTATTGTTCAATTATACTTTTGGCGACAAATCAGTAGAGATAGCAACACTCTAAAAGTACCTGGGAGTAAAGTTCACAGTCACCTAAATATGAATGAACACATGGAAGAGGAGGCAGAGTGATATTAATTAGAAGAATATCAAAGAAATTTCATACATTCACGAAATAAGTGTCTTGCTAAACACTTCTTCGACCGATACTTGAATACTGCTCATCAGCCTGGGGTAATTAAAGCCAGTTTACACTCTCCACCACGAGACATGACGTCAAAACATTCCATAATACTTTCAAATCGCGGCATTCACACAGGCCGTCAACAGACGGTCACGTCACGTTGCGTCGCGGTTTCTCCAGCATAAAGTTCTCACTAGCTCATAGTCTGGTAACATCGTAAGTTAACCTATTTTCGCCGCGCTCATTCACATTATAGTAATAGATTTAATGATTTGGTATCTTCTTAACCCTTATTTAATTATTTTCCTTTGTTTTCGTAGCAAATTGCAACTGCTCCCATGATGACTTGGTTATTTTTTCCACTGAGTGTACTTCCTTCCACAACCGAGGGTCAGATATCCGAAAGCGAAACTCTTTACTACGTTTAGGTAGACGACATAACAAGGGTCCGACGAAGAGTGGCGTATTTCGTCACTGTATCGCTTAGTCGGTGCGAAAGCATTACGGAGACGCTCAAAAACTACAGTGACAGTCGCTACAAAAGGGACATTGTGCATCACGGAGAGGTTTACTGTCAAAGTGGTGAGAGCGTACCTTTCGAAAGAGAGTCAGGCAAGATGATGTTAACTCTCATACACAAACAACAAACTGAACGTGGCGTGATTATGAGGGGCACTGGAGCTCATGCAGATGCTTAACGGATAGTCATTCTTCCTGCGCATTATTCGTAGATAGAACTGGGCAGAATGGAGAGGGGTGTGTGTGTGTTGGCGGGGGGGGGGGGGGGGGGGGGGAAGAGTTCATACTCTTAGCCCCCCCCCCCCCTCCGCCACACACCGTAAAGTGGAGAGCGAAGTAGAGAAAGAGAACAGTAGCAATCCTCAAGTAAACCGTCAGATACGGACACTTTGCGACTGACTAATACTGTGCACTGGATCGGGACTCGTATTCCGAACTTCCGTCTTTCTCGGACAATGTTCTCATTGGCTGAGCAATCCAGGCACGATTCACGACCGCCCTCGCAGCTTCATTTCTCCCAGTATCTTCCTTCTACACTTTATACTTCACGGAAGTTCCCCTGCATATTTTGCTGAACTATCACGGCTGGAAGAAAGGATACTGCGGAGAAAAGGCTTCCCCGCAGCTTAGGCAACTGTTTACAGATTGAATCTATCACTTACAACGGAGTGGAATTTAATGATAAAGTAGGACTGTTTTAGTCTTTGGATAACTCTATAGGATAACAATAGTAAAATCCCCCACCACCCCCCTCCCTTCCCACGATTCCCTTCAAGAATCGAACTCCCATATGTAAAACACCTTCCTACGCATCCATTGTTATGGTGTTATCTCCATCTATGAGACGTACAATCGTACAATGCTATAATTTTTTAGGTACATTCTGTGGCATAACCGGATACTGTTTGCAAAAGTGTTACAATAGAATTACGAGTAAAGAAGCACTAAATTAAAACGTCGTGGCTGAAGCTGAAATTTGAATGCAAAAATGTAGTGAGCGATATACTTTTTTCCTTTCATCATTTTGTGGGGATGTTAGTGAGGAAAAGATTTTTTGAATTCCTTTTTCTTTTACGATAGCAACACCACATGATATCCTTGCCTTCAGACACGAATGAACAGGTGAAATACTCAGTTCTTGTTTACTGGGCCATGGCTATAGTACTGAACACCTATGTTAAATGAGTCTTACGTTTTTGACTCGACAATGTTATTCATTCATACGCAGAGGCATCAATGTCTCTGACTGTAAAAAATACACTGAAGATCCAAAGGAAGTGGTACACCTGCCTAATATCGTCTACGGCCCCCGCGAGCACGCAGGAGTGACGCAACACGACATGGCACGGACTGGAATAATGTCTGAAGTAGTGCAGGAGGGAAATGACACCGTGAATCCTGCAGGGCTGTTCATAAATCCGTAAAGTACGAGGGGGTGAAGATCTCTTCTGAACAGCACATTGCAAGGCATCCCAGATATGGGCAATAATATTAATGTCTTGGGAGTTTGGTGGCCAGCGGAAATGTTTAAACTCAGAAGAGTGTTCCTGAGCCACTCTGTAGCAGTTCTGGACGTGTGGGGTGTCGCATTATTTTGCAGGAATTGCCAAGTCCGTCGGGATGCACAATTGACATGAATGGATGCAGGTGATCAGACGGGTAGCTTACGTACGTGCCAACTCTCAGAGTCGTATCTAGACGAATCAGGGGCCCCATATCACTGCAACTGCACACGCCCCACACCATTACAGAGCCTCCACCAGTTTCAACAATCCCCTGCTGACATGCAGGGTCCACAGCTTTATGAGTTTGTGTCCATACCCGTACACGTCCGTCCGCTCGATACAATTTGAAACGAGACTCGTCCGACCAGGCAACATGTTTAATGACATCAGCGGCCCAATGTACAAGTTGACGGTCCCAGGCGAGGCATAAAGCTTTGTGTCGTACAGTCATCAAGGATGCACGAGTGGGCCTTGGCTCCGAAAGCCCATATCGATGATGTTCTGTTGCACGGTTCGCACGCTGACACTTGTTGATGGCCCAGCACTGAAATCTGCAGCAATCTGCCGCAGGTTGAGCTTTATCACGTTGAAGGATTCTCTTCAGTCACCGTCGTTCCCGTTCTTGCACGATTTTCTTCTGGCCGCAGCTATGTCGGGGATCTGATGTATGACCGGATTCCTGATATTCACGGTACACTCGTAAAATGGTCAGACGTCGCATGCCTGTACCAGTTTCGTTGGCGCTTCAGTGTATTTTCAACTGTGAAGATGGTCTGTGACCGAAACCGGTTACGGATAAATAATTTTACAAGACAGCACACAGTGCTCACCGCGCATTTTTCCGAGATATAGTTTGGATAATTTGTGGGCTTCAAGTTAACTACCTCTCATAAAATATATTTTGTAACCATAATAGTTGGCTTACTGCGTTGAGCCTTTAAATTCGCGAAATGTGGGAGAGTGCCACGGGTATGATACACGATTGGGGTGGCAGTCCTTGAAACAAAGGTGTTTTTGACTGCGGCAGGAGCTTCTCACGTACTGGCAATGACCAACTTTCTCCTCAGAGTGCGAAAATATCTTGTTGACGCCCACCTACAAAGGAAGGAACAATCATCACAATATAATAGGAGAAATCAGAGTTCGCACGGAAAGATCTAAGTATTCGTTTTTTAAGCGCGTTGCTCGAGTGCGGAACGGTAGAGAAATAGCTTAAAGATGAAACTTCCTGGCAGATTAAAACTGTGTGCCGGACCGAGACTCGAACTCGGGACCTTTGCCTTTCGCGGGCAAGTGTTCTACCGACTGAGCTACCCGAGCAAGACTCACGCCCCGTCCTCACAGCTTTAATTCCGCGAGTACCTCGTCTCCTACCTTCCAAAGGTCCCGAGTTCGATTCTCGGTCCGGCACACAGTTTTAATCTGCCAGGAAGTTTCATATCAGCGTACACTCCGCTGTAGAGTGAAAATTTCATTCTAGCTTAAAGATGGTTCGATGAACCGTCTACCCAACACTTAACTGTGAAGTGCAGAGTGATCACGTAGATGTAAATGTAAAGTAAGATTATACCTCTTAGCGGTACATTATAACAGAATTTTTAATTTTTAAATTCGGTCAAAAAGTGAAATGGTCGTGTGGCACTGATGGTCCTATTCGGGGAAGTTCGGCCACCGGGTTGAAAGACCTGCAGGTCGGTGGTGATGAGATGAGGATGGGGACAACACAACACCGTGTCCACAAGCGGAGAAACTCTCCAACCTGGCCGGGAATGGAACCGGGGTCCGTTGCCCGGTAGGCAAACACGTTACCACTCAGCGAAGCAGGCGGACCTTAAACGTTTGTCCCAGGCCAGGTGACAGCGGCGGTGCCGGCCGGCGTGGCGACGCGCCAGCCCAGGCCAGGCCGGCCAGCCTTGCCCGGTATCGGGCAGGTCCCGCCGCGCTGAGCTGTTGAGGCAGGCCGGGGAGCTCTGACCGCGCCAAGGACGCGCCGCCAAACCCGCCCGGCTTTATGTAACTCCCATCGCTCCCCGGCCTTCGGAATCACTCTCACAAACAAAGCTGTAGCGAAATGCATGGCAGCTCACCCTCACACTTACTTCATTACTTTCGATATGCAATCAGGTTCCGGAATGGGGGTGGGTGGGAGGGAGGTAGAGGAGGAGGGGGGACTCGCGGAGCTATACTCCTCTTACACTGGGTTCTATTTCTTGCTTTCTGCCGCAAATTCCATGTGGATTCCGTCCCTCCACCTTTTCTTTAGTCTTCCTACACACACAGGGCGTTTGTTTCTCATCGCGCCTACAATATTTGCACTGCTGCAGGTATCGACCAGTTCACAATTATACTCGAACAAGGAGAGTTCCCCAGCCGTGGGATCGACTTTTTGAAACCGAATGTGGTGACGTAGGTTAAGGTCCGCTGTCTCACTCCCTGCAGCTATTCACCTCGGTGGGCCCTCGTTTTCGAGTAATTGACGAAAAAAAAATGGGACTTTGGTGTGATGCGCAATAACGTTAAAGAAGCCGAAGTACGTAGTCTGATTTCGTGGTGCAATGGATTACAATGGCTCCATACGCAGGAGGTTGAGATTCGAATCTCGTCAGGTGCAATATATTTGCTTTTAATTTTAAATCTTCCTTAAAAGACTTTGATCATTATTTTTATTCAAATAACTGGTTTAAATGCAATTTTTTGTGTCTGTTCCTTTGTCACATAATTTCAATTGCAGTACGAACTTATTTATTTAGTTTCATTTTTTCTTTATATCATCTTTTTCCAATCCGAATTTTTGTGAATTTGAATTTAATTATACTTATCTTTTATAATATTCAATTATTTGAATGAGTTAGAAAACAAAAGGCCAAATAATCCATTTATATTGATTGTGCAGTGGTGTGAAAAATGTGCTTTTCGGTGCCAGACGTGCAATTTTTTTGATTGGTAATCGTCATACAAACATTTAAAACACTGAAATAAAATGGTCGTGTGGCATTGTTGGCCGTGAGGCTATGCACTATGGAAACAATAATGCAACGAAAGAAGGGTTTATAAGCATAACGAAATTCAAACAAAATGAGAAATAAATATAATCGAGGCAATAATGTGGACGAAGAAACAGGGTCTTAAAACGAAAGAAATTAAATCTAAATTAATACATAAAATTAAATAAAAACATATGATGAACTATTTAAAGTGGAAAAAGAATGATAGGATGAAAAATGAGAGCAAATGAAGAAGCCGATATTGGGTTTAAAACTATGTGACACAAGAATGGAAATAAAAAATTACATTTAAATCAATTAACTGAACAAAAATGATGATAAAAGTCACTTCGATAGAGACTTAAAATAAAAAGAAATATAGTGTACCTGGCGAAATCCGAACCCAGAACCTACTACATGAGAAGTATATGAAGTAGGTATCCATTACACCACGCAACCAGACTGTTTAACGCAACTTTTTTAACGCTACTGAGAGTCACAAAAAATTCTGGAATGTTTTTTCCTCTATTACTCGCAAATGTGGGCCCACCAGAGTGAATGGCTGCAGTGTGTGATATCTGGGATCTTAACCTATATAACAGTGTAGATGTTTCAAAAAGTCGTTCCCACCGCTAGGGACCTCTCCTTGTGAGACAAAAAAAAAACGACGCGCTACGAAGGAATTATCCGAATGAGACGGAAACCGATAGTTTAACGTACGTGTACAAACATATGAGTCTGAAACAGTCTCAGTTGCTGAGCAATCTGGCTTTTTTACAACGCTGTCGTGACAAGGAGGTAGTACCAAAGTTCGCAGTCGTCAAAACACCACATCAGAACCGCTGCAGTGAACAGAATTTTATCTGGCCACATGGCAGTGACACGCTGCAGCAGTTCGTCGATGACGTACTCCAGCCAACCAGAAGCCGTCTTTTGCATATAAAAGTGGGAGCCTCGCTAGTTTACGACAGTCAGTTTCAGCCCTGACGACGATCACGGAGGTAGTGGTCGAAAGCTTGGAGTTTTATCCTGAATTGACACGGCATGTACACCGAGAGAGACTTTTATTCATATGAGTACAATTTGAGAAATATTGGATAATTTATTCAAGAGAAAGAGCTTCACAAACTGAACAAGTCACTAACGCGTCGATCCACCTCCGGCCTTCACGCAAGAAGTTAGTCGGATTGGTATTGATTGGCAGAGTTGTTGGGTGTCCTCCTGAGGGATACCGTGCCAAATTCTGTCCAACTGACGCGCTCTACCCGAGCTGGTTGGGAGACCCCGCCCATAATGCTGCAAGCGTTGTCAGGCTGTACGGCGGGCGACAGTCGGGCTGGTGTCCCATGTCTTAGCTGGGCACCGGAGCTCAGTTCGGAGCAGGTGACAACTGGACTCCAGTCAGCGAGACTCGTGGCGGAAGACGGTCAGTGGTGGGGTACCAACCAGGAGTGCTGGTCTGCTGTGCCATTTCTTTTCAAGCAGGACCCCTCTGCTTATCGACCGCGGCACCCTTACAGCACATTGTTACGTCGGCGATGTTATGCCCAGGCTTACATTTCAATAAGATGGCGGCCTTCCGCACAAGCCGAGAGTTTCTACTGCCTGTCTTTGTGCTTGCCAAACCTCCCGTGGCCAGTGAGGTCACTGGAGCGGTCACCAACTGATAATGTTTGGAGTATTATAGGCACGGTCTTCCAACCTTTAGAGATTTTAATGATCTAACGCACCAACTGGACAGAATTTGGGATGACATCCGTTAAGAGAACATCCAAACAACTGTCAATCAATCCAAAGCCGGACAATTGCTTACATGTGGGCCAGAGGTTGACCAACGCGTTATTGCCTTGTTCAATTTGTAAACCTATTTCTATTGAATAAATAATCCAATTTTTCTGAAACTGTAATCATGTGTTTGTCCGTACATGTGAGTGTCCGTCCCATTCAGATAATTCCTTCGTGGTACGTCTTTTTTTTTTTTTATTAGAGTATATCGGATCTCCATTTCCCAGTGACTTCATCTTGCACCGAACCACACAGCTTCCTTTAGAATTTCTGCTCGAAAGATTATTTAAATCATCTTTTCCGTCCTCTCTTGTTTCGCAAGCACACAGCTTACGGGTTGGTTCAGTGTTATTTGCTGGTATTTGAAATACCTTGAGAGACCGTGCGATTTCAAAAGCTGACTGCCACTAAAGTACAATCGGTTCCCAGCTTCGATTCTCTTTTTGATCTACGCCTCAGACAATCCGTCCTCTGTAAAGATCACCCCTCAGTATAGAACATCGTGAACCCTTTTATATAATCGAGTCAGTCTCTTGAATAAGCACGAATCCTCTTTATCAACAGATTCTTGGTCCGATTCAGTCGTCACGAGATCGACCTGGCCAGCTAAAGCCTCCACGCTGACCCTCATCCGCATCTGGTCTCACTTGACAGGGTCACATCGCCGGCATGTACGAGGTGTGTGATTTTCTCATCTTCCGCCTCGATCACTTTGAAATTCTTGTGGAAAGCCTCCCTTATTACCTTTTCGAGAATAAGGTTGAACAACATCCGTAACAAACCAAATCCTTGTGATTACGTTAAAGTTGTTCGACACTTGATATCCGAGCTTCACTTCGCCTTTTGAATCACTGAGATAAACCGTAACTAGGCAGACAACTTTCTTAGGTATTCCAAACTCGATTAGGCAGTTCACATCAGGCTCTTCCCGTGAAAGCCTTCTTAAAATCTTTGAAAAGCATATGAACATCCTCACCATACTCCTACACATCTCAATGAGTTGTCTCGATACACAGATTTGTCCACGACCGAACAACCTTTTGAAAAACCACGCTCACATTCATCAGTCCCTTCTTCAGCAAGCGACTGGATTTCATTCATCACATAGACATGATGCGCTAGACGTTCAGGAGGGAGATTTCCTTATAGTTGGCGCAGTCCGCCTTCCTTCTGTATACAGCAGGTGACCGTTATCTTCTGGGATATCCTCTGCAATCCAGACCATCTTGATGTGTGGCAGAATTCTAGTGTGGAGTCTCTTCCCTTCAGCTTGAAACACTTCCGCCTGGACTCCAACGTAAATTAATATAACGTGTTTTCCATAAATAGGCGAAGAGATCATCACTGTTCGATTACGCAACTGGCTATAAATCACGGCAATTCCGTTATATCCGTAAAATGTCTGAGAATAACCATCCGGAGGGACCTAAAGTAGAATGAACACACAAATTTATTTTTAGGAAAAGCAGGCCCTAGGCCCAAGCGAACGTCATTCATCCACGAAAGAAATGGCTTACGAAACACTTTTAAGACCGATTGTCAACTATTGTTCATCTGTCTGCGACCATTACCGAGTCGCTTTAATACAGAGAGGACGAAAAGTTCCTACCTTTTTTTATTAACAGAGCCACCGATGTTTTATGTTCCACGGAGACAGTACCACTACAGTCGGCAAGACTCAACGGAGGAGCAATACCTCTGAAGATGTCCTGCGCATGTCTGGAGGAAACATTATGAACAGAAAAGTTTCGTGGTCCGCGACCTAATACTCCGAAAGTTTTTCCAGTAGCAGTACCGCTACACACAGACATATATGATCTTTATGCTAGTACGCATTGCTTGATGAATCATGTTAACACATTCAGAATTTGTTTTGTATGCTCCAAAAACTGTTGCTCTGGTGGTGCACTGCTTCTAAGCACATCATTTTCATAAATTAACGCCCTATACTTGGTAAGTAAATGAAAATCTGTCATTCAATACTTTTTACATATTCTTACGTTTTCTCCTAATGAAAGAGCAGAAAAATAATAAATTTTAATAAATAAGAGAAAAAAAAGTTTTGTAACAGTTTAATTTTCTTCAATTTAACGGATTTACAAGTAGCTTATTTAAATTAATTTTTAACTGTGTATACTCCGTGTGGTTATTCGTGGTTTACGTCTTTTTTTAAGGAAGTCACTGATGAGTGGGTCAAAACATGAACATTTTCGTTCCCAGTATCAACGCTTTCATGCCACTAGAAAACTGCTCGGACATCGGGCAGTGATCCAAAAACCGTTAGACTTGGCGGTAACAGAGGTGACGGTACAGTGAGAGCAGCAGACTTGGACGAGCAACATGTCTCCCACCAAAATCTGACATAATATGGTACACGGCAAAATTGGCGTCGGTGCTCGGCCAGTCTCAAACGTCTGGATTTTTCGGGTGACTACCAGCAAAGACAAAAGACCATTGACGGGACTATTGTGAAGACACTATTCGTAGACAACCCTTGGGAAAACATGTTTATGTTCAACCAACAAAATTCATGCCATCAGAAGAAAATATTATTGACTGCCACGCATTTTTGTATGCAAGAATAATGTATGATGGTTTCTACGATGGCAATCCTGAAGGGAAGGAGAAAAAGATGCACATTTTGTTGACAAACGAGTCTCTAGTAGAGCTTTATTCAAAGCCGCACAACCGAAATGCCCAAACCGTACAAAATTTATCCTCTCCACAGACAAAAGCAAAGATGGAAGATGCTAGTTGCTATCGGCTTTTGTGGCTATGGGAAAATCGAACTACATGTGGTTGATCCAAAAGGCACCGACAACAGTGATTACACACATAGCCAAACAAACAACAGCGCTTCTGAAGAGAGCATTCCCTGCTGTTTGGGATAACTGGCCTCGAAGTAATCGGGCGCGACGCTCGCTGCCACTCATCAGCTGGGCTGCGTTCTCCGACAGCGGCGAGACTTCGCCGATCCGCCCATCAAAAGCAAGTGGGGCGCGCGGTGACTTTTGCTGGTTGCGTGCCTCGCAGGCGGACCGCTGCCTTCGTAAAGTCGAACGGTGGGTAACTACCGCAAGGCGCACTAGGTCGGCGCGTATTCTAAGGCTAGCCGCACAAATCGGCGTTTTGAATAGTTGTCTGACGCTCAAGGATGATGATGTGGAGGAGGAGGAGATTTTTTTTTTAATGTCCCATCGACAGCACGATCATTATGGACGGAGCACGAGCTCAGATTAGCGAAGGGTGGAGAAGGAAATCTCCCGTGCCCTTTCAAAGGAACCAGCCAGGCAATTTAGGGAAGTCACAGAAAACCTGTATCACGATGGTCCGATGCGGATTTGAGCCGTCGTCCTCCAGAATGCGAGTCCAGCGTGCTAACCGCTGCGATACCTCGCTCGGTTCTGCCGCTGAAGGAACACCCACAGAGGTGCAGGGCCGACCATCTGCAGCCTCCCTACCCTTCAGAAAAAAAAACAAATCTTTATAATTCGAAGCTGCATCATCTTCGCGAAACAAACAAAACGTATCAACTAATTAATATTTTGGAGAAACTCATAACATGTAATGGATATTCACTAGTAGGAAAATGTACTCTGTGCAGTTTGTCGGGAAATGTATTTGAAATGCGATGCACACGATGGGATCATAGACTGAGGTAGGTACGTCTCACTGCCCCGGAGATAAGACGTGACGTCTCAATTTATCAATGTTAATGTTCCTTATCACTGTTGTCTGTGTGGCATCCACCATTATAGCAGCTTGCACGATTATTTATTACTTACACATTGCGAATTGATACTAAAAATAAATCAGAATTCAAATAAATGGAAAAAGTGCGTCTAATAAATCAAACCAGCGACGTCGTGATTGCAAGTCTAGAACGCTACGTAACAGCTGCAGGCGATCCTCTTAAAAAGTACGAAATTTTTGTTCTTAACAAGCCTCTGATCTTTAAAGTCATTTTTTGTTAGTGCTGTTCAAAAGTGTACAGCATTGCTATAGAAAATTAACTCTGCGTATTAATATTAAAGTTCTGTAACTATGAAAGAAATGGGCGGTCAGTAACGGATTAACTGAAGCTTTAGATACCGTGTCGGCTGTTTACAACTAAACTGTCTCTTTCCAGTCTACCCCAGGCCTCGAGCTACGCTAAAGATCAGTACTTCGCCACAACCTAAATGCCAAAAAATAATACAGACGCAGAAAAATACTGTCGCGGTTCTCTTTTTTCTTTCGCAAGTATGACATCACAGCACCAAAGAGCGAAGACGATATCCGGTATCAGTAGGTTCAACTGATCCATCCGCAATTTCTCGTTGTCAGTGCAGTTCTCTTGTAACATGTTGACTTTTTCAAAGATAATTCCTTAGTTACGTGTTCCATATATAATTTGAACAGTCTTATTTATGGAAATGATGTACACGACGCAGTTCACAGGAAATGTACAATGTCTACATGACTAGTTTCAGTACATCCTGGGCATTTACAAATTTCTACATATCATACTGGTCAAAATTTGACATTAATGAACAACTTATTTCTCAGTCATACTCATACCATTACATTTAAAATCAGCATTAAAAAAAAAAAAAAAGAAAAGAAAAAAAGCAGGCTGCCAGTTTTTAAATAATAACCGTCTATGGACTAAAATGAGTTGTTAAGACGAAAAGATTTTAGATTAGATTTAAAAACTTTATTTACTAGCCGACGGACATATTATATCGTATTCGGCAAATGATCAAACCCATTTGTTGGTGCTTACTGAACTCCTTTCTGAGCCCGCAACTGACAGCTTTAGTAATCTACACTATTATATATGGTGTTCAGAAATCACCTTTACAACTTTCTGGAACTTTGAGGAACTGAATTACGATTATTAGATAACAATTCGAAAGGAAACATAACGGAACATCAAATTTGTTTGTATTAACACTTAAACATTACCTGTTTACGTCATTCCAAAACAAAAAAGAACCCAGCACGGTTTAAACCTAACTACCCTACTGTCTACCCTACTGCATACCAGGACAAACAACTCTGACACTTTTCTCTTTCCCTCAGCAGACGTGGGCGCGTTACACATCTGAACTGAAGCCGTAGTAGCACGGAAACGGTGCGTTTCCGGACGTAGGTTCCTGTTCAAAATATTATGTACTCACTCATCTCTATAAGCCCAGGAAGTTTGTAACGGGCATTTCTAAGCACCCTGTATAAAGTCAAGTCGTCGTTTAAAGTTTTACCAAAAATCTCGAAAAGTATTTGACGGATATAATTCAATTTTTTACATGATGCTCTACCAAAAATTCAGTCGCACATGCGCTGTGTGTGTTTTCACACAATGTACAGACTTTTCGCTAAAACTTACTTCAAAAAGTAAAAGTTGTGCTGTGCAGCGAAAACGTGTGGTTTCTTTCTCGGAGCTAGTTTTAACTACTACCATAGCACACAAACCGCAGACATATTGTTCCTCTCATGTACATTCTTTCTTCAAACAAAAACAAATAAGACAGTTGTATTATGGCTTATCTGCTTAGGATTAGAATGCTACTACGGAATCTGAATAGTCCGAAACTTTGTAATTTACAGATTAAAACCATTCGATATATTGTCATCGAAGCCACTATCCTCACAGATTCAGCAGTTGGAGAGGTGTTCCACGTGACCTGTATATCAATGAGCCCAACTCATTCATTTTAAGCGGCTTTATTTCCCAATCAAGGTTTCGTTTGAAATTACAATAAACAAGACTAAAGTTCAGAGAGAGAGAGAGAGAGAGAGAGAGAGAGAGAGAGAGAGAGAGAGAGAAATACGGAGAAGATGGGAGGAGAGAGAAAGGGGAGGGGGAGGGAAGGGGTTTAGGATGCACAACCAATTCCCTAACATATTTAGTAATTGCGAAGTATTGTCGGGTTCGCTAGTAAGTAATAAAGGTCCTTTCTCTTCTATTGTCTTCAAATTATTATGGAGTATTTATAACTAATTTCACTAAGGAATATACGAGTGTGTCACGACCCCCCCCCCCCCCCCCCCGAAAACGATTTAGAGAGAGATTAGCGGCGGAAAATACAAAACATGTTAGGATGTTCATCAAAATATCCACGGGTATGCTGCCGGTCTATAGTGTCCAACGGGCACAATATTTCGGCGATCATACATGTCGCCGTCATCAGGTGAACTGACGGACTGAGCTCCTGTGAACGTGCCAGCACGGAGATCCGTACGCTATGGCTGCTCAGAGGGAACTGGGTTCGGTCGCGACGGCGGCCGATTTAAATACCCTCCGCCCGCGGCGCGCTCCCTCCGCCGTCCGCGCCCCGCGCCACGGTCGCGCGGTGGAACAGATTGCGACGGCGTCTGAGATGACGTCGGTGTGATGGCTCTGTCCGCCGTGGTCGTCACAACTATACGTTTGCTGGATTTACTCTTGATTAACCCGATCGCTGGTTCCCAAGCCTTGCTAAGATTATAGCCACAGTCACTGTTTATGAGGTCGTCATTGGTGCGAATTTCGATGGCCTCTCTAACAACGCTGTCCCAGTATCTCGACGTCTGTACCAGAATCCTCGTGCGGTCATACTCCATGGCGTGATTTTCTGACAAACAATGTTCAGCGACCGCCGACTTGCTCGGATACATCAGTCGAGTGTGCCTCTGGTGTTCACGGCATCGATCCTCGACGGTACGCATCGTCTGACCAATATACGACTTGCCACATTGACACGGAATCTGGTACACGCCGGCCTTCCTCAAACCGAGGTCATCTTTGGCGCTCCCCACCAGTGCACGAGTTTTATTTGGAGGAGAAAACACAGTTCCGACCCGGTGTTTCTTCAGAATGCGGGCGATTTTCCCCGAGAGTGCGCCTGTGTATCGAATAAATGCAGTGCCTACCTCCTCCCTCGCGACTTCATCCATCTCAACAGGTTGTGCTGCAGTGGTTGGGCGGAGAGCACGTTGAATCTGCCACTCAGAGTACCCATTTTTTCGAAATACAGTTCTCAGGTGTTCCAATTCCTGGGGTAGACTCTCTGCGTCAGAGATAGTGCGCGCCCTATGTACTAGAGTTTTAAGTACCCCGTTCCTCTGTGAAGGGTGGTGGCAGCTGTCTGCGTGGAAATACAGATCAGTGTGCGTAGTCTTCCGATACACCCCATGACCTAGGGTGCCGTCAGCCCTTCTCTTGACCAAGACGTCAAGGAAAGGTAATTTACCCTCCGTTTCAGTCTCCATAGTGAATTTGATGTTGGGGTGTATGGAGTTTAGATGTGTAAGGAAGTCAAGGAGTTTATCCATACCATGTGGCCAGATGACGAACGTGTCGTCCACGTAACGGAAAAAGCAAGTAGGTTTCCATACGGATGACGACAGGGCTTCCTCCTCGAAGTTCTCCATGTACAAATTCGCTACCACCGGTGAGAGTGGGCTACCCATGGCGACTCCCTCCGTTTGTTCGTAGTATTCTCCATTAAAAAGAAAATACGTGGAAGTCAAGACATGCCTAAAAAGTTCAGTGGTCTTCTCGTTAGGATGTGATTAGTTTGTTTCCAAGACTAGCAATTATACGAAGAGCAGCCCGGTAAGATTTTTCTATTAGTTCACGTTTTCATTAATATTTACACCCAGAAATATGCGACATTCTATTCTGCCGATTGGCTCCTGTTAGTGTTGCAGGTGCACCGCTGACACCTCGCCCTCTGCTTTTAAGCCGATCCAGGCGAACGCAACGGCGCTGAACACGCAGCAGGTGTGGTGCCTGTTTCTAGCACACCCAAAGAGCCTTTTCAAAACCGAATTCACTGGAATCTTTAATGAAGGCTGAGTGTTCCACTCGGGGCCACGAACCTCGGTCATCGTCTTCCCGCGGACAACGCAGCAACAGCAGATGGGTCTTCCCCGGAGGCTTCTCGGCCCTTTAGGACACGAGGGTATCACCGCGAGCGGGCTGTTTTCGGATGTTGACCCCGCGCCCTTCCCCGACTCAGGATGAACACTTCATAGGTCCCCAAAGTTTCATACAGCTAGTGTCTCCTAAAAATGGACTCTGACGTCATTGTTGGTTACTAACGAGGAGGTTGAGCGTTTTATTGGATTTCACTGCTCTCTAACTAACCAATCGCAAGGCATCATGCCGCCTTCACAGTCGAGTCCTAGTTCTACATACAGCATCGCGACAGGTGTACCCCTGTGTGCAGCTTCCGATGAGAACGATCCGTCGCCAAGTGACAAGCGTCTTCGGCATATGGGTATGAGTAGCTGGTAATTTGGACAGCATGTCTACTACTTCGATACACAGGATGCCCTGGCCGGCACGTACTGCACATCTCTCACCCACTGAAAACATCAACACTTGCCAGCCACTACCACAAGTCGCGTGGAATTAGGTCCCCTTACCTGTCAACCACCTCAGCTGGCTTTAGTGGCCAACTGGGTACAAATGGCTCTGAGCACTACGGGACTTAACATCTGTGGTCATCAGTCCCCTAGAACTTAGAACTACTTAAACCTAACTAACCTAAGGACATCACACACATCCATGCCCGAGGCAGGATTCAACCTGCGACCGGAGCGGTCACGCGGTTCCAGACTGATGCGCCTACAACCGCACGGCCACGCGGGCCGGCCGGCCGGCCAACTGGGAAAAGCTGTTGTTGCTGCCAAAGATGCCATCTCCATGTGTCCGATTTTGCACTATCTACAGCACCAAACTAAATACTCCATTGTTCTTACAATACTTTATACGCACAAAAAATACACCGAGGCGACACAAGTCATTTGACGTGAGATAGCGATATGCTCGCATACAGATGGCGGTAGTATCGCATACACAAGGTATAAAGGGGCAGTGCACTGACGGATCCTTCATTTGTCATTTGTACTCGCGCGATTCGTCTGAAATGTGTCAGACTTAAAATTTAAACAAATGAGCCCTCGGTCACAATTTTTTAGTCTTATTAACCAGGTTTCAACACTTCTGAGAGTGCCTTCATCAGGCACTTAAAGTAGTCTATAATATAATTACAAATTTATGAGGAAAAATATTTTCATATACAGAAGTGTAAGTACTGACTAACAATAGAAAACAGAGGCAGTACTTAAACGTCACGTATAAAATAAGTAACAGGCCAGAAGGGCTTTAGTCACAATATCTTTAAAAGGAATGTGTGAAGGCGAGCCTCTAAGGGCTGCTCACACCTGTACAGCCACAGGTTGCAACGGACAAAAAAACTGTGACCTAGGGCTCATTTGTTTCAGTTTTAATTTATCAACGGTCACTGAACCAAGCAGCCATGTCCAAAACTTTGTGTCCGACTTGATTATGGCTACACGACGGGAAGTAAGAGACTTTTACCGCGGAATGGTAGTTGGAGCTAGTAGCATGGGGCATTCCATTTCAAAAACTGTTGGGAGTTCAATATTACGAGATCCACAGAGGCAAGTGTGTGTCGAAAATACCAAACTTGAGGCATTACCTCTCATCACAGACAGCGCACTGGCCGACGATCCCCACTAATCGATCGAGAGCAGCGGCGTTTGTGTAGAATTTTCAGTGATAACAGACAAGCAGCACTGCGTGAAATAACGGCAGAAATAAATATGGGAGATAGACAAACGTATCAAATGGTTCAAATGGCTCTGAGCACTATGGGACTTAACATCCGTGGTCATCAGTCGCCTAGAACTTAGAACTACTTAAACCTAACTAACCTAAGGACAGCACACACATCCATGCCCGAGGCAGGATTCGAACCTGCGACCGTAGCAGTCGCGCGGTACCGGACTGCAGCGCCTAGAACCGCTCGGCCACTCCGGCCGGCGACAAACGTATCCGTTACGGCGATGCGGCGAAATTTGGCGCTAATGTGGTACGGCTGCAGACGACCGACACGTGCCTTTCCTAACAGCACGACACCGCCTGCACGCCTCTCCCGGGCTCGTGGCCGATTCAGCTGGACCACGGCCGCCTGTATTAGAGGCCGGAGGACTGAAATGTGGCGACGTTACGTTGACGCCTACCGCATTGCTCTGGCTATAAGGTAGCGAACGGAAGCAGTTGTTTACGTACTTTCACGGTGTCTGTTTTATCCGACATTACAGTGTAATTATGCTATTCTGGACTCTGCAAAAATTATAGCAAGTAGTCGTGACTACAGTCTGACTACTGACACACATCAGACAACTGATAATTTGGAATCACGGTTTAGTAGGTGTCGTCAATTATCGGGTAGAAACTACAATGTTTCTGTAACCCAGGTATTTGAATCTGAAAAGAAGTTGCGTATAATAAGTGTTTTGGGAATAAAGTCTGCAAAATATGGCCCAGTAAAATTTTCTCCAGAAATAATGAATGGTGTAAGCATCTCAGATGTAATGTCTACGGATGTTGACGTCAATCCGTTTGTAAGTGTTTTGAACAACATAGGCAATCAAAATGTTGATGTACACCAATCTGTGCTTATGTATGCTTGTGGTTATGCAGCACACAAAACAACACAATTGCTCAGTTGTACCACATGCACTATGTTATTTATGGGTACAAAAAAAAGTGATTGCGTATTTATATCTGACACGTTGTCTGCATTCGACGAAATCTAAACTTCAGTCTCGGCCTAGCTGGTCATGTTAGCCGGCCTACTGACGTCACAGGCTACGACGTTGTCAGCTTGACGACTCCGGCCTCTAATACATTATATCCGTCAAATACTTTTCGAGATTTTTGGTAACAACTTTAAACGACGACTTGACTTTATACAGGGTGCTTGGAAATGCCCGTTACAAACTTCGTGAGCTTGTAGAGATGAGCGAGTACATAATATTTTGAATAGGAACCTACGTCCGGAAACGCACCGTTTCCGTTCTACTACGGCTTCAGTTGGTTGGACCCAAGGCGAGTGGAAGACCGTGGCTGGTCTGACGAGTCCCGAGCTGATGGTAGAGTTCGAATGTGCGGCAGACCGCACGAAGCCATGGATCCGAACGTTCAACAGGGCACTGTGCAAGCTAGTGGTAGCTTTATCATGGTGTGGGCTGTGTTTACATCCAACGGACTGGTCCTACTGAATCGATCATTGACTGGAAACGGTTATGTTCGGCTACCTGGACACCATTTGCAGCCATTCGTGGACTTTTATGTTCTCAAATAATGATGAAAATGCGCGATTGCAGAACATTTCGAACAATTCGAGCGAACGATTTGACCGTCCAGATCGCCCGACACGAATCCCTTCGAACACTTACGGGACATAATCGAGAGGTCCGTACGTGAGCCGGCCAGAGTAGCCGAGCGGTTCTAGGCGCTGCAGTCTGGAACCGCGCGACCGCTATGGTCGCAGGTTCGAATCCTGCTTCGGGCATGGATGTGTGTGATGTCCTTAGGGTAGTTAGGTTTAAGTAGTTCTAAGTCTAGGGGACTGATGACCTCAGATGTTGAGTCCCGTAGTGCTCAGAGCCATTTGAACCATTTGAATCAGTACATGAACAGAATACTGCTTCGGCGACACTTTCGCTGTTATTGACGGCTATAGAGGCAGCACGGCACAATATTTCTCCAGGGTACTTGTTGAGTCTATGCCACGTAGAGTTGCTGAGCTACGCCGGGCAAAACAAATCCGACACAATATTAGGAGAGATCCCACGACTTCTGTCATCTCAGTGTACAATTTCGTTTTTCCCTATCGACCAACGTGTTACAATTTAATGGCCTGGGGAGTCCAGACAGGTGACCAGCGCTCGGAACCCACTGTCTCGGGAACTGTTGCGCCACAGGAGAGGCCGTGAGTGCGCGGCTGGGCGGAGGTTTGAGCCGCCGGCGGTGCACCGACTGGGCAGACTGCGGGCTCCGCGGTGTACGCACACGGTGCGTACCTGGCGTACTCGTACGCAGCCCGGCGGCCGCCGCGGCCCGCATGTATTATGGAGCCCGGCCGTGACGCGCTTGGCGCCCGGCGCTGCCTTATTCAGGCGACACGGCCGCTCCATTTGGTGCTAATGCCGCGCGACCCCGCGGCTGTCCGCGCGCGTACGCCGCGTGTATTAAGGCCAAAGGCCACCCCTGTCCTCCGCACTCGCTGACACGGCCCTGGCGCCGACAGCCACCGCGGGAACGCCGCTCAGAATCCGGGTCACTCACCCACACTCGGGTCCCTCGCCCGCCCCTAGAGTACACGACGGGGCATTTTAGTAACTGCAGGGAAATCACGTAGGGAGTCCCACAAGGTTCAATACTAGGTCCACTCCTATTGCTTATACATCTACATCTACATGATTACTCTGCAATTCACATTTAAGTGCTTGGCAGAGGGTTCTTCGAACCACAATCATAATATGTCCCTACCATTCCACTCCCGAACAGCGCGCGGGAAAAACGAACACCTAAACTCTTCTGTTCCAGCTCTGATTTCTCTTATTTTAATTTGATGATCATTCCTACCTATATAGGTTGAGCTCAACAAAATATTTTCACATTCGGAAGAGAAAGTTGGTGACTGAAATTTCGTAAATAGATCTCACCGCGACGAAAAACGTCTTTCCTTTAATGACTTCCATCCCAACTCGCGTATCATATCTGACACACTCTCTCCCCTATTACGTGATAATACAAAACGAGCTGCCCTTTTTTTGCACCCTTTCGATGTCCTCCGTCAATCCCACCTGATAAGAATCCCACACCGCGCAGCAATATTCTAACAGAGGACGAACGAGTGTAGTGTAAGCTGTCTCTTTAGTGAACTTGTTGCATCTTCTAAGTGTCCTGCCAATGAAACGCAACCTTTGGCTCGCCTTCCCCACAATATTATCTATGTGGTCTTTCCAACTGAAGTTGTTCGTAATTTTTACACCTAGGTACTTAGTTGAATTGACAGCCTTGACAATTGTACTACACTCCTGGAAATGGAAAAAAGAACACATTGACACCGGTGTGTCAGACCCACCATACTTGCTCCGGACACTGCGAGAGGGCTGTACAAGCAATGATCACACGCACGGCACAGCGGACACACCAGGAACCGCGGTGTTGGCCGTCGAATGGCGCTAGCTGCGCAGCATTTGTGCACCGCCGCCGTCAGTGTCAGCCAGTTTGCCCTGGCATACGGAGCTCCATCGCAGTCTTTAACACAGGTAGCATGCCGCGACAGCGTGGACGTGAACCGTATGTGCAGATACGGACTTTGAGCGAGGGCGTATAGTGGGCATGCGGGAGGCCGGGTGGACGTACCGCCGAATTGCTCAACACGTGGGGCGTGAGGTCTCCACAGTACATCGATGTTGTCGCCAGTGGTCGGCGGAAGGTGCACGTGCCCGTCGACCTGGGACCGGACCGCAGCGACGCACGGATGCACGCCAAGACCGTAGGATCGTACGCAGTGCCGTAGGGGACCGCACCGCCACTTCCCAGCAAATCAGGGACACTGTTGCTCCTGGGGTATCGGCGAGGACCATTCGCAACCGTCTCCATGAAGCTGGGCTACGGTCCCGCACACCGTTAGGCCGTCTTCCGCTCACGCCCCAACATCGTGCAGCCCGCCTCCAGTGGTGTCGCGACAGGCGTGAATGGAGGGACGAATGGAGACGTGTCGTCTTCAGCGATGAGAGTCGCTTCTGCCTTGGTGCCAATGATGGTCGTATGCGTGTTTGGCGCCGTGCAGGTGAGCGCCACAATCAGGACTGCATACGACCGAGGCACACAGGGCCAACACCCAGCATCATGGTGTGGGGAGCTATCTCCTACACTGGCCGTACACCACTGGTGATCGTCGAGGGGACACTGAATAGTGCACGGTACATCCAAACTGTCATCTAACCCATTGTTCTACCATTCGTAGACCGGCAAGGGAACTTGCTGTTCCAACAGGACAATGCACGTCCGCATGTATCCCGTGCCACTCAACGTGCTCTAGAAGGTGTAAGTCAACTACCCTGGCCAGCAAGATCTCCGGATCTGTCCCCCATTGAGCATGTTTGGGACTGGATGAAGCGTCGTCTCACGCGGTCTGCACGTCCAGCACGAACGCTGGTCCAACTGAGGCGCCAGGTGGAAATGGCATGGCAAGCCGTTCCACAGGACTACATCCAGCATCTCTATGATCGTCTCCATGGGAGAATAGCAGCCTGCATTGCTGCGAAAGGTGGATATACACTGTACTAGTGCCGACATTGTGCATGCTCTGTTGCCTGTGTCTATGTGCCTGTGGTTCTGTCAGTGTGATCATGTGATGTATCTGACCCCAGGAATGTGTCAATAAAGTTTCCCCTTCCTGGGACAATGAATTCACGGTGTTCTTATTTCAATTTCCAGGAGTGTATTTATCGAGTAATCGAATTCAAACGGATTTCTTTTGGAACTCATGTGGATCACCTCACACTTTTCGTTATTTAGCGTCAACTGCCACATGCCACACCATACAGCAATCTTTTCTAAATCGCTTTGCAACTGATACTGGTCTTCGGATGACCTTACTAGACGGTAAATTACAGCATCAGGTGTACCGGTATGAAATGAGCGTTAAGATACAAATGTGTCGGTAGGGAACATTTATTGTGAACGAACCTTAATTTTTTTCGGTTGGTATGACATCTTTCAAAGATATTTAGTATACATCAAGTCATGGAACAAACAACATCATATGTTTTCATCGTGTTAACAATGTCGAATTTTGTACCAGAAAGCGACGATTTGCGGAAAGCATTAATTTTTTGTTTTCATTTGAAAAAATGTGCTGCAGAGTCGCATCGAATGACCTGTCGAGGCATATGGTGATCGTGCTCTATCAGAAGCAACATGCTAAAGATGCTTTCAAGGGTTCAGAAATAATGATTTTCATGTAAGAAATGAAGAACGTGGAAGACCACCAAAAAAGTTCGAAGACGCCCAATTGCAAGCAATATTGGATGAAGATGATACTTTGAGTCAGAAGCAAATGGCAGCAATGCTAAATGTTGCACAACAAACAATTTCTGACCATTTGAAAGCTATGGGAAAGACCCAAAAGTGTGGAAAATGGGTGCCACATGAATTGAGTGAAAGACAGATGGAAAACCGAAAAACCATTTGTCAAATTTTGCTTCAAAGACATGAAAGTAAATCAATTTTGCATCGAATTGTTACTGGCGATGAAAAATGGATTTATTTTAAGAATCCTAAACGGGAAAATCGTGGGTTAGTCCGGGACAACCATCAACATCGACTGCAAAACCAGATTGATTCGGCAAGAAGACAATGCTCTGTGTTTGGTGGGATCAGAACGGTGTGGTGTATCATGAGCTTCTAAAACCCGGTGAAACTGTGAATACTAATCGCTACAGACAACAAATGTACCAATTTGAACTATGCATTGATCGAAAAAAGACCATAATGGGCCAGAAGACATGGCAAAGTAATTTTTTTGCACGACAATGCACCTGCACACAAAGCAAAACTGGTTCAGGATACAATCAAAACACTTGGCTGGGAGCTGCTACCCCACCTGCCGTATTCACCAGACTTGGCCTCTTCCGACTACCATTTGTTTTCATCAATGGGACACGCATTGGCTGAGGAACACTTCAATTCCTATGAAGAAGTCGAAAATTGGGTGTCTGATTGGTTTGCTTCAAAAGACGAACATTTCTATTGGCGTGGTGTCCACAAATTGCCAGAAAGGTGGTCAAAATGCATAGAAAGCAATGGTCAGTAATTTGAATCAAATTTTTTTACTTTTCAACTCAAAATTAGTGTTTCATTTTCACAAAAAAACGCTCATTTCATACCGGTACACCTGGTACAGTATGTCCATTTATCGTGACCATCATAAACAACTTTGTTGTCAAAAAGCACAAAAAAGCAAATTTTGTGTATCTGCTAGAGAGAGCATTAAACGACATGTCCGCCTGTGTTCTATCTTCATTACTTAGAAAGATACGAAAAAAGGTAGGCCTTTTGAGGGTTATGTACTTCAATCGGTACAAACGCAACTCTTACAAGATCACTTTGTTGTTCGTCAGTCAGTCTCTTCGTCTGCCCGACTGTTAAAAACCCTTTCTGTCAGCAGAGAAAGTTCCCACCTCACCCCCGTCAGACTTAGTGGTAAGACAGCCCAGTGGATAGCCCGTCAAAAACTGAACACAGATCAAGCATTAAAACAGGAAGGTGGTGTACTGAACTGTCAAAAAAGAAGCTAAACCTAAACAGTGAACGTATCAAGAACAGGAAGTGCAATAAACAGCAACCTGTATGGCGCCGTGGGTAACTGGTCGTGGTGTCGAACTGCCACACGGGCGAGCCGTGTGTTCAAAACTCCCTCGTGGCTTTCCCCCCCTCAACATTATGAGCTATCCGTCCAGTCACGGAAATGTATGTTTTCTTTCTGTAGTTTTGGCACTTTTTGTCATACCACACATATGAGTCATGTGATAAGAATACGTTACCGTCGCAAGTAAATGTGATGAATAGTGAGAGCAGGCGAGATACCACACAGACGTCTCACAGAAATGAAAACAAAAAACGTCCGCCCCTGGTAGCTGAGTGATCATCGCGACGGAATGTCATTCCTAACGGCCCGGGTTCGTTTCCCGGCTGGGTCGGAAATTTTCTCCGCCCAGGGACTGTGTGTTGTGTTGTCCTTGTCATCATCGTTTCATCCCCATCGACACGCAAGTTGCCGAAGTGGCGTCAAAAGACTTGCACCAGGCGAACTGTCTACCCGACGGGAGGCCCTAGCCACACGGCATTTCCATTTCCAAAACAACAAATCAACGGGTGTGAACTACGTTACAACAAAGGAACTCAAGAGTCAAGACTTCCAAAACAGAATGCAACGTTAAAAACGTATGTTTTGACAGAGCACAGAAAAACTGTGTGATTGTGAAACTGACGTATTCATTTGTCGCAGCTTACACCTATATGGGGCAAGGAAGCATATCTCACTCACTTACCAGTCGTGCAAATTACGTGCGTTGATAAGAGATTCTTATCATACGACGCACGTACTGTCATTAACGCCGTGTATGACACACCAGACGTGGTTTCCGGTGGAGGATCCGGTTGACTTTGTCACCTTGTCGTCAAACGGTTGCGGTTCCTATACGAAAGCCATTCCTTTCGGCTGTTAATAGAATACTTGTGCAGAATCAACTGTGATTATAAGCCCTACGTTACACCTCGCTGTTGCAAACGAACGTTACCCCGCGACACAGACACACATTTGAATAAAGCGAACAGCGGAAAAAAATGGCACTTTGCAGGACTGAATGCGGCTCGCCCGTTTGGCAGTCCAACACACGGTGACGACTTAACCACGACGCCATCTGTGTGCCCGGCTGCTCTCGATTGCACTTCTTGTTCTTGGGCCGTTCACTGCCGCGATTTTTTTTCTTTCTCATGCAACGGGCAGACGTATCTACCTGAATTTTACGTTACGTACTAAGGTCTACAGTACCTTGACAGTGTAAAAAATTGAAGCATTGAAGTCAATGCAATCAAAAGATACGGCCATTTATTAACATATTCTGATACTAGTAGACTCTCTCATGAAAACCTATAGGATACTTCCGATTAACGTAGACTCATGAAATTTGGCAAGCAGTAATGTTTCACAGTACAACCAAAGGCAAAATCCGAACATTGTTAATTTTTAATTACATCGCGCAAAAAAAATTGTCTTATAGTCAGAGTTTCTGCATGTACGTCTGCTAAGACCCTTCTCTCTCAGGAACGGGTAGGCGCATCAAGTTGAAATTTATGTCTACGGTCCCTCGGCGATATAATACAAGTTTGCTTCTAAGTTGGTTGAGCCGAACGAAACTGCCATTTATGTCATTTACTCTGACAGTCCCAAAGTCATTCACCAAAACTTATAGTAACATCGCGTTGACATATAATCAAGAAATTTGTCAAAAAGCACGGTTGGCACGATCCACGTAAAGGGGAAAAAAATCAGAAAATTGGTAATTTGTAACTATATCACAGGACAAAACTACTTCTTTTGTCATTTGTTATCCGACTTCAAACTCGAAAGTCTTCGAATCCGTGAGACCGATATGTTGCCAGTAACGATGTCGGTAACAAGCAAAAATCTTCGAGATTCTTTATCTCGGAACGGATGAATTGTCTCTACGCATAATTTAGTTTATACGGCACCCACAGTGCCTGAGTCCTACGCGCACGTGGCCAATTTTTATAAACACTACCCCAATTTTTTTTAATTGATAATCCACTTCCTCTCCTCGATACCCATTCAAAAAACGTATCACAGAGAACCATTCACGGAAACTTGGCGTTATTAAAAAGTAACACAAAACTGACTTTACCTCTCCCGTAGTGGTAGGTAGCCGAGATAACGCAACTCGTCCACTTGAAAGAAGTGACAACAAACTAATGGAAACATAAGCAGAATCCACGCCGACCATTCAGCCAGCCGTCTTTAGTGGAATATAGCTGTGAATAGAATATATAAAATATATCGTTCAATAGTATTACATGTAAACAGGAAAATATTACTGAAATTAACTTGACGAAAGAAATGTCCAGATTTTGCTGTACTAGGTCACTGAAATAACTTACTGGCGATAAAAGAAATTTGTACCGGACCGGGACTCCAAACCGTATTTCCCGCTTTACGTGAGGGAGCGGCTTACCCGCTTCGGCTACCCGAGCACGTCCCCCGTCCCAAGCCGCACATTGCAGATTAGTGTACCCTGTCCATTATTCCTCTTGGCTCGCAGCCCTACTGTATTCCCGCGAGAGGTCGGACATTTACGTGTTTCTCCACCGAATGAGCGATATCTCGTCGGGCGTACGTATTATATAGGTATGGTGTCTGTTCTTTTGGACACGCATGTCCGAGAAAAAAACAGAGACCATACTTATATAGTTACTGTAATTACTGTTCTGCTAAATTACACTCTTTATAGATGAGTAGCACTTCCACCTTCTCTTCGTTGGTGTGCGTCATACCCATAATCAACTGGAGACAGCTGACTGACTGAGCGGTGTGTATTTTCATTGTGTTTCCATTTGTTTGTTGTCGTCTCTAGCAAGTGGACGAGTTACGTTACCCCGGAACAGGCAATGTGTGCTAGTAAAGGGAAGACAAAGTCACTTTCGTGTTACATTTTGGACATCTCACATTATGTTAATGGTACACTGTGAAATGTTTTTGAAAAGGTTTTGAGGAGATATAGTGCATTAACGAACAAAAAATACTGAGTGGCATTTAAAAAGAAGACGTACTGCAGTTCTTACATTCGCAACGAACAACGATGCAACAAATGCAATCATGCTAGTTACTGTTACCCTGGTAGCTAAACAACAACTGTTTGAAACCCTTTTATTTTGCTTCTGCGTAGAAAGTTATTTCGCGCGGTCATGATAGAAGGACGCACTGTATATGGAAATTACCTCCCACTTAACAGTCAACAACCAGAGCTCTTGCTTATGTTACACAAAATACTGGTGTTACAATAAATCCAATTAGAGAAAGCAACTATTTACTATTAAAAGAATTTACTTTATTAATATAGTGCTCCAACTTTTCTTGCCATATAAGAACACATTTAAATAAAATTTAACTTCCAGAAAATAACTAACTTGATGTAGAGTTAAAATGACGAAAAAGCACAATTTACTCCTTTTTGGACGCTTGCTGAAATTTATAGATCTTCACAAATTTCTCAGCTCTTTTCTCTCCTAAATTATTTCTTAGTTTGGCCAAACAAGCCCGTAGACGGATATTTTCGAAACGGATGTAGTGCTGGAAGAGCAAGAAATGAGACTTTCACAGAAGTAATAAATCCTGTTGGTAAGTTTCCTGTGTTTGCTGTTTTAAGATCATTATCTTTCACCATCTGTATCGATGGAACTGTGATAATACTGCATCGTAAAATATAGTGGCAGGAAAATAATCAGAATCATCAATTCTAGCGTTTTTTTGTTATGTTCTTGTAGGGTTCCGTATCAGGGCTTTCTAATAGATAGATCCACAATTCAGCAGCTTGTGAAATGTACTTGTATTGTCTGCATGAAAGAGGTCCAGTACTCTAAAAATCTCTGACAGTTGTCGGAGATGAGTGATTTTGTAAATTTTAATATTATCTATAATTTTGATAATGTTAGCAGGGTCTTCTTCAGAGTACTCTGTTGCAATGTCTACGTATTTATAATTAAGTAGTTGTAAAAATGGGTTAGTATTTTGAATAAATTAATCACAAGAATTTAAAATGAACTGTTTGTCAATACCAAAAAATCCGAAAAAAACATAAAAACCCTATTTACCCCCGCAGTTATTTTAGAAATACCCAGATTTTTCTGAACCCTAAACAGGAGACATTTTTAATATTTTTCATGGAAATATTACGTAGATCTATAAAAATTAACTCTCCCTTAATTTCGAGGAGACACACAATATTCAATTGTGTACAAAAAATACGGTCATACCAGCAACTGATGTAACACGTGACTAGGAGTAGTCAGTAAACAGAGTAGACTACACGAAATTTTCGGGTGTACATAGTGATGGAAACTTTAACGGGAAGAAACATGTTACTGACTTGGTCAAACAATTAAGTTAAGCTACTTTTGCTCTTCGCATAATTACCAGTCTTCGAAACAAATTCATTAAACTTTCAAAACCTTATACACATTTCCACTCAATAATGTCTCATGGTATAATTTTCTGAGGTAACTTATCACTTAGAACGGAAGTACTGACTGTACAAAAGGACTATCTTGTAAGTAACTCTTAACGAGTTAGGCGTTTTAACTGCACCTTCACAATACAAACATATTTGCTTATGAAATTAGTCGTAAAATACAATCGATCACAATTAGAGAAGAAAAGCGATGTCCATACCTACAACACTGGAGGAAGACATGATCTTCATTAGTCATTAACTCTGTCAGTGGTTTAGAAAGTAATTCACAATGTATCAACAAAAAATCTGGATTATTTGCTCAATAACACAAAATGTCGTATCAATAATAAATCTAGTTGTAAATCTAACCTAAAATGGTTTCTTCTTGGTAACTGATTCTATTCTACAGACGAACATTTATTTAAAAGTGGGTAGACCATACAAAATTAATTATTTCTCATGAAGAACTGAAAAACAGCAAGCATGCGGCCATCCACTGAAACTAATCATACATATTTATTTTGTAAACTGTTTCCAAATCAGTTCGATAGGAAAATGTCGTTAAGATAATGTATGGAACACGTAACTTATCTACCTATCGCTATCAGAACCAGCCATCACAAAACTGTTCCACCTGGTGTTTTGGATACAGTGTGCAGAAGAACGTGAGAGTAACGTCAGAGCAGGTCACGGGACGTAGCACTGACAAAAGTTTCCGCCAACGGCCACACGTCGGAGACACACCATTGTGGAGGTAAGGCCAAAAAATGACAGCCAACCAGAGGCGAGGGGGAAAATTTTGTCCAGCACAAGGGAACGTGTGTCGTATTGTCTTAACAGTGCGCTTTTGTGTGACTAAAAAGGAGACCACACAGCACTCAGACTTTTGTAACATTTATAGTATGTGAAATTCAGCACTCAAAACATCAATCGAAAAAAGCAGTTCGATGCAACTACGAACGTTTGTCGCGAAAATCGACTTTGAAGTTTCCCGAAGATCTTTAATCTATTAAAACATTGCGCTGTTTTATGTTGAGCTGCATGGTTCTGTGACAGAATGCTCACCTGCCACGTTTGCTGTTTGGTTCAGTTCCAGGCCAAAGCAAATTACTAAGCTAAGGTGCGTGTTCTACGAACGCTTCAGCGAAACGTAAAATAAAGAATGATGGAAAAATAGGTCAAATAGCGCTCGTGATAGGGTTGTGCCCACCCTAGCTGTTTGCGTGTAGTGAGACGGAGCGAAAATTTTCTTAATGTTTGCGAATCGTGTCACTGGGGCGGGACTTGGGCATTCAGCTATTCACCTAGCGGGATGAGGAAATCCGCCAGAAAACCACATCCACTCTCGCCGGTACACCGATCCTCACCGTTAATCCGCCGGGAGGAAACGATCTCGGGCCGTCCCGGAAGCGGCGCCTTAACACGGACGACTATCAGGGCCTGTTATCCCTCCTTATCAGTGTACTTTGCAGTACCACACGTCGACTATTTGACTGAAGAGCTGTGTCTAACTTAAGCAGCCGTGGATAGGAATTTAAAGTTTGCTTAGTTTTGCGCGTCCACCGAAACCATTATCTTCAGCTAATTTAATTAGTAACTGCGCTCCTTGGCGCAACAAATAACGGCTGGACACAATTTATTTTAATTACATACGCTTCCCTACGTTCGCCGCTAATTGGTTGTTGTTTTATGGCCTTACGCAAGTAGAGACACCAGACAAATCCAACTGAAACGTAGCGCTTTATCTGATTAATAAACAGGGACAAATGTATCCTCGAAGTCTTTCGCGGCGGCATAACTGGATAAAATCATCTCTCTTTTCAAGCCGCGTCAGTTCCAATAAAATTCTCGAGCTTCCGACGGCTAGCTGCGCCATCGTCGTCAGGAGTAAAATTACTGACTGCCGGGGTTGGCACTATTCCCCGCTTATACACCAACGATTACGGCCGCTGGCAGCAGAGGGTCGAAACGACGCGTGTGCGGATGGAGAGTTGCGCAGCTCAAAGCAGGTCCGGCCCGCCGCCACGTGTGAAGCTGCCGCCCCCGCCTCCCTAAAGCGTTAAACGTGCGCCGTTGCTTCTTTTTCATTTCCACATCCAAAGCCCGCCAACCCCCCCCCCCCCCTTCCGGCCTACTCAGGGGGTGGCCCTGGTCTCTGCTGAAATTGTTGCTGTTCATTCTAATCTCAGCCGCCTCTTCTATAACGGAGTCCCAGTATGTTGACTCACGAGCCAAGACTCTCGTGTTCTCAAGCGGTATTTTGTGTCCGTTTTCGAGGCAATACTAAGCTATGGCCGAGCTGCCTTTCCTTAATGTCTCTTGTGCTCGGTACAACGCTCCGCAACTGTGCGAACTGTCTGGCCTGTATAGATGCTGCTGCACTCCCACGGGACACTACGCACACCGGACACACGAAGAGCTATGTCGCCTTTAACAGGGCGCAACATATCAACATACGTTTTTCATATTAGGTGCACTGTGCTGCCACCTACTGCCAGGTACTCCATATGTGCAACATCAGTAGTCACTCTACATCGTCAGAGAGCAGAATGGCGCGCTCCGCGGAACTCACGGACTTCGAACGTGGTCAGGTGATGGGTTGTCACTTGCGTCATACGTCTGTACGCGAGATTTCCACACTCCTAAACATCCCTAGCTCCCCTGTTTCCGATGTGATAGTGAAGTGGAAAGGTGAAGGGACACGTACAGCACAAAAGCGTACAGGCCGACCTCGTCTGCTGATTGATAAGAGACCGCCGACAGTTGAAGTGAGTCGTAATGTGTAATAGGAAGACATCTATACAGACCATCACACAGGAATTCCAAACTGCATCAGGATCCACTGCAAGTACTGTGACAGCTAGTCGGGAGGTGAGGAAACTTGGATTTCATGATCGAGCGGCTGCTCATAAGCCACACATCACGCCGATAAACGCCAAGCGACGACCACGTCTGGTATAAAGAGAGTAAACATTGGACGATTGAACAGTGTAAAAACGTTCCGTGGAGTGTCGGATCACGGTACATTATGTGGCGATCCGATGGCAGGGTCTGGGTATGGCGAATGCTCGGTGAACGTCATCCTCCAGCGTGTGTAGAGCAACAGTAAAATTCGGAGAAGGTGGTGTTATGGTGTGGTCGTGTATTTCACGGAGAGGGCTTGCACCCCTTCTTGTTTTGCGTGGCACTGTCACAACGCAGGCCCACACTGATGTTTTACCAACCGACATCGATACCTCTCCTCAGTGCAGCACTCCGTGAAGAATGGACTACCATTCCCCAACAAACCACCTGACTCAACGTATGATTGCGAGAGTGGAAGCTGTCATCAGCGCTAAGGGCGGGCCAACGCCATATTGAAGTCCGGCATTACCAATGGTGGGCGCCACGAACTTGTAAGTCATTTTCTGCCAGGTGTCTGGGTACTTTTGATCACATAGCGTATATAAGCAGGAATTAATGCAAACCCCGGGAGACAGTAGTTTTATTTCTGACGACGATGGCGGAGCTAGCCGTCGAAAGCTCGAGAATTTTATTGGAATTAACGCGGCATGAAAACCGCGAAGATTTTATCCAGGCGCAAGCATAGTTACATGCTCGATTTGATGAGATACAAGTTTTGCAAAAACACTACGTTAACATTTATGTGCAGATGGATACAACAAATACACGGGGTCGACAAACATATGGAAACGCGAGAATAAAACACGTTACCATACCTAATACGGTTTAAGAACAGTGTTGGCACTCAAAACAGCATCCAGTCGTCTCGGAATGGATACACACAGGACCGGTATGGTTTTCAAGGGCATATTGTACTATTCTCCCCGCAAAATAGTGCCAAGCTCAGGTTATGATGGCAGAGATGGATGCTGATCACGCACTTTTCTCTCCAAACTAGACCACAAATGCTCAATAATATTGACACCTGGTGACAGTGGTGGCCTGTGGACATGCGACAATTCATCCTCGTGCTCACAAAACCAGTCCTGCACGATATGAACAGGGGGTCTGTCGTCTTGTAACACATAAGCACCATTGGGGAACAAACCTTGTGCCATAGGACTGACTAATCAGCCAAAATGGTCAATAATTCTTCGAAGAGTAGCCACAGGGCCTATGGAAAACCACTATATGGCTGCCCAAATCATCGCCGAAGCACCGCTGTCTTTCAATATTCGGACGTCAACTGGGCCAGAAGTTGGAAACTCTGTGAAACAAGAAATTTGGAAATTTGTGGTAAGACCTTATGGGACCAAACTGCTGAGGTCATCGGTCCCCAAGCTTACACACTACTTAGGCTAACTTAAGCTAACTTACACTGAGGACAAAACACACCCATGCCCGACGGAGGACTCTAACCTCCGATGGTGCGAGCCGAGCGGACCATGACAAGGCGGCATGAAACAAGACACATCCAACGAAATTACTTTGCTTCCTAGTCGAGGTTTTATGGCTTCGGCATCACGTTTTCCATCACTGGTGAGTGGTTCTGAAATTCCATCTCGCCTTGCAAGTTCCTGCTCACGGAGCTGCCTTTGTGTTGCTTAGATGCTGACAGGGTTCGTCAATGTGACGCAGCTCTGCAGTGACTTTCACAGCTATCGTCCTCTCACTTCTTGCTACAATCCTCTTCAATGACCGTCTGTCACTGTCAGGCAGTACACATTTTGGTGCGCGTTGTGGCTTAGCGGATAATGTTTTCTGCTTTACTTGTATGCGGCAAAAATCTTCGATACGCTGCCTCCCGAAACAACAAACACTTGGGCTACCTTGGTTACGGAAGCACCCACCATGCGCCCATGTTCGCATTCACTTGGTCCGAACTAACGCAACTTCGTTCTGACCACGACTGACATTTGCAAAGTGTTGAGGACCTTGAGCAGGTGCCGTTCGTGATCACACATAACACCGTTATCTGCAGGCTTGGCTAGCGTCTGTATTTACCGGTCAAGAATCCATTTCTCGCGGTGTTTGCACATTTTTGTCCAACCTCTGTATCTCTAAAAGGTGACAGACAATTTCTACCTCAATAGTAATGTTAAAGCTAGGTGCTATTTGGGCCGCCGTATGGCTTACTCACCAGTGAGCAGTGCAGGCTGTTCCGTAACTCACCTGAAACACAGAAAAAGTACATAATTAGCATGCGGCAGAACGGTACACATATACAAAGCCACGCTTCTTCACACTTCTTGACTATATTACTAAACCACTAAAAGTGTAGGCCGCTCTCAAATGCAGGTTCCCTCTCTAAAGGCGTCAAGGGGAGGGGAGAAACAAAAATTTGTTTTTCGATGTTTAATATAATTACTCACAGAATTTAAACATTTAAAATGCTGTCATAATCTACCCATTAGAAGGTATAATCACACGTTAAAATTTCAACTCAACGAGTATCAGAATTATAAACTAAACTTCCCTAGTTTATATTCATCCATTATTTGAGAACCAGAGCACATCGCGACTTCCAACAAATTTTCCAAGATGTTTCGAACCTTTTCGAAACTTTTCTCTCGTCGATGACCCGCACAGAAGGAAAAAGAGTTTAACGTTCACTACATATTCGCTGGTTATGCAGGAAAACTCCAGCATGAGGTATGGCGTTTTCATTTATTAGATTTTTAGTACTAACACATAATACAATACGTGATCAAAAGTATTCGGACTCCTGGCTGAAAATGACGTACAAGTTCGGGGAGCCCACCATCGGTAATGCTGGAATTCAATATGGTGTTCGTCCACCCTTAGTCTCGATGACAGGTTCCATTCTCGCAGGCATACGTTCAATCAGGTGCTGGAAGGTTTCTCGGGGAATGGCAGCCCATTCTTGACGGAGTGCTGCACTGTTGTAGGAGAGGTATCGATGTTGGTCAGTGAGGCCTGGGACGTAGTCGGCGTTCCAAAACATCCCAAGGGCGTTCTATAGGATTCAGGTCAGGACTCAGTGTGCAGGCCAGTCCGTTACAGGGATCTTATTGTCGTGTAACCACTCCGCCACAGGCCGTGCATTATGAACAGGTACTCGATCGTGTTGAAAGATCCAATCGCCATCCCCGAATTGATCTTCAACAGTGGGAAGCAAGAAGGTGATAAACATCAATGTAGGCTTGTGCTGTAATAGTGCCACGAAAAACAACAAGAGGCGGAAGCCCTCTTCATGAAAAACATTACCACACCACTACACCACCGCCTCCGAATTTTACTGTTGGCACTACACACGCTGGCAGATGACGTTCACCGGGCATCCGCCATACCCACCTCCCTGCCATCGGATCGCCACATTGTGTACCGTGATTCTTCACTCCACACAACGTTTTTCCCCTGTTCAATGGTCCAATGTTTAGGCTCCTTACATCAGACGAGTCGTCGTGTGCCATTTACGGGCGTGATGTGTGGCTTATGAGCAGCCGCTCGACCATGAAATCCAAGTCTCCTCACCACCCGCCCAACTGTCATAGTACTTGCAGTGGATCCTGATGCAGTTTGGAATTCCTGTGTGATGGTCTGGATAGATGTCTGCCTATCACACATTACGACCCTCTTCAACTGTCGGCAGTCTGTCAGTCAACAGACGAGGTCGGCCTGTACGCTTTTGTGCTGTACGTGTCCCTTCACGTTTCCACTTCACTATCACATCGGAAACAGTGGACCTAGGGATGTTTAGGAGCGTGGAAATCTCGCGTACAGACGTATGACACAGTTGATAACCAATCACCTGAGCACGTTAGAAGTTCTGAGGAGTGCCCAATTCTGCTCTCTCACGATGTCTAATGACTACTGAGGTCGCTAATATGGAGTACCTGGCAGTAGGTGGCAGCACAATGCACCTAATATGAGAAACGTAAGGTTTTGGGGGTGTCCGGATACTTTTGATCACGTAGTGTACAGTCTGCAGAGTATCCACGTAAAGGGCGTACCAGGAAGAGTGGTTAATATTCTGGGAAGGAATTATCTAAATGGGATGGAAACGGTAGACGTGACGTACATGTACTGACGAACAAATGACTAAAGTTTCAAGAAACTGGATGATATTTTTCAAGAGAAGTGTTTCATAAATTGATCAAGTAACTAATGCGTTGGTCCAATTCTGGCCCTTTTGGATGGAGGTATTCGGTTTGGCACTGATTAACAGATGTACTGGATGTCTTTCGGAGACGGATTGCCGCGTTAGATCGTCAGAATCCTGTTCTGGTTGGAGGGCCCTGCCCATAATGCTCCAAAGATCTCAGTCTGGGAGGCATCGGTCGACCTCGGTGGCCAAGACAGGGTTCGACAACCAAGAAGACAAACCCTACGATAGCTTGCCATAAATGGCAACAAGAAGGCGGCGTACAGTATTGTCGACGTACGGCTGTGCTGTGAGGCTGCCGCTGATGAAAACCTCAGGAGTCTTGGTATGACAAGAATTGGCAACTCATACCATCACTGCTGGTTTTCGCGCCGTATGGCAGCCGACTGTCGGCGGCGTCTCCAGACACGTCTGCGCTGGTCACCGGGACTCAGTTCCAAGCAAAACTCAGCAACTCTTCTTCAGTCAATAAGATTCCAGCCAAAATCCCGAAAACATCAATGATATGGATCACAGACGTGAGGGAAATGTAAATAACGGTGGCAAAACATGCAAAAAGAGAAACGGTAAGAGCAAAAGTTAAACGCTTTAAAGGTTTCCGGGAGGAGACAAAGAAAAAGACAGAAGTAATATGGAAAGAAGAAATGACAGAACAACAGAGCGAAACGAGAAACCAATATAGTGAAAGAACGAAAAGCTACTGGTAAGAAAGAAAGGAAGAAGAGAATGAAGTCAGTAGTTATCTCATGTGGTCCTAACTACAAACCAATTTCCAGATAAATATCTGGGGAAACAAGGGTGTGTGAATACTTTTCCTGGAGAACTGAGCTAATTGCTGTCGCACAGGTCACACGATGTGTTATCACACACTGCCAAGACGAAAAAGAACGGCGCGTTGTGCAGTCGTTAGCAGCGCCGCTGAGGCGGAATGCTGGTGCCCCAACATATGGTTGCCGCGTATCTGTTGAATCCGAATTTACATATTATACCGGGTGAACCCGAACTCCACCGACAAAATTTCGGAGGTCGTTCACGGATATTTTCGGAGTGGTTTGGTACAGTGACCGGGGGTCTTCAGTAGCTAGTTACAAACAAATAAAGTAGTTATCGGATGGAATTCTCTAGACAGCGCAATCACAACTGAACATACACAGATACAAGGAAAGTAACTGCGAACAAACGTTGCCTAAACACATGAAATATTTCAATTTGCCGTCGGCAGAATGAAGTATAAAAATGTTCGAGGTATTCAGAGACACAGTTTATGTAAAGTCACTTGCGAATTAAATATCAGAAGGGCGTTCAATAAGTAATTCGCCACATTTTTTCTCGGCCAATTTCGGTTGAAAAAAAAATTCGGAATTTTGTGTAGGGCATCATGTAATATTTCTGTTTCAGACACTTTCCTTCCATGAAGTTCCGATAGGTGGCGGCGCTGCATCCAACCTTCAAAATGACGTCTGTGAAGGAGGTGCGTTCCAAGCAGAGAGCTGTCATTCAGTTTCGTTTGGCGGGAAAGCAGAGCATCGCAGGTATTCTTAGGCGCTTGCAGAATGTCTGCGAGACCTGGCAGTGAACAGAAGCAACGGTGAGTCGTCGCCATCGCAACAATGTCTCCCACGTACCGGCCGGCCGGACATAGGTGAGACTCCTGCAATGTCGTGAGTTGGAGAAGCGACTTCAGCCTGTTTGTGGATACAAAAATGCGGATGAATGTCTCCTGCGTGACAACGTAAGGCCCCACACGCGAGAGGATCTCACGAAAGTCACTGGACTGGCTTTCTTGCACTCGGTGGATAACGGGGAAGTTACTGATGCGACAATTGACTGTCGACACAAAGTTTTCGATGATGCTGAGCCGCAGTCACACATTACTTTTTGAAAGAATACACCGCCATTTTACTGTATATTTCTATATTTTCAACTGTACGATCTAGATTTTGGGTTTTACACTACCATAGAGTACTATTTTCTTACTTACTTCATTAATATCATTTTGCCGTGTACTGTCCAGGATGACAAATACACAATTAAACACATTTGCTTAACCTTAGTTTTGTACCATGTATATCAACATTAAAGAAATGTGTTGAACCGTGTATTTGTCATCCTGAATAGCACACGGCAAAATGATGTTAATGGACTAAGAGCATTGTACTCGTTACTGGCGAGAAAGCCGAAATCTAGATTGTACAGAACAGACATATAGGAATACACAGTCAAACGACGGTGTATTCTTACAAAATTAACAGATAAATAAAAATACTAACTCTAGCTCGTACTTACGTACTCACTCATTAACAGTAATAGCGTATTCCTTGTCAAGGTAATACTAAGGCGAAATTTACGTCCAGTTAAATGGGGACTTGACCCAATAATTTATGTTTCAATTGCATTTGTACTAACAGGGAAATGTTCCACCGTTGCGGCTTGTGGCCTTGTTGCCAATGAACTCGAAAACGGTCGATGTTTACTGCGATATTTTTCCTTCTTCTGGTACACGATCATCCGTGTCAGAATTCGCTACTAATTACACTGGTGTGAGGAAAAAAGCGGAAATTGCTTTCGCATGGTGTCACACTACAACGTAACATAGTTCGATGGATCTTGAACCATGCATAAAAAGAACTTGTACAGTATAGTAAAGAAGATGACTAACAGAAATACGCAATGAGAAGAGAAGAGACGAAACTTCAATAAAGGCTGACGTAAGCACGATCCATGGTTGTCTCCTGGAGAATTCAAAAGGCGCGACATGGCTTTTGATGGGATGTGTGGGGGTCAGCACGGACGGCAATGCACGCGCTTCAACGCGCTCGAATGCTGGCCGCGAGGTCGGTAAGGAGTTGTGGTGGGGCGTTCCACTGTTCCAGCAGCGGTTGGCAAGTGCAAGCGCAAACAGCACGTCTCCCCAAGCATCCAGTACGTGCGAGATGGGATGCAAATGGGCGGGGAGGAATGGGCAGGCAAGGCCATCCCCCGAATGTCCTCTAGTTCCAACAAATCCTCCATCTGCCCTGTCCGATGCGGCGCGCATTGGACAAAAAAATGGCTCAGAGCACTATGGGACTTAACATCTGAGGTCATCAGTCCCCTAGAACTTAGAACTACTTAAACCTAATTAACCTAAGTACATCACACACATCCATGCCCGAGGCAGGACTCGAACCTGCGACCGTAGCGGTCACGCGGTTCCAGACTGTAGCGCCTAGAACCGCGCGGGCAGCGCGGCGCGCTTTGTCATCCATAAAAATGGAGTCCGTTCGGAATGCACACCCAGAAAGACGCACATGGCCAAGGAGCACAGTGGGCGTATTGTGTTCGTAGATTTGGAAGTCAGTGTGCCCGCCCTACATTATGCCTCCCCACATCGCAACATCTGGACCACCAGAACAATCAAATTCCACAATGTTCCTGGATGCATTACGCGTCCCCTCCCACCTCTAGCTATATGATACGAAGTCCAGCATTGTCGGACATAGCCGTCTTGGTGGTCCAGTTGTTATGGAGTGGGAAGGCATATGGTTGCACGGGCGTACCAACTCGCAAATCTTTGAACACGGTACACTCAAGGTCAACGTTATTGTGACATTGTACCCCTTCCCCACTGTCGTCTTTTCACGGATGCATTCGGCCTTGACTTTATTTTTCTCGACCGCAGTGGACAGCGCAGGTGAAGGATCTCATGAACGAGAGGATATTCGGCGAATGGACTGGCCTGTCCGCTCCACCTTTCTTAAATCCGATCCGTCGAGTCTGCGATGCAGTGGAGAGAGACACTGCAGCACGTCCGCCCGCACCAGCGACCACCCAGCAGCTGGCGGCCGCCCTGGCGCAGGAGTCGAGCGTCCGACCTCGCAGCCAGCGTAGCAGCACGCTGCGGACCATGCAGTGCCGCTAGCGGTGATCGGACACCCTGTCCCGTCTTTTATAACGTCCAGCAGACCATCATGAACGGAGTGGCTTTCAGTTAATTTTCATCTGTGCTCGTCTCATTGCCTATTTCTTTCAGTTACCTTCCGTACTGTAATATTTCTTTCTATGTATGGTCCAACTTTCACAGCATGCCAGACTTTCGTCCTTAAGTTTAGCATATCGGTGTATTTTTCACCCTATATACAAATTCTGCACTCTGACGCACTTCTCAGCGGCCGCTTATCCTGCTTGGGCGTTAAACCTGCCCTTTTGATGAGTTACATAGTTTCTTATGCCTTCAAAAGTGTGGTCATATGGCGGTAGCCGTGGGTAATTTGCTATGGGCTGCTAGGTTTCAGACGACTCCCCTGCAGACTGGAGCACCGATACCCTTTTCTAACTCTCTAAAGAGAACGACCTTCTGGAGCACAAACTGTTGTAACTGCGACCGGGACGGTCGCGGGGTAGCAATGGCGGAAAGCGCGGCGGGACCCGCGAACAACACCACGGGAGAGGACGGACTGGCTGGCTGAGCGAGAGGCAGGCGCTTACGTACTCTATCGGGGGCGCCGCTATTGGCCGCTGGGACCACGTGTTCCACTGCGGCGCCCTCACTCTAAAAGCGGGCCAGGAGGCGCGCCCCGCCACAGCTTACGGCGCGATGGTGCAGACACCTCCATGGGTCTTCGACGTCCATGACGTCTGGCGCGGATTCAAATTCCGCGGCGCGCGGCACCAGAGAAACCAACACAAAAGCGACCACGGGGCACACAATCATTCTATATCTGATCGGGACAAATACGTATACAGTGTAGGTGTGGCCTGTCATAAGGGTGTCAGTATACTTTTAAACAGATAGTGTATTTGTTTATGGTGTAAGCTGTAGGTTGTCCTCCTGGACCAGCCGTACCGCGTGCCTTTAACCCAGAACTGGAAGCGACAGTCCACGTGCACTGAATTCGCAAACTTGTTTTGTCACCAGCCCTTGACTGCGTACGAAAGAAAGCTTTGCCACTAGAGCAAGCATGGTCTGTTACGCATGCACAATACTTGTATCAGTTCTCGGCGGGTCTGTCGGTCGCAAGCGCGTGCATGCCGGAAAGGTGGGGGGAGGGGAGAGAGGGGGAGAGAGAGAGAGAGAGAGAGAGAGAGAGAGGAGGGGGGGAGAGGGTGAGGGTGAGGGTGAGAGAGACTGCACGAGATCGCCGTCCGCCGCGTGTGCGCTCCGCTCAGGGCGCATCTCCGCAGCCTCGTCACGCCGAGCGGCGGCAGCAGACTGCAGTCACACAACACGCGACACTGCCACCTCGCCGACCGCAAACCGCAGTGCTGCTCTGTTTCCCACGCCGCCGTCCTCATACTACTGACTCTGAGCTAACAGTGAGCCGTCACTCTCACACTTACACTACTAGCTGTCATCAGAGTCGACAACTTCCTCTTTTTTTTTTTACAGACCTGACTCTTCTAATCTGAATAGAATACGAATTTACCAGATTTGAAATCGGACTCAAGACCTCGGTGCACACAGAAATTTTAACGACACAAAACCGACGAAGCGAAAGAAGAAACGAAGATTGCGTTCCCGTCGACATCGAGGTCACTAGAGACGAAGCACAAGCTCGGATTGTGTCAAGGATAGGCATCGAAAAAGTACAAAGAAGGGCAGCTCGTTTTGTATTATGGCGAAATAGAGGAGATAGTGCCACATACATGATACGGGAATTGGAGTGGCAATCACTAAAACAAAGACGTTTCTCGTTGCGACGGGATCTTCTCATGAAATTTCAATTACCAGTTTTCCCCTCCGATTGCGAAAACATTCTGTTGGCACCCACCTATAGAGGGAGAAATGATCATCACGATAAAATAGAAGAAATACATCGAAGATCCTGCAAGAACGGGACCAACGACGACTGAAGAGAATCGTTCAACGTCACAGAAGTGCAACCGTTCCGCAGATTGCTGCAGATTTGAATGCTGGGCCATCAACAAGTGTCAGCGTGCGAACCATTCAACAAAACATCATCCACATGGGCTTTCGGAGCCGAAGGCCCACTCGTGTACCCTTGATGGCTGCACAGTACGAAGCTTTACACATCGCCGGCGCCCGTCAAAACTGGCATTGGACGGTTGATGACTGGAAACATGTTGCCTGGTCGGACGTGTCACGTTTCAAATTGTATCGAGCGGATGGACGTGTATTGATATGGAGACAATCTCATGACTCCACGAACCCTGCATGTCAGCAGGGGAATGTTCAAGCTGGTGGAGGCTCTGTAACCGTGTGGGGTGTGTGCAGTTGAAGTGATATGGGACTCCTGATACGTCTAGATATGACTCTGACATGTAACACGTACGTAAGCATCCTGTCTGATCACCTGCGTCCATTCATGTGCATTGCGCATTCCGACGGACTTGGGCAATTCCAGCAAGACAGTGCGACACCCCACACGTCCAGAATTGCTACAGAGTGGCTCCCGGAAAACTTTTCTGAGTTTAAACACTTCCACTACCCCCCAAAATCGACAGAAATGAACATTATTGAGCATACCTGGGAAGCCTTGCAACGTGCTGTTCCGAAGAGATCTCCAGCCTCTTGTACTCTTACGGACTTATGGACAGCCCTGCAAGATTTATGGTTTGAATTCCCTCCAGCACTACTTCAGATATTAGTAGAGTCGATGGCACGTCGTTTTGCGGCACTTCTACTTGCTCGTCGTGGGGCCCCTACACGATATTAGACAGGTGTAGCAGTTTCTTTGGCTCTCCAGTGTGTATTGGCTGCTTCAAGGCATCAGCAAATTAAGAATCGCTCCAAGACGCGTCATGTTAGCCACTGTTTTTGTTGTAATAAGTCACGAAACTACATATCAGTAGAGAAACTCTTTCTGTATTTAACGTTAATACGGTTATCAATTGTGCGCTCTGAAACTAGACAGTTTCAACGCTACGGAACAATGATATCAAAAGCGATCGTCTTGATAAAATTCGTCGTAGTTAAATAACAATGAGATTTCTAGATATAGCCTGTATACAGTTACACCATACAATTGAACCAGTTGGAGCGTTCAGTCGTGGCTAACCACATAACGTCGTGAGTTGCAAAATGAAAGGTAGCATGTTCGCGTCCATCTCATACCAAATTGTTTTCGCCCTTTGTTTTCTAATAGGTCCATAGTCTTTCTTATTAATTTAACGGAAGTATTATCTGCAGTGGTCGATGTTATTTATTATAAATAATGTAATTGCTGCAGATCTTGTTGCTAAGACGTACGACTGGAATGTCTTCCGAATGGCCAAAAATCTTAACTTTACTGCCAGTCTCTGTCAGAAAGAAGCACAAGTCACACATTGGAAGTTTTTTCTATTATGAAATGTTGTGTAAAATATATATACCAATCTCTTGGTTTTATGGACAGCCTCATGTTTGTATCTTGTCGATAAATACGAGGGCGGTTCAGAAAGTAACCTCCGATTGGTCACAGTGCGGGTTGTGGGGGGAGTAGCGACGCCATCTGTGCGTTCACGCACTCAAGAGGTCAGTCGGCATCAAGCAGTGGTCGAGTGAACGTCGTACCTGCGCTAGTTTAGTTTTTGTGGCAGTTTGAAATGTGTGCTGCAATAGAAAACCCCGCCAAATGTGAAGTGCGTGCTGTCATAAGGTTTTTTACAGCCAAAGGATATTCTGCAGCAGCTATTCATCGTGAGCTTTGTGCCGTGTACGGACCAAGAGTTATAAGTGAAGGAGTTGTCCGTGAATGGGTACGTTTATTTAAAAGTGGACGAGAAAACGTTCATGATGAAGAGAGGAGTGGTAGACCATCATTGGTGACTGACGAACTCGTTCAGACAGTTGATGCAAAAGTTCGTGAAAATCGACGTTTCTCAATGTCGGAGTTGTCTACTGGTTTTCCACAGATTTCTAAGACACTCTTGTACGAAATAGTGACAGCAAGATTGGGTTACCGTAAGTTCTGTGCACGATGGGTGCCCAAAATTCTTACCGACCACCACAAAACTCAAAGAATGGCCTCTGCATTAGACTTTCTGTCACGTTATGAGGACGAAGGAGAACCATTGTTAAACAGAATCGTGACCGGTGACGAAACCTGGATTAAGTACGTGAACCCTGAGACAAAAGAACACTCAAAGATGTGGGCACATTCAAATTGGCCTACCAAACCAAGAAAAGTCTCGCAAGATTTTTCTGCCAGAAAACTGATGGCAACGGTGTTTTGGGATGCCAAAGGGGTGTTGTTGGTTGAATTCATGGAACGTGGTACGACCATTAATCAAGACGAGTACTGTGAAACAATAAAAAAGTTACGACGGGCTATACAGAACAAACGCCGTGGTATGCTGACTTCCGGTATCGTTTTTTTGCACGATAACGCCCGTCCTCACTCTGCTCGCAGAACAACGGCCCTTCTTGAGTCCTTCAAGTGGGACGTTATCAACCATCCACCTTACAGCCCAGACCTGGCGCCAAGTGATTATCACCTCTTCATGCATTTGAAGAAATGGCTCGGGTCGCAGCGGTTTGATGACGACGAAGAGCTCAAAGATGCGGTCACAGGCTGGCTCCAGGCACAAGCGGGTGATTTTTATGCAGAAGGAATTTCAAAGCTTGTGAAGAGATACGATAAGTGCCTCAATCGCTATGGAGACTATGTAGAAAAATAGTGCAAAGATGTAGTTGTAAGATGTATATATTAAAATATTTTTATTTAACTTGGTGTATTTTTTTAAATCAACCGGAGGTTACTTTCTGAACGGCCCTCGTATATTTCTCAGTGATGGTGAGCAGCATCGAAAAAAATCTTCTCTTCCATTGAAGTGGAGTTACGAAACGAATCTAGTCTTGAAATCGACGAAGTACGTCACTTCCGAGTGATGGTAGTCAATGTAACATCGGGAATGTGGATACGACGCATTAAATGTTCAAATGTATGTGAAATCTTATGGGACTTAACTGGTAAGGTCATCAGTCCCTAAGACTACACACTACTTAACCTAAATTATCCTAAGGACAAACACACACACACCCATGCCCGAGGGAGGACTCGAACCTTTGCCGGGAACAGCCGCACAGTCCATGACTGAGGCGCCTTAGACATACGACGCATTAGCAAACTGACATTAGACAACGTAACTACATTCAATTTAAAACCGAAAAGTGTGATGATTCAAGCGCGTTAACGAATAATTTATAGTAGTATGTACGTCGGACCGTTGTACAATATTTCATTCGCTGTTCAAGCCATAGTCGAGTCGATGATCTTTTTCGCCATTTCCTCCGCTGTTCTTCAACCGTCATTAAAGAGTTGACGCAGCTATTTTACTCGCGTTCATTTTCGTAAGGAGACTGCCTGATTTACAGGCCAGATGCCGCAGTCTGCCGCTGGAGAGCGCTCAGGCCGCGAATCACGGTGAGGAGCACGCCCCGTGAGAAGCAGCAGGTCGTTTCTGAACGTGCAGCGACCGCGGCGGACACCAAGCCCGGTTTGCTTAGCGATCAGAAACGCGTCCCATGAGGTGACGGCTGTAGTCTTCGCAGTCGCTGAGGTTAGTCCCGCGGATTTCGCTGTTATATCTGACTCTGGCCCCTGCGATGTCTGCTGCAGGGATCTTCGGTGGCCGTGTTTCACTGGAAGGACGATCGCTGGCGCCCTCACCTCCTTCCTCGCCGGGTCTCCCCGTGTGGTGGTCGCTGCCACGGCAGCGCCTTCTCCTTCCTCTGCCAGGAAGCCGCCTCCAGAGCTCCGGTGCTGCGATTCAGCGCGACTCTTGGCGTCCTCGGTCGGTGACCGTCACCGACTCGCTTGCCTGGCTACGAGGTCCGTCAAAAAATTCCGAAACATTCGTAATTTCGCGCCAATGGTGTGTTAGAGCGAAATGCGGTTGGCATCCCTGCACACGCCTGTGTTTAATGTAACACTGCTGGAAGTTTCACTGTTGTTTGCCTGTCATTTACTGTTCAGTGCTGTATTGAGTAGAACGTTGTGTCGCGCAATTTGCGAATTTCGAGACGGCAGAGTTAGAGGAGCAACGGGTACGTATTAAATTTTGCGAGAAACTCAAGAAAACCTTTACATAAACACATCGAATAATGCAGGAAGCCTACAATGACGAATGGGTTGGGTTGTTTGGGGGAAGGAGACCAGACAGCGAGGTCATTGGTCTCATCGGATTAAGGAAGGACGGGGAGGAAAGTCTGCCGTGCCCTTTCAAAGGAACTATCCCGGCATTTGCCTGGAGTAATTTAGGGAAATCGCGGAAAACCTAAATCAGGATGGCCGGATGCGGGATTGAACCGTCGTCCTCCCGGGTGCGAGTTCAGTGTCTAACCACTGCGCCACCTCGCTCGGTGAAGACGAATGCTTCAGCCATACTCGGTGTTACGAATAAAAAACCAAACTTCGTCCGAACAGGCCTTGGAAGGCCCAACGGCACCGACCGGCCGCCGTGTCATCCTCAACCAAAAAGCGTCACTGGATGCGGATATGGAGGTGCATGTGGTCAGCACACCGCTCTCGCGGCCGTATGTCAGTTTACGAGACCGGATGCGGTACTTCTCAGTCAAGTAGCTCCTCAGTTTGCCTCACAACGGCTGAGTGCACTCCTCTTCCAGCAGCGCTCGGCAGACCGGATGGTCACCCATCCAAGAGCTAACCCAGCCCACTTCGGTGATTTAACGGGAACCGGTGATACTACTGCGCCAAGGCGGTTGGCGTTACGAATGGTTCACATGGTTAAAAAATGGCCGGATGGAAGTTAAAGACGACACTCGTTCTGGATGCCCTTTGACGTCTCTCGTTGATGCTCATGCAGGATCGTCAAAGATATTGTGCGTACCAATCGAAGACTGACTGTCCGAGATTGCAGAAGAATGCAACATTTCAGTTGGATAATGTCATGAAATCATGGCAGAGCACCTTGAAATGCATCGTGTTGATGCCAAGTTCGTCCAACGGCTCATGGGTCAAGACCAGAATGAACTTCACCTGGCAATCTGTGAAGAGCTTTTGGGTCGCGCAAATGAGAACGTGATGTTCCGTAGCATACTGGTGATGAGACGTGGGTCTACCGTTGTGATGTTGAGCACAAGATTTAACCTTCAGAATGGATGGGGAAAGGTTCTCCAAGACCAAAAAAAGCTCGCCAGGTCAGGTCAAATGTCAAAGCCAAGCTGATAGTTTTCTTTGCCTTTGAAGGATTAATTCATCACGAATTCGTGCCACAGCGACAAATTATTAATCGATGGTACTATCGGGACGTGTTGCGACGCCTCCGAGAAAGGGTGAGGAGGCAACGGCCTCAAATGTGGCCAAACAATTCACGGCTCTTGCATGACCATAACGCACTCGCATATTCATCCCTGTTGGTGCTTACCTGTTGCACAAAAAACGGAATATTGGGCTGCCTCATCCTCCGTACCTCTCCAGACCTGGCTCTTGTAGACTTTTCTTTATTTTCCTGAGTTGAAAACCCCACTAAAGGCCGTAGATTTGTAGCGATTGACGAGATAAAAGAAAATTCGCACACGGCGCTCCGTAGGATCCAGCAAGAGCCGGAAGGGGAAACGACGTTGGGGGCGGTGTATTCCGAAGGAGACCATGCACAATAAGTGAAAGGTAATTTTGTGGACAAAGTTCCGGAATTTTGGGAACAGACCTCGTATGCGTGTTGGTGCTGGCCAGCCGCGCTTCTCGACCGCCACCCCCTGCTTGCGCCCCCTCGTTGTGGCGCGGGTTGCAGGTGGAAGGTCTCTCTCTCTCCGACCGGCGTCTGCAGGTGCCGCTGTCGCTCGGCTTCTGGGCGCTCTTTATCCAGTCTGAACTCGACGAGCTGCCGCCCTCTTTACTGTCGCCTACGTGCCGTTGTCCTCTCCTGCTGCGCCTCGGTGCAAGGCCGTATGCTCTACCGTTAGCGACCCCTCTCCCTCGCCCCGGCATCTACCAACCCCGGCGCGGCGGGGGCAGCTGATTTCGCCGTCAGCCCCCTTGCGCCGGGAAGTGAGGGGGCACCGGTGCCACACACACCCGTGTGTCCTCGGCGTGGTCCACTGTCATCGCTGCCGTCATCTGAGCAGGATCGAGCGAGCGGCGATCCGCCACACACGTCTTCTGGTTCCACACACACTGCGGAACTCCTTTCTCTCACCCGCGACGTCCTCGCGTGTACGAACGAACGACCAGGTGCAAGTAGGAAACAATGAAACGAACATACAATCCTAATAAACATAGGTCACGAAACCAATGCTTTCCCCGATGCTAGTGTTTTATCACCTTCATCTAATCGGCTATTTGGATCATGTTCCTTATAATGAGAGGACGCGTATGTGATACATGCGTGATGGTGCAACGGACACTTTCATGTGGCGGTTCGGAAATACGTAGGGCGAATGTTCAATAAGTGTTTACGTCGTTACCCTCTAATATAATGGTGTCCCAGGTCCCTCAAATTGAATCCCATTGCCTTTTTTGCATGGGGACATTTAAAAGCTTTTATGTACTCCATCCGTGTCGATTTCCTGGAACGGATTGTGCCCCAAGTAATCTCTCAATATCCCGACAGCAGCTTCGTAGTCATTCAGATAACTGAGGGCGCACTGAGGAGAAACTAAACCGTCTTTGCTGGATACACAACTGGTAACGCGTTTCCCGACTCCTACAAAGATTAAATTCAGCACCTGCGAGGTGGTGTCAACCACTTAAAACCACTTACTATTTTGCTGTGTTTTCTTCGAATCACAGCAAAACAGCTTACTGTAAAACCTTGTAAAATTAGAGGCCCCCCCCCCCCCCCCCAACAAGTCCTCCTGTTTTTTTTATGCCATAAATATCCTCAAACACACAAAGCCTTTTTTGTTTTATACGAGACTGTATACGAAATTTGGCGTTCTATCTGTGGTTGCACAAACATCCTACGTCGCAGATGGCTTTTCAGTCTCTGACAAGTCCTTTTTATTTTTAGTTTAGTCTCTAGTTCAAAAGTCAAGTTTCCTTAAGTGTATGTATGGTACCCATGTGGGCACAGTAAAATAATTTTTAATCATTGTTCACTATTTACACTGTCTCTGTATATGTTTTATATTTGCACCAAGCTGTTGACAGTGCTCCAATAAACGAAAGCCAATAAAAATAAATAAAAAAGATCCGCATTGTCGCGCTTAGAAGACAAAAGCCGCGCAGACACAGCTCGGTGCGACGTTCTTCGTGTGGAAGCAGCGTCAGAAGTGAAGACTTACTGGGATACGATCGCTGCTGTTTACAACATACACGACTATCAGGACTGGCGCTTAGTTCTGTTTTAGTAAATAAATATTTTATGCAAATATATATTTTGAACATTTTTCTATAATTACATAAATTCATGTTTTCAGTTATTAACACGTAATATTAACATTTTATCAATACGCTAGTTCTTTGAGTCTATTTCTTTTCTGTTTTGTTCAAATGGCTCTGGCCACTATGGCACTTAAATGCTGAGGTCATCAGTCCCCTACAACTTAGAACTACTTATACTTAATTAACCTAAGGACATCACACACATCCATGCCCGAGGCAGGATTCGAACCTGCGACCGGAGCGGTCGCGCGGTTCCAGACTGAAGCGCCTAGAACCGCTCGGCCACATTGGCCGGCTGCTGGAGACACTTGCAATCACGTGTCTGAATGTGTGTGGAGGAACGGTAGGTAACCTGTTGTTCCTCAAGCGCCGAAACTAGAGGAGGTAGTGATGGATGCTCGAGTCTGGAGACAGGTCGATCTCCTTTGGTTCAGATCGGAACTCCGGGCAGGCCACTCCATTTTGGGGATGTTATTTTAAACAAACCACTGGATGACAGATGCAGCCTTTTGAAAGGGTGCACACTCATGCTGATACAATCATCACTTCCGCATTTCCCTCTACTGTACGCAGTACATAATGCCATAAAATGTGCTCTTATCATTCCGTTGGCATTTTTCTAAGCGCAATAAGCGGACCAGCCCTAAACCAAGAAAAACAAACCCCATACCGTAACACCTCTTATCGGTACTTTAAGGTGGCGGGCCCTTCCATCGCATTCCACACCCTGTCCAGCGGCGTCGCTTTCTGCCCCACCTCACGCACCGCTCACCACTGACAGAATGTGTGGCTTAGGAGCAGCTGCTCGGTCACTGTGCCCACTCTTGGCAACCCCTCATTCACATTCACTGTGCCAGCTGGACTACACGTAGCACTTCGCAACTAGGCAGTGTTTCCTTCCGCTGATTTCAAGTATTTTTTTTTTACTGCCACGCCTTACAATGCACCAATTTTGCCTGGTCTCGATGTAACAGTGCCTTTCCACTTCACAGACCCAGCACCAACTAGGGCAGCTTTAGAAAGGTTGCAAAGTCGATTATGGGTTAAATAGTACGGCGACATCCACAACCTAGTCCACGTTCGAAGTCACCGAGGTCCTTCTGCTCTTACTGCGGCTCTACTGACCATCCTGCCTCCTTTTATACTGGCAGGTCTGCCTCTGGTGACATGTACTCGTCAATTCAAAATTACGTACGAGTGTCAAGACACTTTTGTTCTGATAGCGTAAGTTGTGTGTGCACTTTTTGAAAATTCTTGGCTGATTGAAACTGTGTAGCCGACCGGAACCTTACCTTTTGCGGGCGTTTCTCTCACCTAATCAGCTAGCCAGACACAAAAGTCACGATCACTACTCGCCCTAACAGCTTCACTTCCGCCAGTGCCTCTCCCCTATACACAGGCCCTCCAAGCACAGCAGGAACTACTTCACCACACAGCGTGAGGGGGTGCGTGGGGCAGAAAAAGTAAGAGACAAACGCTGACAGAAGAGAAACTGCGAGGGGGGAGTTGTGAATTTGTGGTACCTGGCAGTGCACTGCCGATGTACTCAGGTGATTCACGTGGAAAGGTGTCCGACGTGATGAAGACCGCACGACGGAAATCAACACACTCTGAACGCGTTCGAGTTATACGCATGAGATATTCCATTTCGGAAATCGCTATATTCAGAGATCCACAGTGTCAAAGAGTGTGCAGAGAATACCAAATTTCAGACATTACCGCTCACCACGGACAAGGCAGTGGCCGACGGCTTTCACTTAACGATCGCGAGCAACGGCGTTTCCGTAGAGTTGTCAGTACTGGCAGACAACACTGCGTGAAATAACGGCAGAAATCAATGTGGCACGTACGGCGAACCTATCCTTTAGGATAGTACGGCGCAACTTGGCGTCAACCGGCTATGGCAGTAGACGACAGACGCGAGTGCTTTTGCTGACAGCACGACATCGCCTGCAACGGCTCTCCTCGGCTCGTGACCGTATCGGTTGGACCCTAGGCGACTGGAAAACCGTGCGCTGGTCAGACGAGTCTCGATGATCATGATAATGTTTGGCTTGTGGGGCGCTCAACTACGCGGTCATCAGCGTCCGTACACATTCCCAGTCTGCACTCCTTCCAAACTAGCCACTTTCATGAATGATGATGGAATGCTGACAACACAAACAGCCAATCCTGGGGCAGAGAAAAACCCCAATCCGGCCGGGAGTCTAACCCGGGACCCCGTGATCTACACGTGGCAACGCTAGCCACCAGACCACGAGCGAGTCTCGATTTCAGTTGGTAAGAGCTGATGGTAGGGTTCGAGTGTGGGGCAGACCGCGCGAAGCCACGGATCCGAGCTGTCAAAAAGGTATTGTAGAAGCTGGCGGTGGTTTTATAACGGTGTGGGCTGTGCTTACATCGAACGGACTGGTCCGACTGAACCGATCATTGACTGGAAACGATTATGTTCGGCTACCTGGAAACCATTTGCAGCTATTCGTGGACTTTTATGTTCCCAAATAATGATGACAATGCGCCATGACAGAACATATCGAACAATTCGAGCGAATGATTTGACCGTCCAGATCGCCCGACACGAATCCCTTCGAACACTTACGGGACATAATCGAGGTGTCACAGTTCGTGCACAAAATCCTGCACCGGCGACACTTTCGCAGTTACTGACGGCTGCAGAGGCAGCATAGCACAATATTTCTGCAGGGGACTTGTTGAGTCCATGCCACGTAGGGTTGCTGAACTATGCCGGGCAAAACACATCCGACATAATATTAGGAAAGATCCCATGACTTTCGCCACCCCAGTGTGCAACCTCTACGTCCACAGTTGGTAATTCAGTGCGAAAAAGTTCCAGACACACCCAACAACAGGAGTTCGCTTGCAGCCACTACGTCCCAGCAATCTCATTTCACTGGGATACGTCCGTCGGCCGGCCGTGTGCGCCCGTATAGGGCCGTCCAACTAGTTGGACGAATACGCTTGCAGAGGACGCTCCGTCTTAACCTGCCAAGATTCTCTATACTAATACAACGTGGCACGGTAGAGTCCGCCAAGGAAGACCCTGCAAAGCGCAACCGGTTGTAGGCGAGACTACAGTCTTCCACAGACCTGCGACGACACTGAGGCGCTACCCTATACAAAACAGCGTCACGTGATCGGTTGAGATAGACGCGCGAGGCAGCCGCGCCAAGCCGGCTGCAGTTCTGACGGTTCTTCTTCCGCCGACCGAGATACAACTCCGCCGTGAAGGCTGCTTACAAAGCGCCGTCGAGTGCCGCTCACACTTGTGTAACAGCAACCGAACGCGACCTTCTACCAGCTGTCAAACTGATATATCACCCGGTCGGCGACTGGTCCCGCGTGATACACGCCGACCGTCAATTGGCAGCGCGTGTTATCTGCGCAGCCCTCCGTGTGGCGTTTTTATCGCCCGCAGGGAGCAGACAACCGCATTCCTATCCCCGCTGAGCCCGCCCAGCATCACGTGCGCGGTCGGTTCCCGATAACGGCCCGATGCGTGGTATCTTCCGACTACGCGCAGTCCACCAAACAACCAGCACACTCAACTTTTCACCCGACTACGTAGCAAGATGACACATTTTTGCAACGTACTGATATTTCCACCACAACTCTATGTTTGTGGTTTTTGCGATAATGTGGCTATTTTGTATTGCTACCTTTTCTGCTGGCGAATGATTTGTTCCGAACATCTCCATCATATATCTGCGAGAAGTCACCGGTAACGTCAAAAGGCTCGACCAGGACCAACACCGACTCAACGGAAGGCCTCGGCGCTTGTTCGTGACGTCACGTCAGCTAGGCACGGCCAACGCCAGGTCTGTTGCAGGCATACTCATAATGGTGGCTATCTCCCTCTCTGACACTGGAAAATGTGAAACTATTGGCGGTAGTTGACCAACACACATTGTTCTGAGAGGTTTCTGCAGTCAATTAATTATGCAATTCATTACATTTCTAAACAAATAGTGTACTCCTGAACTTAAATTTCCACCTGTTTTAAGGATTGACATACAAAAACAACTTCATGGTCCAGCAGCAACACAATTCGTGCTTCTATACCTTATTTGTAAATCTGAGGAAGTTACGTTTGTACTGGGTTGCTTTTATAAGAAACTGTGAACATATTGGTGCTCTTCTTTAGGTATCTTGGTTGACTATGGGGTGAGGAGCACTGAATGTTAATGAAATATCTTGCGATTGTACACGTTTTGGGATGGTGTGGGGGACAGAAGAAGAGGCAAAAGAGAGATACTTGTTTTACCAAATAAAATTTTTTTATCTTATAAAGTTTCTCCTTTCAGTTGCAAAAGGGGAATATTTATCTTTTCTAATGTGCCCGTTTAAAAAAGTTTAAGCTCAGCAGTATTTTCGATGTATGAAGCTATTTTGTTTCCTGTTTAGAATTCGTTTCGTTGAAAACGACTGTAATCTAATGACTGGCAACTGTTGGACATTTACACGTGTAAATTAGTTCACATTTCCAGTGACGATGCCAAACGAAAATAAATAAATAAAAGAAACGAGTTCATTGTAAGGGGGTTGGGGTAAGTTTCGATAACAAATTGGATCAAGTAAATATAGTTACTTGAATGTAAAATTTCCGAAGCTTGCAATGGGGCAAAGCATCTTCTCATATTGATCTACGTGTGCTTCGACAGGATTCAGTACTGCAGAACTATGATCTTCATCTGTAGCTTTACGATAGTAATAAAATCTTTCATCTAAATAAAACTGCAGGATCCAAAACAACACCAAACATTTTATCCAAAAATAAGAGATTTGTAGTGATAAGCACGCCCAGGCGTTTCTGCCTGCAACAGACCTGGCGTTGGCCGTGCCTAGCTGACGTGACGTCACCAACAAGCGCCGAGCTCTTCCTTTGAGTCGGTGTTGCCAGGACCCAGTTGTAAGGCGATTACTGACGACCGCAGGTGGAGGCCAAAACATTATGGCTACTGCCCACTACAAGTCTGAATGCCATCTGGTGGCGTTGCGAGAAGTGAAGCATCGCTCGTGCGAAACAAAGCTTGCCCTTTTCTCACATGATATCCTGCGAAAAATGGATGAAGGGCAACTGACACCCCGTATTTCCTGAAAACGACTGACACGGTGCCCCACTGCAGACTATGCAGGTACGGGCATACGGAGTAGGTTCCCAGATGTGCGAGTGACTCGAAGACTTCTTAAGTAACAGAACCCAGTACGTTGATCTTTGCGACGAGTGGCCATCAGAGACAAGGGTATTGTCAGGTGTGCCCCAGCGACGTGTGACAGGACCACCACTATCCTCTACACACACAGATCACCTGGTGGGCAGGTGAGCAGCAATCTGCGGCTGTCCGCTGACGATCCTGTGACGTACAGGAAGGCCTCGCCGTCGAGTGACCGCAGGAGTATACAAGATGGTTCAGGCAAAATTTCTAGCTGGTGAGATGAAGAACAGCTACCTCTAAATGTAGAAACACGTATGTAATGCAGATAAATATGAAAAACAATTCAGACTGGGTTATCTCCTGACGTATCTTTGCTGGTCATTGGGGCTCAGTTCTAAGCGAGACTCATTACTGAAGACGATTCTACTCCAGTCGATGAGAATCCAGATCGAAGACGTGTACAGAGATACCCCAGGCAGTGGAGGGATACCAATCTAATTGTCGCCCACCATACGATCAGGAGTGATGGTTTCCAGTACCATTTCTTTTCATAGCAGAGCCCCTCTCGTTGTCATCGGTGGCACTCTTGAAACACAGTTGTACGTCCACGACATTCCACGCCCGTATTGTTGTCCTTCGTCACAAGCTATCCTGGCTTTGTATTTCAGCAAGGTAACGGCTGCCCACACACGGCGAGAGTTTCTACTGTTTGTGTTCGCGCTTCCCAAACCCTAGGTTGGCCAGGAAGGTCGCCAGAACTCTCCCCAATCAAGAAGGTTTGGAGTATTATGGGCAGGGCACTCGAAGTAGCTGGCGATTTTGGCGATCAAAGGCGCCAACTGGACAGAATTTGGCACGACATCCCTCAGGAGAACATCCAACAACTCTGTCAATCAATGCCACAACGAATAACTACTTTCACAATGGCCAGAGGTGGACTAACGCGTTACTGCCTTGCTCTGCCTGCGAGGCACTTTCTCTTGAATAAATCTTGAATAAATCAACGGATTTTTCTGAAACTGCGATTTTTTGTTTGTCTGTACATGTACATCAGATCTGCCGATTTCATCCCATTCGGATTCGGATAGTTCCTTCGTGGTTCGTCCTTTTTTTTTGTCTTAGAGTACATTTTAGGATGCTAGTTTCACACAGCGTACTTCAAACTTACATCTCCTCATATCTATCTAGTTCGCTACCAAGGTATAGTATTCAGTGACTATTTGTCTCAATGGAATGCATACATCATTTCGTTCTCCCCTTGCAAATGTAAATTTTGTACCGTGTTGCGAACAGACCTAAAATACAGTTCCTATGTAACGGAATTGTATGTGTTTCTATCTTTTTTTTTAATATACGCAATAAGCAAGTGGCTAAAATTATGTAATATACGTCTTGTGTGAAACACTGAATCTGCATATTGTACAATCTGTATTTTTGAGTCATAATATCAAATCTGTTTTCTGATGTCAGCCTGCCAAGACTAAAAACGACAGTTAAAATGATGCATCCGAGCACCTAAATGATTTTCTGGCTACGATCTCATCATATGCATCAGCTACTATAACGTATGGAACTTGAGTGCCTCTGGAACAAACTTGGATTTCACAAACGACGTTCGTGTGAAACCTGACTCCCTTCGTTCATGCACGAGATGCACAGAGAGTAGAGTGGACACCTGCGCCCAGGCTGATGCCGTGCTGCTACATTTCCGGCAGGCTCTCGATAGAGTTCCGCTCGGTAGCCCAATAAACAAAATATGAGACTGGACTGAAGAGTTCCCGACAAATAGAACGCAGTTTGCCCTCAGTAATGGAAAGAAAACTTCGGGCGCAAAAGTAACACCGGGTGTAGGCCTGTATAGAGGCTCCCTCCTGCGGGTCGACAGGTGCATTTCCTCTGGTGTTTCGCAAGATACGACGACTTTACAGGTACCCTTTAGAGGGGTGCTGTAAAGTAATGCCCCTGGTATTTTATGCGAAAACTTTTAAGGCTTTAAAATAAAACGAATGTCATGAACGTTATACATATTTATGTCTACATACGGGGGTAATCCCAAAAGTAAGGTCTCCTATTTTTTTAAAGCACATAGACCTGTTTATTTCTACAATGGTTTACATCAGTTTACAGCTTGAACATTTAGCTATTTTTCGACATAATCACCATTTCTGTCGATGCACTTTTGTAGACACTGTGGCAGTTTTTGTATGCCCATGTGATACCAGCTGGCCGCCATGCTGTTCAGAAAGGTATGAACCTCTTCCTTCACCTCGTCGTCGAAGCTGAATCGCTGGGACCACAATTAACGCTGACAGGTAGTGTGAGACTCTGAAAAAACATCGATACTGGCAAGATATGAAAAAATGTGGCACTAATGGCAGCATCATTTGAATGCACTGACGTACAAGCTTAAGTTTTTACGTCACCAAGGGACCGTAGACTTCAGTGCGTGACATAAATTTGAAATTGACACGTCCACCCTTTCCGCAGAAAAATGATTTTTGACGGTCACGCAGCCACAGGGGGACAACAGAGTAATCCTATAAGGATTCCGTTTTTATCGATTGAGGTGCGGAACTGTAAGAGAAAATAAAAATTACCGAAACGAGACTCGAACCAGCGACCATCAGTCTTGAATACAATCGATATTTGTCATCTTTATATATTTTATGCTTCACGGAAAAGACTATAAGACATACAACCTTGTTTAAAAATTTTCAATAGTCGGGAAATCTATCCCGAACCGCCCACGAGGCACGCGAGCATTCTACTAGAGTGGCACGAATTCTTCAGAAAATGAACCGTGAGTAAGGAAATTAAATACTCTCTGAAGACTTCAAAGTCGATGTTCTCCGAAATTTGCATCGAACTGTTGTGGTGTATTGATATTTAAGTTCTCTGAAATGAGATCTACACCGTGGTCTCTTCGTCAGTGTTTGTAGTTCGTGCACGTTGAGTTACACTGCCTCGAGACATACAGAATTTCTAACTGAAATACTTGAGTACTGTGATACATGTTGTAATCTTTCTGGCTTTACAGTCATCATATTCAGCTACAAGAACCTTGTCTTAGATCAGATGAGGAGACAGCAGTGTGAAGATGACGTAGTGTGGCGTGAGGTATCGATTGGTTGGCTCATTTGGGAGAAGGGACCAAACAGCGAGGTCATCGGCCCTCATCGCATTAGCGAACGATGGGGAAGTCGGTCGTGCCCTTTCAAAGCAACCATCCCGCCATTTGCCTGAAGCGATTTACGGGAGTCACGGAAAACCTAAATCAGGATGGCAGCAGGGGGGTTCGAACCGTCGTCCGCTCGAATGCGAGTCGAGAGGCCTAACCGCAGGGGCTCCTCGTTCGGTCGAGGTACCACTGACGGACGGTTTACTCGGTATCGAGAGAAAGACCGCCTAAATTGTGGTCCTTCTCCGCGATTGGCTGCTGTGTTTGGAAGTAACGCAGCAACATGGTACAGATCTGTGATTAATATTAGAAAAACTGAACAGTGAATTTACTTGCATTTCATATAAAACCAGCTCCGTGTAGCAGGCTGTCACTCAATTATTTCAAAAGTGTTGGCAGCATAATAATAAACAACTGCTAAACGAAAAGGGTTTGGCAGTCTCGGAGGACACAAATATTGTCGCCTTCGGCGTTATCGGTTAAGAACTTAATTTGCAATCTCTCGTTTATAAATGTGACAGCTGGTTCGGCATTCTCCGAGGACATTCTATGTTGTCTGCCGCCGTCGGAACTGGGTAAGAACTTAACGCCTTTTTTTTAAAAAAAACATGTAATCGAGAAGTACCTTAATATGAATTACGCAAAACCGCAGTTCATTAGTTCGTTTATTTTCTGTGACAGTGTGACAAACGTACGTTATTTGTAATTCATAAAGTTGATTATCATTATAATTGTGCAGATTCTCGTATTCTGCTTATAAAAAGCGAGTGGCGCCCCGTATAGACAGATTAAATGAAAATTTTTTTATTCATACAATATCAGTTTCTCGCCGAGAGTTTATTACAGACTCAAGATAACGGATTCACGACCTACGTGCTGCTTTCTGCACAGGGTACAACAGCTATAGAAGACTGCACGTTGGCGAACATTATGCAGAACTCACGCACTCCATCGGAGCAAATATCCACCTACCGTTTACTACATTCTTAGTACAAATCAGATCAGTGAGACGTCATCTATGGTAAGAGAGAGGACGTGAGAAGGAAGGGGTTTTATCACACACACGTAAATCCCTCTCGCTGTCTCTCTTTCACCTGCCGCAATGTTTAACGTAAGATTATACCTGTGAATGAGTAGATTACGACAGCATAATAAATGTAAGTGGAAACAAGGCCCCGGGACTAGACAACGTTCCATTAGAACTACTGACAGCCTTGGGAGAGCCAGTCGTGACAGAACTCTACCATCTGGTGAGCAAGATGTATGAGACAGGCGAAATACCCTCAGACTTCAAGAAGAATATAGTAATTCCAATCCCACAGAAAGCAGGTGTTGACAGATGTGAAAATTACCGATCTATCAGTTTAATAAGACAGCTGCAAAATACTAACGCGAATTCTTTACAGACGAATGGAAAAACTGGTAGAAGCCGACCTCGGGGAAGATCAGTTTGGATTCCGTAAAAATATTGGAACATATGAGGCAATACTGACCCTACGACTTATCTTAGAAAATAGATTAAGGAAAGGCAAACCTACATTTCTAGCATTTGTAGACTTAGAGAAAGCTTTTGACAATGTTGACTGGAATACTCTCTTTCAAATTCTAAAGGTGGTAGGGGTAAAATACAGGGAGCGAAAGGCTATTTACAATTTGTACAGAAAGCAGATGGCAGTTATAAGAGTCGAGGGACATGAAAGGGAAGCAGTGGTTGGGAAGGGAGTAAGACAGGGTTGTAGCCTCTCCCCGATGTTATTCAATCTGTATATTGAGCAAGCAGTAAAGGAAACAAAAGAAAAATTCGGAGTAGGTATTAAAATCCATGGCGAAGAAATAAAAACTTTGAGGTTTGCCGATGACAACATAATTCTGTCAGAGACAGCAAAGGACTTGGAAGAGCAGTTGAACGGAACGGATAGTGTCTTGAAAGGAGGGTGTAAGATGAACATCAACAAAAGCAAAACAAGGATAATGGAATGTAGTGGAATTAAGTCGGGTGATGCTGAGGGAATTAGATTAGGAAATGAGGCGCTTAAATTAGTAAAGGAGTTTTGCTATTTGGGGAGCAAAATAACTGATGATGGTCGAAATAGAGAGGATATAAAATGTAGACTGGCAATGGCAAGGAAATCGTTTCTGAAGAAGAAAAATTTGTTAACATCGAGTATAGATTTAAGTGTCAGGAAGTCGTTTCTGAAAGTATTTGTAGGGAGTGTAGCCATGTATGGAAGTGAAACGTGGACGATAAATAGTTTGGTCGAGAAGAGAATAGAAGCTTTCGGAGTGTGGTGCTACAGAAGAATGCTGAAGATTAAATGGGTAGATCACATAAGTAATGGGGAGGTACTGAATAGAATTGGGGAGAAGAGGCGTTTGTGGCGCAACTTGACCAGAAGAAGGGACTGGTTGGTACGACATGTTCTGAGGCATCGAGGGATCACCAATTTAGTACTGGAGGGCAGCGTGGAGAGTAAAAATCGTAGAGGGAGACCAAGAGATGAATACATTAAGCAGATTCAGAAGAATGTAGGCTGCAGTAGGTACTGGGAGATGAAGAAGCTTGCACATGATAGAGTAGCATGGAGAGCTGACTCAAACCAGTCTTAGGACTGAAGACCACAACAACAACTCAATAAACGTTAAACTCGGCCAATAATTTTACGAAATACTGACGATAAAAGATTTTGTCGCCCCTGGAAGCCGATAGACAGGCGACCTGCAACTGGACTGTGCACCGTTGTAACCGTAGAGACGGGTAAAGTGGAGAGCAAGAGTCACGGGTTCGAGCCTCGGCAGAGGCAGGCAGGCAGGCAGACAGGTGCGGTCCGCAGTTTAGGCTCTGGCAGGCGCGGCGCGGCGCGGCGCGGCGCGGCGCAGCAGACGAGAGGAGCCGAGCGGAGCAGATCTGCGGCGGGCGGCGATCAATACGGCGCGTGGCGGCGGCCGCGCTCCCCACCTGCTGCCGGCCCCTACCGCCCGGCGGCGCTCTGCCTACACCCACCCGTCCCGCGTCCATCCGCCATCGACGGCTGTCCCAAACTTAAATGCCAGTCACCACCTCCACCACCACCTTGGAAATGTCGTCCGTCTATGCAACAAAATAGAAATGAAGAGCCAAAGAAACTGGTACACCTAAGTAATATCGTGTAGGGCTCCCGCGAGCACGCAGAAGCGTGGCAACACGACGTTGCATGGAGTAAAGTCTGAAGTAGTGTTCCAGGGCACTGAAACATGAATCCCGCAAGGCTGCCCCTAAATGCGTAGGAGTACCAGGAGGTGGAGATCTCTTCTGAACAGCACGTTGCAAGGCATCCCAGATATACTCCATAACGTTGATGCCTGGGGAGGAGTAAGAGGAGATTAGTGTTTAACGTCCTGTCGATAACGAGGTCATTAGAGACGGACCATACGCTCGGATTAGGGAATGATGGGGAAGGAAATCGGCAACGGCCTTGCCGTAGTGGCTACACCGGTTCCCGTGAGATCACCGAAGTTAAGCGCTGTCGGGCGTGGTCGGCACTTGGATGGGTGACCATCCAGGCCGCCATGCGCTGTTGCCGTTTTTCGGGGTGGACTCAGCCTCGTGATGCCCACTGAGAAGGTACTCCACCGAATAGTAGCGGCTTCGGTTAAGAATACCATCATAACGACCGGGAGAGCGGTGTGCTGACCCCACGCCCCTCCTATCCGCATCCTCCTCTGAGGATGACACGGCGGTCGGATGGTCCCGATGGGCCACATGTGGCCTGTAGACAGAGTGGGGAAGGAAATCGGCCGTGCTCTTTCACAGGACCCATCCCGGAATTTGCCTGAAGCGATTTAGGGAAATCACGGAAAACCTAAATCAGGATGGCAGGACGCGAATTTGAACCGTCGTCCTTCCGAATGCGAGTCCAGTGTGCTAATCACAGCGCCATTTCGCTCGGTTACGTCTGGGGACTTCGATAGGCAGCGGAAGTGTGTCAACTCAGAACAGTGTTCCTGGAGCCACTCTGTAGGAGTTCTGGACGTGTGGGGTGTCGCATTGTCCTGCTCTAATTGCCCAAGTCTGTCGGAATGTCCAATGGACATGAATGCATGCAGGTGATCAGTCAGTCAGAGTCGTATCTAGACGTGTCAGGGGTCCCATATCACTCCAACTGCACACGCACCACACCATTACGGAGCCTCCACCAGCTTGAACAGCCACCTGCTTACAAGCAAGGTCCATGGATTCATGAGGTTGTCTCCATATATGTAGACGTCCATCTGCTCGATACAATTTGAAACCAGACACGTTCGACCAAGCAACATGTTTCAGTTATAATCATTCCAACGTCGGTGTTGACGGGCCCAGTGGAGGCCTAAAGCTTCGTATCCTGAAGTCATCAAGGGTGCACGAGTGGGCCTTCGGCTCCGAAAGCCCATATCGATGATGTTTCGTTGAATGGTTCGCACACTGACACTTGTTGATGGCCAGCATTCAAATCTGCAGCAATTTGCGGAAGGGTTGTCACGTCCAACGATTCTCTTCAGTCGTCGTTGGTCCCGTTCTTGCAGGATCTTTTTCCGGGCGCAGTGATGTCGAAGATTTGATGTTTTACCGGATTCCCGGATTCCTGATATTCACGATACACTCGTGAAATGGTCGTATGGGAAGATCCCCAGTTCATCGCAATCTCAGAGATGCTATGTCCCATCGCTCGTACGCCGACTATAACACCACGTTCAAACTCACTCAATTCTTGATAACCTTCCATTGCAGCAGCAGAGACTTGTTGTCTTATATAGGCATTGCCGACCACTGCGACGTATTCTGCCTGTTACATATCTCTGTATTGGGAAATTTGAGGTGAGTTCCTATGGGACCAAACTGCTGAGGTCGTTGGTCCCTAGGCTTACACACCAGTTAATCTAACTTAAACTAACCTACGCTAAGGACAATACACACCCATGCCCGAGGGAGGAATCGAACCTCCGACGGAGGTGCAGCCACGCGGATCGTGACATGGCGCCTCGGACCGTGCGGCTACACTTGGCGGCTGTCTGTATTTGAACGTGCATGCCTGTACCAGTTTCTTTGTGGTTCAGTATATTACATACATGTTTCGTTTCCTTTTATTTACGAAGCGTTCTGATTGCCTGTAAAGGCGAGTATGCACTACACCAACGAAGGCCAACGAATGATATCCAACCGCTTCGTCGGCTGACATTTGCTTAACGTGTACGGGCGGTAAATACTGTGGTGTCGAAACTTAATGCAACAAACCGCTGTTTCCCTGTCCTGTATCTAAACCACGATATAATCATACTGACTGTTAAAGAAATATCCGTACCGTCGTGTTCTGCACGGAAGATGGCATTCCGTTCAACGGATAACCATGCCAACGATGATATCATCGCACCTATGAAACGAGATAGTTTTTGGCGGGTACTCCCTCATCCACAATCGCTGTGTACTGAGTCACGGACGGTGCAGTATGACACATGGCACAGAGAAGACGCCTGCCAGACTCTCTGCGATGCAGGGCCACAGGAGGAATGGAAGCAGGACAGTCGCAAACTGATTTGACCCGAAGGCTTAATGTGAATCGTTCTGTTGTTTCTGGGATGTGGCGACAGTTTATAGAGACCGAAACTGTATCCCAGACACCAGGATACGCCGACCACATGTAACATCAGAGAGAGAGGACCGTTATTTGGCGGTAAGGGCACGACGGTACTGCCTTAGTACCGCACGACAGCAGGCATGTGACCTCGCAGCATCCACTGGACGTATTGTATCGAGGCAAACGGTGTGCAGAAGGATTCGGCAGAGTGGCTTTTACTGTCTACCACTGACACGTCTTCACAGAAGGGAACGTCCTGAGTGGAATCATCAACAGGTCACCTGGGTGGTCGAACAGTGGACCAGTGTTTTTACAGATGAGTCCCGATTTAGTCTGGATAGTGGAATGCGATTTCGAGGCCCAAACACTGTGGAAAGAGAGAGATCGAGGAGGATTCCTAATGATTTGGCCAGGGATTATGTTTATTACTGGAACCATGTTCTTGAAATGGTACGGTTAAATCGGCAAGGTTAACCGCACGTGAGTCCCGTCACGACACCTCACAGCAGTTTATTACGACGTGCTATGGGCGCAGACGTCGTATTGATGCACGACAATGGTCGACCTCACAGAGCACGGGTGGTTGATGTTTTCCTGGAAACGGAATGTATTTCTCGCGCGACGTGTCCTGCTCGCTCTCCCGATCTGAATCCCATAGAACATGTCTGGGATGCAGTAGGGAGACGGCTTGCATCACGTCAGCATCCACCAACCACTCTCCGATACTGCGAGCAGCTCTGCACGAAGAATGGGCGTTAGTGTCTCAAGAGGAGAGCGATGACGACATTCACTGCGTGTCCCGTCGTTGTCAGGCCTGTGCTGCTGCCAAAGGTGGTCACACCCCATTCTGAGCATATTAACCAATTGTCGGAATGTTTGTGCAAACCCGATAAGTTGGAAAAACAGAAGAATATTTTTGTCTACCTTTATGCATTTTGTTCTGTATTCATTCACTGTTTCTACTTTACTATCAACGGTTTACAGTGTTTTCTGGCAAAATAAACGCCACCTTGCAAAATTTCCTTTTGTTGCTATAATTTTGAACACCAGTGTAGGAACCAACGAAGTGGTTGGCCTCGGTTGCGGTTCGGACACCAAAGCATTGGCGGTGAGTTGCACTTGAAACCCACCTGCTACTGTGGATACCGGGTCGAAACTTCCTTGGTTCAAGAGCGATTTCCCGCATATTTTGAAAGAGCATGTATTCATCGTGTCTACAAATACTGGAGTACTGAGTGGAATACGGAGACAGCACTAAAGCTGATACTTTTATCGTCAACGAGAATGTCTATGTGACCCAGCAAATAGCGATTGTAAAAGCAAACTGAAAGGATGAGGCGCTTGGAGACAAATAAGTGAGCTGTTAGAAAATAATATGCACGATACGAAAAAGAAAATGGATCTTCATGGATGTCTTTTTAGGTCACCGTCAGCTCTGCTACAAGATGTGTCATCTTTGGAAATTTTAGGTCCTACAGAATTCAATAACAATTCGTAATCTGTAGCTCTAATTCGCAACAAAAACCATACTTCAACTCATCTTTAAGATCGGACATTAATTTCGTCTCACCACACTGTTCTCTGCTTTCTAAGAGAGACGTCGTCCACTGACATTGTTTTCTTCTTCTACTTATTTTTCTGATGATAAGCTTCTTGCAGTAAAATAAATGCCGCACATGCGACGAATATTAAACACTACTTTACAACAATAACAAACTGGGAGCAGCCTCGACAAGTCATAAAAGCCAACTGTGATTCCTCGTGTTCGTATCCCTTGGTCCGAAACCCTTGGTTTGATTAGTATGACAGGCCGAGTGCCAATTTGGCTGTATACACTGTCTGTCGTTCGTTTACCTCCATTGAGATTGTGTTTACGCGCCTTAATAAATAATTACCGTGTGTAAGCGGGGCTAGTACTAAAGATTCATTCGTTTTCAAAGCTCTACATTTTACAAAGCATTACATGTACAAATAAGATGACGGTCCTATTCATGCATTTGGAGATCTACAGATGCCCTACGAGTCCCCCTCTGGGCACACGACACACGTCCAAGCGGTGGCCAGGCTCGCTCCGTATCCTGTGTGGCAACATCCTGCCAATGGCTATAACAGCAGCACTGACGCGCCCTGTGCTCTGTTCCAGCCTCCTTGCCAGTGGGGCTACGTAAGCACGGTCCTTAATGTACACCCGAAGGAAAGAGTCAGAAGGCGTTAGGTCAGGACGGGCGAACACAGCCACATCTCCACAGTACGCCCAATCCGGTTAGGCGGAAGCTCGTCGTATAGGTAGCGACAACTATCGAGACTCCAACGAGGGGATTCTCCGCCTTCTCGAAAGATGAAATTCTCGAAATCGTAACTTAATTGCAGAAACAACCACGACTGCAACATATCAAGGTAACAGATACTCGTTACAGTCTCCTCAGAGAAGAAAATGCCCCACACAGCTTTCTGTGACATTACACAGAGAAACACAAACCTTCGGCGAATTCCTCCCTGTGCCCCATGTTCTTTTGGATTTACGGTGCGCCACGATCTCACATTGCGGCGATTAAACTTTCAGGATAAATGGAGCGTTCCTTCACCGCTGAATATCAGCTTAGGGGCGAAATATTTATTTTCAACTGCTCCCTGCAATGCGATGCAATTGGAGGCGCTGGGCACAATCCTCCAGAGGGAACTGTTGCACCACATACAGACGGTACGGTTTGAAATGTAATCTCGCTGTCGAAAAATCTTCCACAGTTTGCTGCGGTATTCCAAACTCGTGGCTTACGCGGACCCTTGTGGTATGGTTCAAATGCCTCTGAGCACCATGGGACTTAACATCTGAGGTCATCAGTCCCCCAGACTTAGAACTACTTAAACCTAACTAACCTAAGGACATCACACACATCCATGACCGAGACAGGATTCGAACCTGCGACCGTAACAGCAGCGCGGTTCCAGACTGAAGCGCCTAGAACCGCTCGGCCACACCGGTCGGCTAAAGTCTTCAGTAATAACAAGACATGCACCGTAATAGTTTTACGGGTAAGAGTTTTCGTTATATCTGGTATAAGTTTCTTCATTTACCCATGTCGTACGGTATCGGTACGTGAATTTTCTAATTTTCGTTATCTGGGCTAAGATACTTTTATTGTTATTGTTAAGTTGTAATGATTTACCAAATTATTTTCTTCTGTACAAATAGGAAGATAATCTGAAGTCCTGCGGTAAATAAAGTTCGAAATGCAATGATTTTGCAGGCACTAACTGATTCACAGAAGTCGTTTAATATCTTTGAATTATACGCATTCCTAAATTATGCTCTTTAGCTTGTGCATCACAGTTAGCTCAAGTCTGCAGTTGGCCTCGATAGAAGTGAGATGATATGGTCTTTGACCAAAACTAGTTTTTCTTAGCCCAATGTAAACAAATGACAACACAATCTATGAGGACTGGCTCTGAGCACTATGGGACTTAACATATGTGGACATCAGTCACCTAGAACTTAGAACTACTTAAACCTAACTAACCTAAGGACATCACACACATCCATGCCCGAGGCAGGATTCGAACCTGTCGCGCGGTTCCGGACTGAGCGCCTAGAACCGCGAGACCACCGCGGCTATGAGGACTATTAGGAAAGTAAGGTCCTATCGGTCACGAAATGGAAACCACAGTGAAAAATCAAATATTTTTATTTGGAACAATTTTTTACACCTTCCAAATACTTCTCTATATAGTCGCCGCTCCGACTTAGACATCTGCCGTAACTCTGTACCAACTTTCCCGTCATAGAAGGTGCTTTCCACCACTTGTATATCTAGGCAGGACTGGGTAGCTCGTTGTCTGTGCCAAAATGTTGTCTTTATAGCCAGCGGTTCATGTGAGCAGAGACGAGGCTCAGAAGGAGGTGACCAAACACTTCCCATCGAAAACGCTGCTGGACGACCTCATTGCCCCTGCAGTGTGCGGCCGAGAATTGCATGAGATATACGTTATGTGGGGTTGCATGTAATCAGGCGCGACCTGGTAGCTGGCGCCCATACTTAGCAGGACACACTACTGTTGTAGGCATCTTGACGTACTCGCTGTGCACTCGCAACTGAAAAGAACGATGTGACAGGATCGACACACCCGTGCAAAACTTCCTCGGTTTTTCACCGTCTTCTACATTTTCCGACCTACTGGCCTTCATATTTTTGGAGATGGTCGTACAGACTAATTCGAATAAAATATTCCATATAAGACGGTGCCAATTTTGATTGACTACAGTTCTTAGACTGTAATCCAAGCACAGAGGCGTGTAACACCAACGCTTCTTGATGGTAGTATGGTCACATGAAGTATCAAATGAAACTTGTGAATAGATCAAGGGGTTATTGGTAGGGTGAACGAGGCATTTTACAGTGTAGCGTGAGAATCTTCAACAAATGAAGAAGTAACTTCTGGTGCGTCCCAGGGAAGTGTACTGTTATCCTTAATGTTGATGCTGTATTTTATGGCCCAACATAATATTAACTTCCGACTTTTCGAAGAAGGAGAAGGTATCTTTAAGTAAAACACTATCATTAAGTAAAACACTGTCAGAAAGAGCAGCACAAATACCCAGTCAGATCTTGATAACATTTCAGAATGGTGCACAGATAAGCTTTCAATGTTCTGGATGTAAACTTTCGCGTTTCATAAAGTGGTGTGCGGCTATAATATGAAAGAGTCACAATTGTAATCAGTGAACTCACACAAGTCCCTGGTTGTGGAACAATGAAACATAATGACCACATAGGCTCAATAGTACGTAAAGCATGTGGCTGAAAGTTCACTAGCAGGCTGCTGGGGGCATGGGGTCAGTCTACAAAGGAGACTGCTAACTAATCGCTCATGCGACCCATTCTAGATTACTGCTGCAGTATGTACGACCTGTACCAAACAGGACTAACGCAGTAAATTGAAACATCTACACCTGCTACAAACTCTGCAAGCCACCATCAAGGAAATCGGAAATCGCTAGATGTGATGTACATATAACGACAAACAACCGATGTAAGGCTGCTGCAGATGACAACCAAGCGGAAATGGCACCCCAGACCTTCAATCCTGGTTGTCGGGCTATATGGCGGGCGACAGTTAGGCTAGTATCCAGCGGTTGACTGGAGCGTCTCCAGCCACGTCTTCGCTAGTCACTGGTGCTCCATTTGAGGCGGCACTCATCACCAGTGGCGACCCCCCCCCCCCCCCCACCATTGCCACCCGCTCCGCCCTCGCCAGTCAGCCCGCACGCTATTCGTTTGTTTCTTTCGTCAGTCGACTTGATCATGAGATGGCATTGTCTTGTAGATGCGTATAATCACTTTAAATAAAACAAACTGTACCTCAAGATATCTTCAGCGCCCCCTCCTTGAGGTTTTTCTGTATCAGCCACTGCTCATCAATGAATGCAATTCTACTCGAGTCAACGAGACTCCACGCCGAAGACTTGTCTGGACAGTGGTGGGGTACCTCCATAGCAGGATCCCATTGGTTGCCACCCGCGACACCCTCACAGCACGGCGGTACGTCCAAGTCCCGGCAAACCATCCTGAGTCTACATTTCAGCAAGATAATGGCCGTCCATAAGCGGCGAGAGTTTCTACTGCTTGTGTTCGTGCCTAACCAACCCAACATTGGTCAGGAAGGTCGCCAGATCTCTCCCCAATCAAGAACGTATGGTGCATTATGGGCAGGGCCCTCCAATTAGCTGGAAATTTTGACGATCTAAGGGCCCAGTTGGACAGAATTTGGCACGACATCCCTCAGGAGGACATCCAGAAGCTCTACCAATCAATGCCAAGCCGGATAACTACTTTCGTAAGGACCAGAGGCAGACCAGCGCGTTATTGACTTGCTCACTTTGTGAAGCTCTTTCTCTTGAACAAGTCATCTAATTTATCTGAAACTGTAATCATTTGTTTGTCTGTATATGTACACCAACCTGCCGATTTCCGTCCCATTCGAATAGCTGCTTCGTGGTGAGTCGTTCTTTTTGTCTTAGAGGGTATCAAGTTGTCATCAGATGATCTGTTCAAAAAGAAAGAAAATGGTGGTAGTAAAATGGTTGGAAACTAAATCAGATATCGAACTAACTTGTACGCACGACCTTGCGTACTGGAATATGACAGCGTTACACAACAACAAGTTCACAGAACAGGCTCCGAGAGGGGCTCACAATGCAAACACATTGCCTCTCTGATTGCTGGACGAGGAGGCTACTACTAGTCAATTAACTACGTAACGGTATAAACTTGGTAACGCTTAAATCTATATAATATCAGGAATATGCATAACACAAAATTTAATGTCAGTGTACGCTTTCCCATTGTGAGAAATTGTAAAAGTATGCTCCTACTATTCTTCGTTCATCGTAAGAATAGACCGGATCTAGACAATTACAAACGCGATGACTGGTCAGCAGCCACTGCAAATGTACTTAGGTGGTGTAACGCAAGTAGGTCATGCTTATACTGGATATCTTATTCCTACGTTACTGTAAATCCAACTTCAAGCTGTTTTAATATATTAACAGCAGTCAACGTGGGCAGTCACAGTCTGTGTTTCGCTCTGGTTGTCGCGCTGTTAATACGTACTGTGAACATGACTGACGAAACTGCCTACTCCGCAGTGAAACAAATGTGTGGAACACAGTTGAAATGTGATGAGACACAGATTGTTCTTAGTGTCTTTCTCAAGTTTACAGAGAAAATCGAATTTGAAATTTTCCGAGGAACTGTATTTACTAAGGTTAAAGCGTTGTTGTGAACGAGATGCGTGGTCGAATCGGAAGCGTTTTAGAATAGTATACAGTTATTCTATAAATCTCTTTTTCGAATCTCGCTTCTGTCTTCTTTTGGAAATTTTTTCGTTCAGTTCGAATAACCACATCATTTAAATATAAAATTTATCAAATATTTGCTAATTAGCATATATCTAATCATGATTTTAATGAAAATGCACATCATATTGTTTCTGATTACATATCGCACGGAAAATACCAATTTTCATTGCAAATATAAATTTTTAACTTCGACATTTTATAAAATTTTATAAAATATTCTTAATACAGATGGTTTAAATTAAGAAAATATTACAAATTAAGCTTTTGAGACAAAAATGAAAATCGATTACGAATAGTTTGGACTATGTCCACTGTTTTATAGAACAAATGTGGTCTCAGGGGAGCCTGACTGATTTGTGTCGTAGAAACATGGAAAGCAGTAATTTGCACGGCATCGAAAACACCGTACAAAACTGTGATCTGGAGCCAACCCTTGATTCTTACATTGTTGTAAACAGAATGTTGACAGATACTATGTAAAATATTCAGGTAGGTACGAACAATTTTGTGTACAAGTTGCGTCATTTCAATTTGGGTACCTACTACTTGACTACACCACCTTCTTCCTTTTTTAACGGATCATCTGATGATGACTTAGTATTAAGTCGAAACCGGCAATAATACCATGTGTGTGGCAAGAGGCCGATACATATGTGTAATTTTAAAAATAAATTACAAGTGGGTCACCCTGTGCTCCCTAACACAACGTGCCCAGTCTGTATAATGTTACTTAAAATCCGTCTTGATTGCAAATTTTTTTATTCATATGACCGGTTTCGGTTCATTCAGAACCATCTTCAGATCTGATATTTCAGTTACAGGAGTAACCCGTCCAGGGTTACAGGTACTCCTGTAACTGAAATATCAGATCTGAAGATGGTTCTGAATGAACCGAAACCGGTCATATGAATAAAAAAAATTAGCAATCAAGACGGATTTTAAGTAACATTAGAAAATCACTGATTGCTGTTATCCCATAAGACATTATGTCTGTTTTTGCAAAAAATGCCCAGTCTGTGTTGGTTGGTTGATTTGGGGGAGGGGTCCAAACAGCGAGGTCATCGGTCCCATTGGATTAGGGAAGGGTGGGGAAGGAAGTCGGCCGTGCGCTTTCCAACGAACCATCCCCACATTTGCTTGAAGTGATTTAGGGAAATGACGGAAAAGTTATATAACGATGCCCGGACGCGGCTTTGACCATCGTCCTCTCGAATGCGAGTCCTGTGGACTAGCCGCTGCGCCGTCTCGCTTTATTTAGTTTGTATTGACTGTCTTAACAAAAGAAGTGAAGCACCCAAAATACACGGTCGGATGTCAACGTAATCGGCCTCGATTTGGCTGGTTGGTCGAATCGCGTATTATCCACATTGTTCGGGCATTCCGATGTGACGGTGGTCCGGTGTTAAGTTTGCGTGGGAACGTGAGTGCGAGCATACTCATCAAGATTCTGGTCGACCTCGTCTGTGCGTGTCATCCGAGGACAACAACGTCCCGCGTCATCCCACACCATTGGTGGGAGGCCAGCGGCAGGTAGACCAGGCTGCCGTCAACACCGCAACACAGACAGCTGCATCTAGAGTTGTGCTGCGGCCGGGAAGCATGGACTGCTGATCAATGCTCAGCGACGAATCCAAGTTCTGCGCCATCCAGGATGACCATCGCCGAAAGCATGGCCGCGACTTGGGGACAGATCCAATTTTTCCTATGTTGGAGATGCACAGTAAACAGTACTACGGTTGGTAGCGGAAATCGTGAGTATCCGCGTGTTACCTCTCATGTGACAGTATCGCGCCGCCATTTTTCAACATGACAATGTTCGTCCACACATGGCACGTGTCTCTACAAACTGTCTGCACGATGCAGAGGCACTTCCGTGGTCAGTGAGATCTACGCGTCTGTCCCCGACAGAACGTGTGCGGGACCAGTCAGAACTCCGCCCCAGAGCCAGTATCCAGGTCAAGTTGTGGGTCAGTTTGCCTCAGGGGAGAATACAACGGCTTCAGTCGAATAAGAGCATGTGTACGGCCTGAGGGGGTTCAAAGTTATCCACATAAGTGGGCTCACTCCAGCTACTTCTTCGGAAATTTGATTCGATTTTGTAATCACCTGTGGAGTATCACTTCGTTTGCTCCTCCCTTTACAGTACACTAATTACGTTGCTGCTTCAGTGTTCCTGAGCAAATTTCAGTGGTCATTTCACTCATTTGGGCCGCACTGACTCCATTCATTTCATTTCAATGAACTTCATCGAAGTGGTGTGTATCTCTGTGGCTAGATAAGCCACGATCTTACACCAAATTCGTTTGTCCAATACTGATATTTCCACATGCCCCCTGGGAAAACCTCTGATTACTGTCTGAATTTGCATAAAATCCTTTTGGGTGCTAGGCGCCGCGACTGTTAAACACTAAAACAACTGTAAATACGACGTTTCGACCACCTACGCACAGGTTTTTCGAAAGTTAGGAAATGTTGCATCCATTTAATTGCCTTGACACATCGCTTTCTGGCTGTCAAGCGAGAAAATCGTTAAGTTCGGTTATGCATAATAGTGGTGGTTTGACAACTCTAGAAGTGAATGCCTTGCGGTCTTGTGGAATGTGGTACAAACTTCGACGCACTGCGGGCAACCTGTCCAATAGCAATAAATCCCACAACCAGCTAACAGCGAAAACAGGAAACACCCTGTAAATCCCTGATTCCTTAAAGAATAGATCTCCCGTGTATAAAACAGCTTCAAACCTATCATTACTTCAGAAATGTGTCAAATATTTGGCTTTAAGCATGTACGCAAGACAAAGTTCAGGAAAGATTTCAAATTATGCTTAAAGTTTGTTGGAAGGCGCTAAGCGCTCTCACTGTGAAACACTAGACGAACATAGTCTGGGTGATTTGCGCTTCACTCTAAACAAACGCAGCTTCTCGCATATCTCAATGTCTACGTCATCGTATCTCCTGAAATGCGTGTCGTCCGATGGTATAATTTTTCGAGCATATTCAGTGGTATGCGTAGATACTGTGCGCGCAAAGTGTTTTGCGAATAGAATTATTAGTAGAGAAGTAATAAATTAAAACATCATGTCGGCTGCTTAAGTTTTGCGAAAATGCAGCAAGTGATAAATTTCTTACCACTCATTATTTAGTGAGGTGTAAGAGCGAGAGAAACGTTCATACCCGATCTGAAAATAAGTTTAAACTTTGTTGGATCTTGGAAGTCCGTAACTGCTCTTTCTCAAACACTGGATGAATATAGTCCGATATTCGCGAGCCGTGAGCTACGCTGACAGAGGCGAACATACTGTTTCTAACTGTAATACTTGCCTTCCTGTGTTAGACTTTCAAGATGAGACTAGACCTCTTAATAGCAGATTATGACAGAATTTTATAATTTTTTAATGTCGCCAATAACTGCGCAAAACATTGAAAATCACATTTTTGTTGGCCCTGGAAGCTGCTAGATAGGCAACCTGAACTGGTGTCGGGTTCCGGTTTAGTCGCTTAGTGATGTAGATAGAATAACAACACACTCGCCACTGATCCCTATGAACGTCGATCAACAGATTTTTAACTACTTCCAATACAATCATGCCTACCCACCGAACATTATAAAGGAATGTACAGCAATCACTGAACCAAACAGTAACATCAACATCGGCAACCGAAATGGAATTTACAGTCACCTAACAGATGCAGAAAAGACAGTAGCCTGGAATAGGAGAACGAAAGGAAAGCCGCAACCAAACACATACTCAATGCGGCGACCCTTGGCTGGGGTTGTGCGGAGGTTTCCTCCAACATCAGAGCAAATGTCAGGGTCATCACATCTTCCCCGCTGGAAAACAGCCCAGTACAACTTGAGTTAAGCTAAAGCACCTAAGAACCCTATGCTGCCCCTGTACGAGAATTCTACCTTCCAGGAAAGAAAAAAAGGAAAAAAAGGCGTGCCTCTCCTGACACATCAAACGACTGGCCCGATTACACGCACGCAGGATCTGCTTCTGCACAAAGCTTCGGGCCGCTCTTCACAGACGGGACCACATGGAGCACACGAGGACGCAACGCTTCAGGGGCAGACACCGCAGCTCTTGGGAGAAAACCTCGCCAACACGCAGCGCACGCAGCCGGACCCCGTAACGAGAGAGGCAAACACGGAAGTATCAGCTGGGTGCCCTGCCCTGCACGAAAACGCCGCAACAGAGGGACTACGCACTGCCTCCATATAGCAACAACAGTGACACATGAAATCCCATTAATAAGCGCGTCCATAAAGGACACAGCAAATCGCTCCAAAATTACGTCACCCCCTGAAGGCAGCACCGCCTCTAGCCAACATAACGTTCGTTTCGCAACCTTCTTTTTTCTTCCCCCTTCTTCTTCTTCTTCTTCTTCTTCTTCTTCTTCCCAAGATACTTCCGTTCAACTGCTCTTTCGAGCCACTTGCCGTATCCGAAGACATTACAATATCATCCGCAAACCTCAAAATCCTTGTTTTTTTTCCCTCTCCCTGGGCTTTAACTCCGCTTTGCAAATCTCTCCTCTGTTTCATCCACTGCTTGCTCACTGTGCAGTCTGAACAATATCTGGGGAACACTGCGGTCTCTGCGTCACTCCCATACAAAGGGTACTATAGTTCGAGTCACGAACGATGGCGGCCGAGGTTAGGCAGGTATTGCACTACCATATTTCTTCGTCAAAATTGATATTCAAATATTTATGTCAAATAAATTTGATGGTGCAATAGACAACTTAGTCAAATCTCGCCTGTCGTCAAATAAATATCAAATCTAAGACCTCACTGTAATGTGAAATATAACCGCTTGGAGCGCTGGCGTCGCTACATTTGTTACGTGACCAATAAGTTGCTTTGTTCCTTCGAGTCGTTTTTGTAGTAAACTTTCTCAGACTAGGGTTGGGGATGAGCAAGGGGCACAGTGCATGCTATTAATTGTGTGTTGATGGGCAGGTGGAATATGCTGCAGGCGACTTCATGTCCAGAATCACAGCTACAGCTACAGCCACCCACTCCACATCTGGAAACATCCAGGCAGCTTTTAAGCAAGCCGGAATAGGGGATGTGGTCACACTCTAAAATAAAAAATTCTTTCTTAGCTTCTCGTTAAACTCAGTTTATTTTTGAACTCTGGATGCCACAGATTAAAAACCGTTTCATCTATTTTGTAATTTTTATTAATTTTTTAGTTGTTGGAACACTAATTCAATTAATCGAATTATTCAAAAATAAAAATAGTTATTACTGCCCATATAGTGTACGAAACATTTATTTACCTTCACACATCCCCCTTCAGTGCTTTACACATCGCTTCACACGTTTCTGGAATTATTTTGGTTAAAGGGCAATGAGATATTCGAGTGCTGTGTTGTAAACTAGAGTAGCTCTCACCTGATCAACAAATCACAATTTTCCCGTCTTCTGCAGCATTTCTCAAGCGGGTATTCTGCTCTGTGATATGTGAAGCCACTTTACTGAACAAATACTGAAATACGAATGGATGAGAGTGTAAGTAATTTATATACAAGACTTGACGTCCTCCATTTCCAGCTCTCGTAACAAATTTTGGTGAATGATTTTACTATCTTGACGTAATACCTATAGCTTCATCCAAGTATGTTTCCTTTTTTCCGCAGCTTTTCTTCCAAATACACACACACAGTGCAATTGTGACACTAGCAACTGCAGCGCATAGTAACAAGTTATTGTCCGGCACCTTGAAATGTGATGAGAAATATGACAACAGTGTAATACCCCTTTTTAGCGCCACGCCAAAGATCTTTTGCCAAAGAAATTTAACGAATATTTAATCATAATGTTTTGTCAAAGAAATATGATGGTGTAATACGACCTTAGGCTTGTTCTGCGCACCTGCGTGACGCATTCTCCGACGTCCAATGATGAACGCCGTAGCTGATGCGAGCATTAATCGTGATTGCAGCGAACTGTTTAAGGAATTTGTATTCCATCTGTTAAGAGCTGTGACGGTGTCGGTACGTGATACACTCCGCTTGCATGAATACACTTTCTCAAGAGGAATGCATGCCCATGCGAATACCGCCAACTGTCGCTTGGAATCGTGAACAATGCAATCCTCGTCCATGCCTGGACTTGCGCGAACCGCCATCATTCGTGCATCGGACTAAAGTACAGTTTTGCAATTCGACGCAGCAATAAATGGCAGGAGACTGATTGTTGCTGTGCTCTGAGAATACTTCACACCTGCATTGTAGCCGCTGTGAAGTCTGTGGGTGCAGTCATTCACTAGCAAGGTAGTTTGATGTGCTTGCTGTAGCACAGTAATCACGAAGTGAGAATGGAGCAGTTTTGCGGAACAACTTCGTGCGTGGTTTAAAAATAGACCTGTGTTTCAGGAAATGACTTGCAGTTGGTGATGCACGTCGTTCAGCTATATTCAGGTGGTACAGAGAATTCCAGAGACGAAATTTCACTCCGGAGGACGCTGAGAAGACGACAAACCCACGATCATCAGTTAAGGAGGAAAACGTTGATGCTGTGAGGAAAATACTAGACGAAGACAGGTGAGTGACCTATAAGCAGATAGAGGATAAATGCACCAGCAATTCGTTCGATTCTGTGTAATCATTTGCAAGTAAAGAAACTTTGTCGTTTCAGGGTGCCGCATAGACTGACGGAAAAGCAGATGACACGACGCGTGACTTGCCTTGGTACCGGGAGACGTTAAAGAAGTTTTCTATGGGTCAATATCAGTACGTGACTCGAATGGAAATGTGGAGCGTGTTGTTTAGAAACTTGGGAGAACTGGTTTAGGGATTAGGTTCGGAGAATGGAGAGCCGGATTCAATGTGGCGGAAATAACCTCGAAAAAATTAAATAAATAAAGTATATTGCAAAACTTTCCTCGTACAATTTGTAGCAACCACTGCCTGTATTTCATGTCCTCAGACTCTTTACACCTCCGTTGTGGTTTCCGTACAGGTTGCAGCTGACTTTTCGGTCAATGTGTCTTACCCCTACTAGCTTCACAATTTCAAAGCAATATTCCAATCAACACTGTCTAGAACTTTCTCTACGTCTTCAAATGCTACAAACGTACATTTGCGTTTCTGCGGGCTACGTACATCTACATCCACGTGATTACTATGCAATTCGCATTCCTTTTAGACACTGACTTTTCGTGTTACTCTGTTCTCCGAAATTTAGCTCCTAAATTTGGATGTGTATGTTAAGGTTTAAACGGTAATACTAAAATATTCCGTAAACGTAAACACTACCCATGGATTAGGCCTTTACGCCTGTTCCAAATGGTTGCTTGCTGCCTACAAGGCAAAAAAATGGCTCTGAGCACTATGGGACTTAACATCTGAGGTAATCAGTCCCCTAGAATTTAGAACTACTTAAACCTAACTACCCTAAGGAAACCACACACATCCATGCCCGAGGCAGGATTCGAACCTGCGACCGTACCGGTCGCGCAGTGCCAGACTGAAGTGCCTAGAACCGCTCGGCCACAACGGCCGGCCCTACAAGGCAGTATGAGGCGCTATCTATGTTCGTGCGACTTCTGTGCATGTCGCTTGTCTCTCCAGACATTTCTATCATCAAAGAAAGATCCGGAACCTGTGCGTGTTGTACCACCATACAGCGAGACCTTCAAAGTTAGTGATTCAGATTGCTGTACACACCGGCACCTCTAATAACCAGTAGCAAGTCCTCTTGCACTGATGCATGCCTGTATCCGTCGTGGCATACTATTCACGAGTTCGTCAAGGCACTGTTGGTCCCGATTGCCCCACTCCTCAACGGCGATTCGGCGTAGATCCCTCAGAGTGGTTGGTGGGTCACGTCGTCAATCTATCACAGGTATCTTCGATAGGATTCACGTCTGGACACCATGCTGGCCACTCTAGTCGAGAGATGTCGTTATCCCGAAGGAAGTCATTCACAAGATGTGCACGATGGGGGTGCGAATTGTCGTCCATGAAGACGAATGCCTCGCCAATTTGCTGCCGATATGGTAGCAGTATCGGTCGGTGAATGGCATTCAGGTATCGTACAGCCGTTACGGCGCCTTCCATGACCACCAGCGGCGTATGTCGGCCCCACATAATGCCACCACAAAACAGCAGGGAACCTCCACCTTGCTGCACTCGCTCGCGCTATTCGTCCACGAGACTCAAGAGGGCCATAGACACGGGTTCACAGGTAGACGCCGTGTTTCTTGACTTCCGCAAGGCGTTCGATACAGTTACCCACAGTCGTTTAATGAACAAAGTAAGAGCATATGGACTATCAGACCAATTGTGTGATTGGATTCAAGAGTTCCTAGATAACAGAACGCAGCATGTCATTCTCAATGGAGAGAAGTCTTCCCCGAAGTAAGAGTGATTTCAGGTGTGCCGCAGGGGAGTGTCATAGGACCGTTGCTATTCACAATATACATAAATGACCTTGTGGATGGCATCTGAAGTTCACTGAGGCTTTCTGCAGACGACGCAGTGGTGTACCGAGAGGTTGTAACAATGGAAAATTGTACTGAAATGCAGGAGGACCTGCAGCGAATTGACGCATGGTGCAGGGAATGGCAATTGAATCTCAATGTAGACAAGTGTAATGTGCTGCGAATACATAGAAAGAAAGATCCCTTATCATTTAGCTACAACATAGCAGGTCAGCAACCGGAAGCAGTTAATTCCATAAATTATCTGGGAGTACGCATTAGGAGTGATTTAAAATGGAATGATCATATAAAGTTGATCGTCGGTAAAGCAGATGCCAGACTGAGATTCATTGGAAGAAGCCTCAGGAAATGCAATCCGAAAACAAAGGAAGTAGGTTACAGTACGCTTGTTCGTCCACTGCTTGAATACTGCTCAGCAGTGTGGGATCCGTACCAGATAGGGTTGATAGAAGAGATAGAGAAGATCCAACGGCGAGCAGCGCGCTTCGTCACAGGGTCATTTAGTAATCGCGAAAGCGTTACGGAGATGACAGATAAACTCCAGTGGAAGACTCTGCAGGAGAGACGCTCAGTAGCTCCGCACGGGCTTTTGTTGAAGATTCGAGAACATACCTTCACCGAGGAGTCAAGCAGTATATTGATCCCTCCTACGTATATCTCGCGAAGAGACCATGAGGATAAAATGAGAGAGATTAGAGCCCACACAGAGGCATACCGACAATCCTTCTTTCCACGAATAATACGAGACTGGAATAGAAGGGAGAACCGATAGAGGTACTCAGGGTACCCTCCGCCACACACCGTCAGGTGGCTTGCGGAGTATGGATGTAGATGTAGACAGTGTGTCTAAGGCGTTCAGCCTGGCCGAATGTCTCCAAACACGTCTCTGACGATTGTCTGGTTGAAGGCACATGTGACACTCATCGTTGAAGAGAAGTGATGCCAATCCTGATCGGTCAATTCGGCATGTTGTTGAGTCCATCTGTACCTCAGTGCATGGTGTCGTGGGTACAAAGATGGACGTCGCCATGAACGTCGGGAGTGAAGTTGTGCATCATGCAGCCTGTTGCACACGACGTCCTGTGGCTGCACGAAAAGCATTATTCAACATGGTGGCGTTGCTGTCAGGGTTCCTCCGAGCCACAATCCGTAGACAGCGGTCATCCACCGCAGTAGTAGCCCATGCGCGGCATTAGCGAGGCATGTCATCGACAGTTCTTGTCTCTCTGTATCTGCTCCATGTCCGAACAATGTCGCTTTGGTTCACTCCGCGGCGCCTGGACACTTCCCTTGTTGAGAGCCCCTCCTTGTACAAAGTAACAATGTGGACGCGATCGAACCACGGTACTGACCGTCTAGGCATGGTTGAACTACAGACAACACGAGCCATGTACCTCCTTCCTGGAGGAATGACTGGAACTGATCGGCTCTCGGACCCCCTCCGTCTAATAGGCGCTGCTCATGCACGGTTGTTTACATCTTTGGGCGGGTTTAGTGACATCTCTGAACAGTCAAAGGGTCTGTTATACAATATCCACAGTCAACGCATATCTTCGGGAGTTGTGGGAACCGGGGTGATGCAAAAGTTTTTTTGATGTGTGTAGCAGATTAATTCTAATGCTTCTTTATTCACGCAGCTCTTCATTTGACCTCACCAGGCTAAGTGGACCCCGTTCGACATCTTTGGACCTAAGAAAAATCTGAAGAGGTGCCGGGAATCAAACCCACGTCCTTCATTTTCCTACGACCTGTTCCTGATTCGTCTTTTCGTGAGTAGTTCTGTTATTATCGAAGGTAGCCAAAGACGGACCGAACTCGCCGAGCTACCGTGCCGGTAAAGAATTTAGTTGTTATTTGTATTTAAAGCTTAGTATGGCAGATTAGGGTGTTAATGCCGCCTCTTACATCTCACACCAAGTAATACATACCAAGGACATTCCGAAAACTTCCCAATAATAATAATAATAATAATAATTCCCGTGGAGGCCCGGGAAAAGAATAGGCCTCCGGTATGTTCTGCCAGTCGTAAAACGCGACGAAAAGAACGAACCACTAATAGGGCTAACCCCCCTTTTAGTGAGATTAGTTGGTTCAGGACAGAACTAAAGAAGCCTCGGACAAGCGCCGTCATGGTCGGGGACGACGCTTGAACCCTACGCCCGCCCACAATGGTAACGACACTGCCAGCCAACTGGAAAATGATTTAAATCCAAATAGAGGTGTTTTGCAGGGTATGCTTCCTGCAACCACCCTAGAAGGAAAACAAAGACAGAGGATGAGATGGTCAGATGAAGTTAATCGACACCTCATGTTCTGTTATTACCAAGTAACAAACCTACGAACCAACACAACTGGATACAGATCACAAGTATACACAACATTTATTACCAGATACCCAGAATTAAAATTTTTAACAGAACAACGACTAGCTGATCAGATCTGTGTAATAATCAAAAATAACAGGATACCCCAGTCAGAATTAGAAAACATCAAACAACAAGTACAACAAATACTGGAACAAAATAATGTGCAATCAGAAGAAGAAGAAAATACAGTAATGGACTCAAACATCCCAGAGCAAACAAACAAAGAACAACACGCATAAATTAAACAGTCAGAGGAAAACGAAATCTTAACACAGCCACCAGAACAAGCACAAATAGAACACAAAGTGACACACATGTTAGATATAGAAGAAAAATTTCAGCTGACATATATAGAATACAAAGACACAAACACAGACATTAGACCATTCTTGCATAGACCGCCAAATAACTCACAAGTCGAAACAACAATAAAAACTATCAACACAATCATACACAACAAAATAAATGAAAACACAACTATGGAAGAGTTACAACTACTGGTTTATATAGGAGCACTCATTACACTAAATGTACACACTAGGCAGAGATCAGAACCAACCAACACACAGAAGAAACCCACAAAACCAGCATGGCAACACAGGCTACAGATCAGAATAGAAAAACTGAGAACAGACATCGGACAGCTAACACAACTTATAAGAAATGAAATGTCAGAAAAAAAACGAAAAAGGTTAGGTAAAATCTCACAACAAGAAGCGATAGAGCAATTAGATGAAAAGAAGCAGAAATTACAAGCATTGGCCAAACGACTTAGAAGATACAAAAAAAGTGAAAATAGAAGGAAACAAAACCAAACATTCAACACAAACCAAAAGAAATTTTACCAGACAATAGATAACACACACATTAAAATAGACAATCCACCAAACATAACAGACATGGAACACTTCTGGAGCAACATGTGGTCAAACCCGGTACAACATAACAGGCATGCACGGTGGATAAAAGCAGAAACAGACACATACAAGATGATACCACAAATGCCTGAAGTGATAATTTTGCAACATGAAGTCACCCAAGCAATTAATTCTACTCACAATTGGAAAGCCCCTGGAAAAGATAAAATAGCAAATTTCTGGCTAAAGAAGTTCACCTCAACACATTCACTACTAACCAAATTATTTAACAGTTACATTGCAGACCCATACACATTCCCTGATACACTTACACATGGAATAACTTATCTGAAACCTAAATATCAAGCAGACACAGCAAACCCAGCTAAATATCGCCCCATAACATGCCTACCAACAATATACAAAATATTAACTTCAGTCATTACACAGAAATCAATGACACATACAACACGGAACAAAATTACAAATGAAGAACAAAAAGTCTGTTGCAAAGGAGCACGAGGATGTAAAGAGCAACTGATAATAGATGCAGAGGTGACATATCAAGCTAAAACTAAACAAAGGTCGCTACACTACGTATACATTGATTACCAAAAAGCTTTTGATAGTGTACCCCACTCATGGTTACTACAAATATTGGAAATATATCAAGTAGATCCTAAATTGATACAGTTCCTAAACATAGTAATGAAAAATTGGAAAACCACACTTAATATCCAAACAAATTCAAATAATATCACATCACAGCCAATACAGATTAAGCGTGGAATATACCAAGGAGACTCATTAAGTCCTTTCTGGTTCTGCCTTGCTCTGAACCCACTATCCAACATGCTAAATAATACAAATTATGGATACAATATTACTGGAACATACCCACACAAAATCACACATTTGCTATACATGGACGATCTAAAACTACTGGCAGCAACAAACCAACAACTCAACCAATTACTAAACATAACAGAAGTATTCAACAATGATATAAATATGGCTTTTGGAACAGACAAATGTAAGAAAAATAGCATTGTCAAGGGAAAACACTAAACAAGAAGATTACATATTGGATAACCACAGCAACTGTATAGAAGCGATGGAAAAAACAGATGCCTATAAATATCTAGGACACAGACAAAAAATAGGAATAGATAATACAAATATTAAAGAAGAACTAAAAGAAAAATATAGACAAAGACTAACAAAAATACTGAAAACAGAATTGACAGCAAGAAACAAGACAAAAGCTATAAATACTTACGCTATTCCAATATTGACCTACTCATTTGGAGTAGTGAAATGGAGTAACACAGACCTAGAAGCACTCAATACACTTACACGATCACAATGCCACAAATATAGAATACATCACATACATTCAGCAACAGAAAGATTCACATTAACCAGAAAGGAAGGAGGAAGGGGATTTATCGATATAAAAAACCTACATTATGGACAGGTAGATAATGTAAGAAAATTCTTTCTAGAACGAGCAGAAACTAGCAAAATACACAAAGCAATCACTCATATAAATACATCGGCTACACCACTGCAATTTCATAACCACCTCTACAACCCTTTAGATCACATAACATCAACAGATACGAAGAAAGTAAATTGGAAAAAGAAAACACTACATGGCAAGCACCCGTATCATCTAACACAGCCACACATCGATCAAGATGCATCCAACACATGGCTAAGAAAAGGCAATATATACAGTGAGACGGAAGGATTCATGATTGCAGTACAGGATCAAACAATAAACACCAGATATTACAGCAAGCATATTATTAAAGATCCCAATACCACAACAGATAAATGCAGACTTTGCAAACAACAAATAGAAACAGTAGATCACATCACAAGCGGGTGTACAATACTAGCAAATACAGAATACCCCAGAAGACATGACAATGTAGCAAAAATAATACATCAACATCTTGCCATACAACATAAACTAATAAATCAACACGTTCCCACATACAAGTACGCACCACAAAATGTACTGGAGAATGATGAATAAAAATTATACTGGAACAGAACCATTATAACAGATAAAACAACACCACATAACAAACCCGACATCATACTCACCTACAAAAAGAAGAAATTAACACAACTAATCGAAATATCCACACCCAATACAACAAATATACAAAAGAAAACAGGAGAAAAAATTGAAAAATACATCCAACTGGCTGAGGAAGTCAAGGACATGTGGCATCAGGATAAAGTTGACATTATACCAATTATACTATCAACTACAGGAGTCATACCACACAATATCCACCAGTACATCAATGCAATACAGCTACATCCAAACTTATATATACACCTATAGAAATCCGTAATTATTCACACTTGTTCAATTACCCGAAAGTTCCTAAATGCAATATAACATATACCGTACAGTTAAAAGGAAGTCACGCTTGATCAAGGTCCGCGTCACTTTCCATTTTTAACCAGACCTAAGGTCTGAGAAAGTAAAGAAGATAATAATAATAATAATAATAATAATAATAATAATAGGCATTTAGAATGATGCCGATTACCTTAACAAATTTGAAGCCATGTTAATACTCTCAGAAGCGGAATGGATAAAGAAAGAGAAAGAGATTGAAATGACGGCGACAGTGGCTGCTAGGAAAGTACAGAATATAAACGAGAACCCTGCCGTCAAGAGGGAGGGACACTATGTGGGGGTGGGGGAGTGACGAGAATGAGCTACAGGGCGCAGGAGAGATGGCTACTGTGATGTAACGTGGACCATCAGCTGTCTTTTGGAGTTTGAATGGAATTTAATTTCTCTGATATTCTGAAGTAGACGGTTGAAAAAGCAGGTCCTTGTTACAGAAAATGATTTTGAAAACGTGGCAGTGCTATGTGGTGGCACAGGCACTACTGTACTGTGTTGAGAATGAGTATTTCTGTTGCGCTGTTCGGATATTAAAGAGTGGAAGAGGAGTAAGCGGGAGTGCAATGACTGAGAAGACGACAGAGCAAACATAAGAGTGTGACAGTCACTAAGCTTATCGGTAGGTAGCCATAATTGTTCGTAGGGTGGCGAAATATGGCGGAAAAAGTGTACATCAGAAATGTATCGTAGACAAGCATACACCGCCAGGTCGAGTCAGTTTTCGTACAGAGTCAGTTTTCGTACAGATGTCCTCGGAGAATGGCATGTCCCTAGTCACGTAAGGCGAGTATTGTTGTCTCTGCGAGCTTTTTGGGAGCGGCTATTCCAAAGGAAGTATTGGCCACACGAAACTCCTTCCACTGGCTCTGGCTGGTCTATCGGTGCCGACCGACAGCCGTGTCAACCTCTGCCAATGTAGTCGCTACATGAGATGTGGTGCGGCGGCGTGGGGTAAACACACCGCTCTGCCAGCCGTTGTCAGGTTACGTGACCTTGAACCGCTAACGCAGCCCGTGGTCTTGCGGTAGCGTTCTCGCTTCCGGCGCACGGGGTCCCGGGTTCGATTCCCGGCGGGGCCAGGGATTTTCTCTGCCTCGTGATAACTGGGTGTTGTGTGTCTTTCATCATCATTTTTCATCCCCATCGACACGCAAGTCGCCGAAGTGGCATCAACTCGAAAGACTTGCGTCAGGCGAACGGCCTATCCGACGGGAGGCCGTAGCCACACGGCATTTCCATTTTTACCTTGAACCGCTACTGCTCTGTCCAGTAGCTGCTAAATTGCCATCAAGAGGCTGAGTGCAGCCCATTGTGTGCGTGTGTGTGTGTGTGTGTGTGTGTGTGTGTGTGTGTGTGTGTGTGTGTACGCGCACGCGCTTGTATGTGTGGCGACGACACCAACCACTCATCCCCTTGAAGTGCAGCTAGTGATTAGAAGCGAAGTCGCTGTTATCCTTTCCGCAGCAATAGCGCAGTCAGTAAGTCACACGACACGCATTTTTCGCAGAATGGGGCGGTGCGGTGCGGGTGGTTTTGGCAGGCGGCCGCCGTCACAACAGCGGAGAGGAGAGGAGAGGAGAGGCGACGCGCCAGTCGCGTCCAGACGCCCCAGTCGCCACGGGCGGCGGCGTTGCCAGGCCGGGAGGGCGACGTGGCAACGCCGCGGGGTTGCGGCCCACCCCAGGTGCCGTCGCAGCTGCCAGCTGCTGGCCGCTTCTGCTTCCCTTCGGCGACGCGCCTACAGCTGCTCCACGTCATGTTCTATCCGCTCAGCGACGCGCCGCACTAGGCTGTTGTGGTGACGCGCTCCGAGTTTCGTCCCTTCAAAATGTCTTTCTTAGATGGCGCACACGCCAAAGTACTCGTTACTAGGGATGTATCGTGACCACCGGTCTTTGCAGAATATCGATACGAGAGTTTAAACATCCGCGTTTCAATATCGACATTGGCGTGTTTGAAACATAGTAGAAGGGGGGTGATTAACTCTCCTCTCAAAGGCCGTACAGTCCCGAAGCGGTACGCCAGTTAGGCAAAGGCCGTGAACATTGAGGCAATCACCCCTCCGTCCCCGGTAGCTGAGTGGTCAGCGCGACAGAATGTCAATCCAAAGGGCCCGGGTTCGATTCCCGGCTGGGTCGGAGATTTTCTCCGCTCAGGGACTGGGTGTTGTGTTGTCCTAATCATCATCATGTCATCCCCATCGACGCGCAAGTCGCCAAAGTGGCGTCAAATCGAAAGACTTGCACCCGGCGAGCTGTCTACCCGGGGGCCCTCGTCACACGCCATTATTATTATTATTATTATTATTATTATTATACTCCTCCGACGCACCAGATTGAACACATCCATTTGGCAAAATACCGTGTCCTGCTGCGTCCAATAAGTCCGTAACTGACCACTGGAAATCCTCGTCCGACAGGAGTCGTCGACCCTTCGAGGCCTTTTCTAAAGGATCGAAGGCGTGATAACGCCATGGAGAGAGATCAGGGCTGTAGGGCGGGTAACTTCTGCTTTTGACATTTGCGACGAGAGGACGTACGTTATCGTAAGCAGCGGCACGGAACTTAGCGCACCATTCTACATCTTTGGTTTTCTACACGCACATGCTACTTTCTCCGACGGATGCCTACCGGTGTTTGTACTTCGCCATTTGGTAATAACGTCGCCATAGTTCAGGTTTTCGTATTTACCGCACGCTCGTCGGGATGTTGCGGATGCCACACCAATCGCCTCCCTACTTGTCAGTGCTTATATCGCTGCATCGCGGTCTCGTTGCATTGCTTATACGCCGCAGCAGAGCCCTAAAACAGAAACTTCTTCATGTCAAATACAAAATGTCGATTTCGATGCTGGCGAAACACAGGCCACTAATCGGGAGAATCTGAGAGAGCACCGACCGATCCAAGTCGAAGGAAGCTGCCTGTAGCAGACGACTTGCTGTCAGAATTACCCACACCCTTGGCAGACGCATCTTCGACAAAACTACTCCACTTGGTGTGCACGATATAAGAGACAGGCGAAATACCCTCAGACTTCAAGAACAATGTGATAATTCCACTTCCACAGGAAGCAGGTGCTAACAGGTGTGAATAGTACCAAACTATCCATTTACGTCTTATCTTACAAGGTACGCAAACCTACACTTATAGTATTTGTAGATTTAGAGAAAGTTCTGAGAATGTCGTCTGGACTACGCCCTGAAATATTGGAGATAGCAGGAACAAAATACACAGTCCAAAAGGTTATCTACTGCTTGCACAAAAACTAGAAGGAAATTATAAGAGCTGAAAAGGATGTAATAGTTGAGAACGAACTGAGACAGGGTTGCAGCCTATCTACGACGTTATTCACTCTGTAAACAGAGATAAGAGTAAAGTAAATCACAGAAAAACTTAGGGTAGGAATTAAAGTTCAAGGAGAACAAATAAAAACTTTTAGGTTTGCTGACGACATTGTAATTCTGTCACAGACAGCAAAGAACTTGGAAGAATAGTTCAACGGAACTGACACTGTCTTGAACGCAGGATATATGATGAAACTCAACGAAAGCGACACAAAAATAATAGAATGTAGTCGAATTGATTGAGGAAATGATGAGGGAAACATTAGAATATGAGACACTAAAATTAGTAGATGGGTATTGCTATTTGGGCAGAAAAATATCTGGTTATGGACGAAGTAGAGAGGATATCAAATGTTGAATGGCAATGGCAAAAATGGTTGAAATGGCTCTGAGCACTATGCAACTTAACATCTGAGGTCATCAGTACCCTAGAACTTAGAACTACTTAAACCTAACTAACCTAAGGACATCATACACATCCATGCCCGAGGCAGGATTCGAACCTGCGACGTAGCGGTCGCGCGGTTCCAGACTGAAGCGCTTAGAACCGCTCGGCCACTCGCGGCCGGCGGCAATGGCAAGGAAGTGTTTCTGAAGAAGAGATATTTGTTAGTATCGAATATAGATTTAAGTGTTAGGAAGTGTTTTCTAAATTTATTTGTATGAAGTATAGTCATGTATGGAAGTGAAACATGGATGTAAACATTTCAGACAAGAAGAAGAATGAAGCTTTTAAAATGTGGTGCTACAGAAGCACGATGAAGAACTAATGAGAAGATAGTGAATACAATTGGAGAGAAGAGAAATTTATGACACACCTTGGCTATACGAAGAGATTGGTTGACAAGATACCTACTGAGGCAGCTAAGAATTATCAGTTACGTATTAGAGGGAAGCGTGGGGGAGACGGGAAAAAATTGTAGAAGAAGAGCAACGGATGCAGGTTCTAATGGATGTAGGTTGCAGTAACTACGAAGAGATGAATAGGCTTGCACGGTATAGAGTATCGTGGAGGGCTGCGTCAAACAACAGGCAGTGCAAGGCCGTATTTATCCACTGACACAATTTCGATTAAAATGTCGCCCCTCTATGGGAATATGCAGTGATAAGCCACAACATTTCGACCACCGACCTACTATCGATATAACCCCGTCTAGGCGATAGCAGCGTCACCTGAAGAGGAATGACTGCAAGTCAGACACACGCACGGTGCATGTAGCGGGAAGTCAGCGTGCTGTCCGTGCGCAGAATAGGGAAGGCGCGCAATATATCCGAGGCTGACCAAGGGCAAATTGTAATGGCGAGGAGGTTGGGGACGATTATTTCGGGTGCTGCATGACTAATCTGGTGTCCGAGGAGTGCCTGGCGAGTGTCTTCAACACGTTGGGGAAACCGAGGAGAAAGCACGCCCAGATGTCGTGGGGCTGCGGCGGCCACCCCTCACTACAGATGTCGGCCGTCGTAGGCTGGGGCTGGCGGCGACCCGTGCCGGAACTGACATCATCGGACTTCAGTGCCGGGCGGAGTACAAGCGTGCCTCAACACACGGCGCACCGAACACTCCTAAAGGTGAGCCTATGCAACCAACAACCCGTGCATGTGCCAACGTCAACACCACGACGTCGGCAGCTACGACTAAAGTGGGCACGTGGCCACCGGCACTGGACGTTGGCGCAGTGGCAGAGCGTTGCGCGGTCTCACGAATCCCGATACCTTCATCCTGCCAATGGGAGGGCGCGAATCCGTCCTCTCCCATGCAACGTCTCCCTGTCACCTGTACTGCGGGACGGAGACAAACTGGCGGAGGATCCACTATGCTATGGGGAAGATTCACGTGGGCACCATGACGGCCAAGGAGTATCGTACACTGGTTGCAGACCACCTACACCCATTCAAGACGACAGAGGCATTTTCCAACAAGATAATGCGCTATGTCACAAACCAGGAGTGAGATGGCGTGGTTCCAAGAACACAGAGGTAAGTTCCAGTTAATGTGCTGGTCCCCCAACTCGCCAGATCTGACCCTCACGAAACACATTTGGAACACGACTGAAGGAGGCGCCACAGCTCATCGCCCCCCTCCGCAGAATTTACGGGAATTAGGTGCCTTGTATGCGGAGATGTGTTGTCGACTCCGTCCTGCGATCCACCGAGACGTCACTGCTTCCATGCCACGATACTCCGCCGCTGTTATCCGTGCCAAAGGTGGACACACCGGCTATTAGGTATGTTGTTGTTGTTGTGGTCGTCAGTCCAGAGACTGATTTGATGCAGCTCTGCATGCTACTCTATCCTGTGCAAGCTTCTTCATCTCCCAGTACCTACTGCAACCTACATCCTTCTGAATCTGCTTAGTGTATTCATCTCTTGGTCTCCCCCTACGATTTTTACCCTCCACGCTGCCCTCCAATACTAAATTGGTGATCCCTTGATGCCTCAGAACATGTCCTACCAACCGATCCCTTCTTCTGGTCAAGTTGTGCCACAAACTCCTCTTCTCCACAATTCTATTCAATACCTCCTCATTAGTTACGTGATCAACCCATCTAATCTTCAGCATTCTTCGGTACCACCACATTTCGAAAGCTTCTATTCTCTTCTTCTCCAAACTATTTACCGTCCATGTTTCACTTCCATACATGGCTACACTCCATACAAATACTTTCAGAAACGACTTCCTGACACTTAAATCTATACTCGATGTCAAGAAATTTCTCTTCTTCAGAAACGCTTTCCTTGCCATTGCCATTCTACATTTTATATCCTGTCTACTTCGACCATCATCAGTTATTTTGCTCCCCAAATAGCAAAACTCATTTACTACTTTAAGCGCCTCATTTCCTAATCTAATTCCATCATTATCTCCCGACTTAATTCGACTACATGCCATTATCCTCGTTTTGCTTTTGTTGATGTTCATCTTATATCCTCCTTTCAAGACACTGTCCATTCCGTTCAACTGCTCTTCCAAGTCCTTTGCTGTCTCAGACAGAATTACAATGTCATCGGCGAACCTCAAAGCTTTTATTTCTTCTCCATGAATTTTAATACCTACTCCGAATTTTTCTTTTGTTTCCTTCACTGCTTGCTCAATATACAGATTGAATGACATCGGGGATAGGCTACAACCTTGTCTCACTCCCTTCCCAATCACTGCTTCCCTTTCATGCCCCTCGACTCTTATAACCGCCATCTGGTTTCTGTACAAATTGTAAATAGCCTTTCGCTCCCTGCTATTAGGTAGGCGGTCACAATGTTCTGGCTGATCGTGGTGTGTGTATTCGAGGAGTGTAGGTGAATGTAATGGACACATGTATAGAATACTGTGATGTTTGTTTTGTATGATGATGGTAGGAGAAGGGAGAGGCTGAAACCCGCTGCCGGCACACAGTCTACTCTTCTCCAATAACACGAAGGGGGTCGTAGAGCTTAACGTCCCCAGCCAATGGACAGATCACCATCAAGTGCCACACGCCCTCCCCTCCTGAGACACTGCGGATAGGTTTGGACTAATCCAGGACACTGGCGCGAAGACTGGTGGTCCAGCTACCCACTGGCAGCGAAAAATTTCGTCCACCACCAGGACTCGAACCGACTTACCTCCGGGTCCGGCGTCGCCGTACAGGCGTGTGCTAGCGACCTCGGCTGCAGAGGCGGGTACTGAATACATTGACAACGCTACCAAACTGAAACTCCTGTACAGCAAACTCCATATTATCCGTATGTGGATTGTCTGTACACAGTTCGGGGATTTTTGGAGGGAAAAGAAACCCAAAAAAAAATGAAGACTTCTTTTATCATCACAACGAATATTTTCGTTTTGAATACACTATACACTATTGGCGATTTCTTAAGGTATGATAGGCAAACAGCAGCTTTCTGAATTTTATAAGGTTTATTATACCATTAATTAGAGCAACGGCATATTTATCATTAGATAGATATGTTACTGGGATATTTTATGAACCATGTTAAGAAATATGTACGAAACGAAAAGATAGTTATGTTTTAGAATGTTAAGTATCCTAAAACGTAACTATCTTTCCGTTTCGCACACATTTAGTAAACCAAATTTCCATTTTTTCGCCAGCATCGTGACCCTAGCACCTAGCTAGATATGCTCCAGAAAGTAATGTTTTTGTAACTCCTCCATCTGATTTTGAGCCTGCAGTGGCTACGAAAGTAATTGTGTTATGTTATGTTATGTTAACAGGGAACCTAGAAACGACGGAGAGGCTCCGTCCTCCCACGACGACTACCGCAGTCCACCCCTCCGCCGCCCCACACCGAACCCATGGTTATTGTGCGGTTCGGCCCCCGGTGGATCCCCCAGGGAACGTCTCACACCAGACAAGTGTAACCCCAAATACCTGCGTGATAGAGTAATGGTGATGTTCGCGTACATGGAGAATTTGTTTGCGCAGCAGTCGCCGACATACTGTGGCTGAGGCGGAATAAGGGGAACCAGCCTGCATTCGCCGAGGCAGATGGAAAACCGCCTAAAAACCATCCACAGACTGGCCGGCTCACCAGACCTCGACACTAAGCCGCCGCGCGGATTCGTGCCGGGGATCGGCGCTCCTTCCCGCCCGGCAAGGAGGTTCAAAATGGTTCAAATGGCTCTGAGCACTATGGGACTTAACAGCTGTGGTCATCAGTCCCCTAGAACTTAGAACTACTTAAACCTAACTAACCTAAGGACATCACACACATCCATACCCGAGGCAGGATTCGATCCTGCGACCGTAGCAGTCGCGGAAGGAAAGTAGTTAGTGGTACAACAAATCGGATCAAAATCAAAAAGCGCCTCGTTGCACATCATGCCGACATAAACAGTCACTTTAAATCACAGCTCCAGTCATTCTCATGGATAAAAGAAGACACTGTCAAGCATTTCGCTTATATTGTATTACGCGCACCGGGGCACTGAAATGAGATAATCTGTTATTAGGATATGCACAGTAGAGTTCTTGATTAGGCGATCAGCGAATGGCGACTGAAAGTAGAAAGAGAGGGAGGAATACGAGTGGGGTGCAAGAAAAAAGGAATACGGGCAGATTGTCTGGCATTCGCAGACGATATTGTCGGAATCACTAGAAGAGGGGATTGACCAAAACCACGTGGCTGCGGAGACAAGACGTTAAAGCAGGCCAATAGATCCTTATCAAGAAGAGGCAGTACATGGCAAACTTCACGGCAGATCGTACACGGTCAACAACAGAAGGAGAGAAAACTCAGAAGGTGCAGAGATTTAAAGTACATAGAAGAATGGATACAAACTGGCCTGACAGAAAAATAAGCAGTGGGAGCGGAATAAACAAAATTAATTCAGTAAGCAAACCACGAACACTTTTCACCAAATAAAACCAGCCAGCTGCACACTCTACTTCTAACATTCGCAAAATACACACATTTTCGCCAGCTAGTGTGTGGCAGTTACGTAGTTAACCACAAGAAGACTGACTTGCAATGTCTGCCGCTGGAGACAGAGAAATGTGTACGGAACAGACTCGCGCTGAGTAAATTAACCCGTGAAATATCAGCAGTACCGGTCCAGAACGACATAAACTGAAACAATCAAAAATATTTTTAAGAAAATGAGATGCCAGACTGAGGTTCATTGGAAAAATCCTGCGGATATGCAATGTATGCAACAATGAAGTGGATCACAAAAGACACGATCGAGCGATTCTTGAACACTCTTACTGGACGAGCCTTACCAGGTATGATTAATGGTGGAGACGCAGACGATCCGCAGAAGAAAGGCCATGTCTCGACCCAGATTTATTAACTAAGCGCGACAGCGTTAAGCAGATTCTCATCAAAATCTCCATCAGAGGCGTTGTACATCACTAAACTATCTACTCTTACGTCTATACCTTTATTTATACTCCGCAAGACACCTTATGGTATGCGGCGGAGGGTACATTGTGTACCGCTCTCACTTGCCGCTTTTCCCGTTACAGTACCGAATGATACACGTCACAGCTCTAAACACTCTAATATTAGTTTCGTCATCTTTTCGCGAGATTACAACGGCCGTCCAACAAGTACCGATAATGATTTTACTCCTGGCGTATAAGTGACGTCAGCGCAGTAACAAAAGTAAACAACATACGTGCATTTCGCCTGTAATCCGCGAGCAGGCGGTAGTGTTTCAACATTGTTGTGTTCCAAATAGCAATGGAACGAAGAACTGAACCTCACTAAATCAAGTGTTCGAGACATTCTCCTGAGACCGAGCGAGGCTGCGTAGTGGTTGGCACACTGGACTCGCATTCGGGAGGACGACGGTTCAATCCCGCGTCCGGCCATCCTGATTTAGGTTTTCCGTGATTTCCCTAAATAGCTTCAAGCGAATGCTGGGATTGTTCCTTTGAAAGGGCACGGCCGACCTCCTTCCCCATCCTTCCCTAATCCGACGAGACAGATGACCTCGGAGTTTGGTCTCCTCCCCCAAATCAACCCAATCCATTCTCCTGAATGTTTGGAAGAAGCGAGGAATGTTTGTTAGTATGTTCTGCAACCTTTGACTCCCGCCTGGTCGCCTACAGCGACTTTATCGAAATTACAAAACGCGGACGGCTTTTTTGTGGAAAAAATCATCGCAGGGAGCAAAAACAGCGTTTCTGTGATGCTTGTACTGCTAACACAAAGTGCAGAAATTCACACGAAGGGTCAGCACTTTGACGACATAACCTTACACTCGAAGCCAACATGACGCACTAGTTGAACCAACTTCTGACAGTATGCCATGGTTGTATGAACGTCCTGTGCGTTTTACTCAAGTGGGAGGGTGACACTTCGTAGAACATCTATAGCATTAAATCTACCATCTTAAATTTTCTCTATTTCTTCTCTCTTATTAATCCACTCTCGAAACATTTTGGACTGATGGAATACGTAGGAGGAAGAAATAGTTGACGGTATTGGATAGTACGCTCTCGCAATTTTAACAGTAAACCACACAGTGATGTTTCTCCAGTAGCATCTGACAAGGGAACCTCCCCATCGCACCCCCCTCAGATTTAGTTATAACTTGGCACAGTGGATAGGCCTTGAAAAACTGAACACAGATCAATTGAGAAAACAGGAAGAAGTTGTGTGGAACTGTGAAAAAATAAGCAAAATATACAAACTGAGCAGTCCATGGGTCACACAGGCAACATCAAGGAGTACGTGAGGTCAGGAGCGCCGTGGTCTCGTGGTAGCGTGAGCAGCTGCAGAAGGAGAGGTCAGAGGTCCTTGGTTCAAGTCTTCCCACAAGTGAAAATTTTACTGTCTTTATTTTTGCATAGTTATTATCTGTCCGTTCGTTCATTGACGTCTCTGTTCACTGTAATAAGTTTAGTGTCTGTGTTTTGCGACCGCATCGCAAAACCGTGCGATTAGTAGACGAAACGACGTGCCTCTCCAATCGGAACCGAAAACATGTGATCGCAAGGTCATAGGTCAACCGATTCCTCCACAGGAAAACACATCTGATATATTCTATACGACACTGGTGACGGCATGTGCGTCACATGACAGGAAAATGTTGTCGACCGACCTAACTTGTACACTTGACGAATGGGTAAAAAGATTCTTCTACCTTGCCCGATTTAGGTTTTCTTGTGGATGTGATAATCACTGCCAAAAAAGTGATGAAAACATAAGAGTTTGTCACATAAACTGAAATTACAAAATTAAAGTTTTCACTCGATGGAAGATTTGAACCAAGGACCTTTCGTTCTGCAGCTGCTCACGTTACCACGAGACCACGGCGCTCCTGCGATCCCAATTCCTTGATGTTGCCTATCTTCCCATGAACTACTCAGTTTGTATATTTTGCTTATTTTTTCACAGTTCCACACAACTTCTTCCTGACAACTTCTTCCTGTTTTCTCAATTGATCTGTGTTCAGTTTTTCAAGGCCTATCCACTGTACCAACTTATAGCTAAATCTGAGGGGGGTGCGATGGGGAGGTTCCCTTGTGAGCATCTCCGTGACGCTATCGCGCTTGCGTAACGAACCTGTAACGAAACGCTCTGCTCTCGTTTGTATCTTCATTATTTCCTCTATCAGTCCTATCTCGGTCTCGCGAGCTATACTGAAGTACTGCCCGAACAAAGTGTCCTAGGACCAGTGAACAAGCTCCGGCCGCAGCTGTAGCCTCCATTACATTGGGCCGTCTGTGCATTCTGTGTGCCTCGCTTAGTTTGAAAGGAGGCTGTAAAGGATCTCGTCTACTCTACGCCTGCGGTGCCCATATTGAACAAGTTGTGCAAGCGGCAGTTAATAACAACATAGACATTATGCCTTTCTCAGTTGTTTGACCTTTCCTGCCCACGCCCCGTTCCTAACGCATTACATACGTAAATATTTCTATACGTCTTTCTTGCATTTACAGCGCCGGATTTGCACCTGGTGACCAAAACTGCAACTCATTATTTTTCTAACGTAAACCTGTTCCGCATTAAAATATCCACTAGGGTCCGCTGCCATACGATAATTACAGCCCAGGTTGAACCTCAGTGAGTTGAAAAGTACCACTTTTAATAACTGGATGCGCGGAAAAAGGGGTGAATCTTTAGTGGTAGTTGTCAGTAGTTTAGATTTTTATCGTGGAAGTCGAGAGGCGATTGCGAGTATCGGAGTGGAGTGCGCGAATCGCCGAGTACTGCCAAGGGAAGTAGGTCGGCCGCCGCACCGCCTCAACAGCTGTAGCGCCCGCGCGCGCGCCCGCTTACGTCACGGCCCCCTTCCCCAGCGCAGGAAACAAGGCGGCCTCGGCGCGCATGCGCAGAGTTGCGCGACAACGCTGGCCGCGTGCTCCACGGCAAACCGCCACGTGCCTTCCGCGGAGCAGTCGAACAGTTAAAAGAGATCCAGCAGGCAGACCACCGTGGCTCACCAACTCGAGGCGGAAAATTACCGAGCCCAGTGTCTCTACCCTCACAATCACAGTTGACCACTGCCCTTTAAGTGACACTGGTTTAAATGCTGTCAATAGTAAATAAGTTATCTCTTGTTTGCTATTGACAATTATATTCACAGTAGAGGTTTCTCCGGTTATGTCTTATAACGTTTTTGTGTTTCTACGTAGGTAGTCTAACACGCAGGTGGCGTATGAATATTTACCGATGGCCTTGGAGGCATTTGTCTTCAGAGCTGTCTTCGGGGTCAACTAGCATTTGTTAGCTCTTGATTTACTCTTCTGATATTTTCTGAAATACACTACGGTAAGTTCAATTCACGGTAGCACTTCAACAATATAAGCGTAATACCAGTACTTGAGTCTTTTCTAGCTGGTTTGTTCCTAGTTACACCCAAGTTCACTGACTATAAGGCCTGAAATGCTTCTCACATGAAGAATGAACATTACAGTAGCATTGTTTCACAAATTATCTCTAAAATATTAGCCTCTGAGATAATATAAATTATTTCCGCTGGCGGTGCACTTGGGATTATTACTGAAAATATGCAACATGACGTGAACAGTTTATGTACTCTCTGGGATGTAATAGGCATGTTATTTACTTACTTTACTTTCATTTTTTTAGTTAGAGGTATCATAATGACATTTATGACTAATTGTTTTAGCTCTGTGCCAACAATTCGTGGGCGCGGCATAGTTCCGTGGCACATTTTCTGGCTGATCGTTTAATTGACTGCTGGGAAGACGTTACAGAAGAGCACAGAATTTGGAGGCGACTGATGCAGATGATACACCTACTATTTCTACAGTGTGAAACACTACTGCAGTAATTGAACGTAGTGTCGGTAACATAGTATAAAATGGACCAATGCTTCAAACGTTCAGCAGTTGGGGTAGACTGTTAGTCTATGTTTGAAAATGCAAAAGTTGTGAAACTGGCTGATGCTGAAGTGGCTACAAATGCTGATTTCTATACATGGTCTAAAACAGGTTGTTCACTCCAGAGGGCATATGTTTACTAAGAGAATTTAAGACTGCTACTTTTCTGCAGACTTTTTTCCAAACCTTTTCAGCGCAGATTTTGAGCTCATAACTTATGGCGGATCTAGAAATTCATAACAAATTGAGCCGTTTTATTTATTTATTAATATTCTCACAGAGTACATCCTGACTTCATTTCATTATTATAGTCGACACAGCATTTTGTCACTCAAAGAATTAAACGTCAGTTCACACTGGATGTTAACTGCCAAATGGTGGTGTGTTCAACTACAAGTGACGCAAACACGTCACTTCGAATCGTCCAGCGCCAAATGGTTAAACTGAGCCATGGAAATAGCGATGCCTCAACACACCACAAGAACAAAGTGAGTGATCGTTTTATAGAATTTTCATGTGAGCAGAAGACCAATACACAAAGTGACATTACCCTATATATATCTTTCTCTCCACAGAATGATCATAACTGTTGTACAAAAAAGGCTTTAATTTCTGTATAAACATACATTAAATATTGTTTCTGTAATCCCGATGTAGCCTGATGAGCTTTCACCTCGAAACATGTCTCTAAATAAATAATTTGTCGACAAATTTTGTGACTAGCAGCGTTATTTGGAAACCTTTTTATATTTTTGAAACAGTCACGATCGATAAATAGTAAATATGGCTTCAAATTAGTTTAAAGTGAGGTTACAAGATACCATACGTGACACCAAAAATGTAGGGCTATATCATTAAAATCACGGAACTAACAATGCTAAAGTTTATTAACTGACAAAGTAATATTCATAAAACATTTAAAAATCTCGACATTTCATTTCTGGAGAAAATATAAACACATGAACAAGTCAAACAAAATGTACAAGGAGGACACAGTGAATACATAATTTTAATATAATTGCAGATAACAGCGGCCATCCATTTATGAAGTATTTGTTTATTTCCTGAACAATTTTTTGAGCCTTTTCAGGTTTTTCTTCAAGTGGGGGCGGACAGCATTCACACTAAGATTTGTTACGACACACTTCTGCAGTGACAGGCAATTACAATATAAGCTGTTTGGTGGATATTAACAGTAATATCGCTAGAAACATAAATACATAACTTTTGCTTTAATGAAACACTAAGCAATTGCAGGAGAGTACACAAATAATTAAGACGTTCCAGGAAAATCTCAACTGCTGCGAGGACTACAAGACGCGCCTTAATTTTTATGATTTTTTAAAATAACGTTTTTACCACTTTTAGTATTAGATTGCAAAGCCAGAGTAAAAAAATTCTTATTTTATAAAACCGAACCCCTCTTCGTTGTCCTCTTCATACATAAGATGGTCTTCAGTGCCATTGACAGCGTTACTTATGCCGCATTCCTCGAAAGGTTTAACAATAATGTCTTTTCTCACTCTAGACCACGACAGTTTTATTCACCGACGCACTTGTTTGGTTGTAGGCTATTTTCAAGCTTCCTTCGCCATGAATTCATGTTGGGTTTCATCCACCATCCATTTGTTCCATTCCTCTCTCATACTATAAATGGTTTATTTATCGAGAAATCAACAGGCTGCAGTTATGAAGTAAGTCCTTCCGGAATAACAGCAAGTTCTCTATTTCCCGTCTGAGCTTCTCTTTCACAGAATTTTTCAAATAACTACTCACCTGCTCTAGCACAAGAAGAGAACTCTTGTTCAATAAAGCACTTTTCCTTCTATCCCACACTGTAATCCATAATTTCATACCAGCCTCTTTCAAAAAATGGTTCAAATGGCTCTGAGCACCATGGGACTTAACATCTGAGGTCATCAGTCCCCTAGAACTTAGAACTACTTAAACCTAACTAACCTAAGGATATCACACACATCCATGCCCAAGGCAAGATTCGAACCTGCGACCGTAGCAGTCGCGCGGTTCCGGACTGAGCGCCTCTTTCATCCAACCCCTTCCATCTACATGGACACGACCATCTGGCGCTACTTCAGGTTTTATTATTGTTTCGCGCTTGAAAATGAGATAGGTTTCCCGCGTCAGCGAACATATGGCCAGTTTTAATATCGGCGGGAATTTTAAATCAAACAGTGATACTTACGTTAATTTCGAGTACAAGACGCACCTTAAGTACGGAGGCAATTTTTCAAAGATAAATCTTATTGTCCGGAAAATACGATTAAGCACATTTAAGCTTTTTCTTTGTCGAGGTGTTGCAACAGTCTGAATCATTTTTTCGCTTTCAGGTATCAGGCCTGTGTTGTGGAAGAACACTCGTTGGTATCTTCCCAATGTGCCACGAAAACAAAACAAATTTATGTAATTTATAATATGTATCGATCTAGAAAAGACAAAGTCCCCTCAACAGAATCTGTATGTACTGGATGACAATTATTGAGCTATATGAAAAAAGAAAAAAAACGTAAATTAGTTACAAACTATGGCGTGCACACTTTCTACATGACCCGCTGACGTGTCGGAACATCGATGCTGTCGATGACCTCCTGAATGGCTGTTTTCAGCTCAGCATTGGTTTTGGAGTTATTGCTGTACACCTGGTCTTTAACACAGCCCTACCAAAAATGAGTCGCATGTGTTCAGATCCGGAGAATACGGCGGCCAACAGAGTCCCATGCCCATCCCAATCCCAATAAAAAGCAGGTGTTGACAGGTGTGAAAATTACCGAACTATCAGTTTAATAAGTCATAGCTGCAAAATACTAACGCGAATTCTTTACAGAGGAATGGAAAAACTAGTAAAAGCCGACCTCGGTGAAGATCAGTTTGGATTCCGCAGAAATGTTGGAACACGTGAAGCAATACTGACCCTACGACTTGTCTTAGAAGCAAGATTAAGAAAAGGCAAACCTACGTTTCTAGCATCTGTAGACTTAGAGAAAGCTTTTGACAATGTTGACTGGAATACTCTCTTTCAAATTCTGAAGGTGGCAGAGGTAAAATACAGGGAGCGAAAGGCTATTTACAATTTGTACAGAAACCAGATGGCAGTTATAAGAGTAGAGGGACATGAAAGGGAAGCAGTGGTTGGGAAGGGAGTGAGACAGGGATGTAGCCTATCCCCGATGTTATTCAATCTGTGTATTGAACAAGCAGTAAACGAAACAAAAGAAAAGTTCGGAGTAGGTATTAAAATCCATGGAGAAGAAATAAAAACTTTGAGGTTCGCCGATGACATTATAATTCTGTCAGAGACAGCAAAGGACTTGGAAGACCAGTTGAACGGAATCGACAGTGTCTTGAAAGGAAGGTATAAGATGAACATCAACAAAAGCAAAACGAGGATAATGGAATGTAGTCAAATTAAGTCGGGTGATGCTGAGGGAATTAGATTAGGAAATGAGACACTTGAAGTAGTAAAGGAGTTTTGCTATTTGGGGAGCAAAATAACTGATGATGGTCGAAGTAGACAGGATATAAAATGTAGAATGGCAATGGCAAGGAAAGCGTTTCTGAAGAAGAGAAATTTGTTAACATCGAGTATAGATGTAAGCGCCAGGAAGTCTTTTCTGGAAGTATTTGTATGGAGTGTAGCCATGTGTGGAAGTGAAACATGGACGAGAAACTGTTTGGACAAGAAGAGAATAGTAGCTTTCGAAATGTGGGGCTACAGAAGAATGCTGAAGATTAGATGGGTAGATCACGTAACTAATGAGGAGGTATTGAATAGAATTGGGGAGAAGAGGAGCTTGTGGCACAACTTGACTAGAACAACATTTTTGTAAAAATACAGTTTTCATTCTGCATGTGTGAAAGTTTTACAATGTGTAGATACATCCTTCCCGCTTGTTTTCAAACTTGGTTCAACCTGTTCCCGTCACACCACGTCTTCAAGATGTCTGCTACACTTGACGTTCATCAGAAACGAAGTGCTGTGAAAACGAGACTGTGGGAAACATCCTAAAGAGATTGAAAAAGGTGTACGGAGATGCTGCTGTCGATCGCAGTACAGTTAGTCGGTGGGCAAGCAGGTTACGTGATGAAAGTGGGCACGGCAATATTGAGAATTGTCTTCGCAGCGGCAGGCCTCGTACTGCACACATTCCAGACAATGTGCAGAGAGTTAACGAATTGGTGACTGCTGACAGACGCATCACAGTAAACGAATTGTCACGCTACGTTAGGATAGGAGAAGGAAGTGTTTGCAGAATACTGAAAGTGTTGGCATTAAAAAAGGTTTGTGCCAGGTGGGTTCCCAGGATGTTGACAGTGGGTCATAACGAAACAAGAAAAACGGTATGCAGCGAACTTTTGGAACAGTACAAGAATGGTGGAGATGAATTTCTTGGAAGGATTGTGACAGGTGATGAAACATGGCTCCATCATTTTTCATCAGAGACGAAGAGGCAATCAATGCAGTGGCATGATGCAAATTCACCCAAGGAAAAAAATCCAAAACCACACCTTCTGCTGGAAAAGTTATGGCTACGGTGTTTCTCGATTCCGAAGAACTGTTCCTTGTGGACATCGTGCCAAGTGGAACCACCATAAATTGTGATGCATATGTGACTACACTGAAGAAACTTCAAGCTCGACTGATTCGTGTTCGACCACATTGGCAAAAGCAGGACGATGCACGGCCACATGTCAGTCAAAAAACCGTGGAAGCGATCACAAAACTCGGAAGGACGTCACTGAAATGCCCGCCTTACTGTCCTGACCTGGCTCCATGTGACTATCATCTCTTTGGAGAAAATGAAAGACTCTCTTCGTGGAAGAAAGTTTGAAGATGATGACTCCCTTGTGCACACTGCGAAACAGAGGCTCCAACAGGTTGGTCCAGAATTTTACCGTGCTGGTATACAGTCGCTGGTTGCAAGATGGCGTAAGGCAGTTGAGAGGGATGGAAATTATGTGGAGAAATCAAAATATTGTTGCTAAAGGATGTATCCACACACTGTAAAACTTTTTCAAACATGTAGAATAAAAGATGGAGTTTAAAAAAATAGTGTGAATTTCTTTTGGAGTGACCCTCGTATATTCAAGCATGCATATCTCGCGGTGTTTTCATATTTTTGTCCAGTAGGTATACCGTGCGAGACTGCGATGGTTGGTTGGTAATGGGAAGAAGACGACGAAGACAGAAAAGTACAAAATCCACTACTGTAACATGGAGACTAGGTCGACTCCCGATGTTGCCAGACAATGTCGTCGTCTTCTGACCAGTGTTTCTTCCCGAGAGACGTTGGCGTCCCGTTCCATTGACGGCCTGTGGCAATGCTACCATTATAGGTGGATCGTGGGACGTTCTGACGCTCTGATGCGTCAAGTAGGGAATCGGCCTTAATGCAACGCGTTCACGCACCGAGCACAGGCTGTCAGCTGCTGGTCACGCACGGCCTGTGCGACGGCTCGCCGCCTGGAGACGTTAGCTGTTTCGGGCAAGTGTGCTGAGGACGCGTTATCGACGGCCGGCGAACGGCCGGCGGTGACCGATAAGAATGTCGCGTGCGAAACGGGTTGGAGTCACGGGTGAGCAGGCAACTGTCCGAGGAAGGCTGCCAACTGTGGGGACTCTGGTCTTCTGAAAGCAGTGCGCAAACGCGTCGCCACGCGGAAAACGTAATGAGATTCGCCCCAGAATGTTAATATATAGCTAAAACAGGGCAATTTAAATATCTTGGAGCAACTAAACACGGATTAGAACAATTTGCAATAGACGTAGGAATTAATGTAACGGAAACAGCATATGGTTGAGAAATAGCAGCTACAACAAGCAACACCGTACCACGGCGGTAACTAACACGAAAATGTTCATACGCATCTGAATACTTAACGATGAATTATAAGCTGGACAGAATAAAAGTACATAAAAGAGAATAGGGTGGATTATAGAAATCAGATAAGAACTACAAAGAAACGACACCTAGAATCAGAAATATCGGAAAGAAACCTTTTTAACAACACAACAACTTTGGAGGCCGGCAGGGGTGTCCGAGCGGTTCTAGGCGCTACAGTCTGAAACCGCGCGACCGCTACGACCGCAGGTTCGAATCCCGACCGCTACGACCGCAGGTTCGAATCCCGCCTCGGACATGGGTGTGTGTGCTGTCCTTAGGTTAGTTAGGTTTAAGTAGTTCTAAGTTCTACGGGTCTGGTGACCTCAGAAGTTAAGTCCCATAGTGCTCAGAGCCATTTGAAGCAAGCCAATAACTTTGGAAGGCTTTCACAGCAGAATAAATAAGAAAGCGGGAACGACATGGACGGAAGAGAGTAAAAGTACTAACATTCAAAGAAGTTGGGCTACTGGAGGAATAGAAAACAATAAAGAAAGAAGAATAAGAAAGTTTTTACGTGACTCTAGTTGGACAATACGAAGATTAAAAAAAACGTCCAATTTTAGTTCAACAATGACCATAAGCCAAACCAAACAAAATGATTCTTCACCACAGACAGAAAAAGACCATAAGAATAGCTATAAAATTTAGTACAGATTTGTCAACCAACGTCACATATTAAATAGCCAATACAAAACCATTAAACTACTGACTCATCGAACTTACTAGTAAAATCGGACTGAATGAATTATCTACGAGGACGGAGGACTTCTTAAAGATACGATCGTAAATCTCAATTCACGAAGCCTGCAATACAGTTATCCGCCACATACAGTAGCCCAATGCATGAAGAAAACAGACGAAGCCTACAATGAAACAGAAGTGCTAACAGGAGTAGCCGGCAACAGTAACCTCCTCTTATAGGAAAGCCGAGAAAGACAAACAAGGAACCTAATATCCACAATATAACTGCAGGCGAGCGTTTAGAGAGGTTTACCTCACTTGTAAGGCGAATGCGGCGATCATACCTTATACCCTCAAAACCATATAAAAAATCAACAACAATCAAATTTATAATTCCTTCTCCCCACCTTCAAATAAAATATGCGAAAGCATGCTGGGTAGTTGTTTACGTGCAAACTCTTTGCAAACGTTATTAACATTCTAGATTTATATTCTCCATGGCTCCATATTTGTAGCCCCCTGCGGCGTAGCGTGTATGATGGCGATGTGTGACGTAACTACGACGATGCGTGACAAACAGCGTGCTGTGATCGAGTTTCGAATCCGGACAGTTGGTCCTTCAGCACGGCAATGCCATACCACACACGAGCGGTGCGACACCTGCCTCGGGGTCACTGACGTCCATCGTCCTCCACACAGTCCTGACTCGGCTCCATCTGATTTTCGTCTGTTTCCGAAACTTAAAGAGAACCTTCGAGGACTTCACTTTGACAGTGGTGAGGCGGTGCATGCAGAGATGAGGTTATGGCTCCATCGGGAGAGTCAAACATTCTACACTGACAGTATCAACAAAGTGGTCTCATGTTCGGAGAAATGTGTTCGTCGTCAGGGTGACTATGATGGTAAATAAATAAGTAGATATAAGTATAGCGTGTTAATAACGTTAGTTTTATTTGAAAAGCTTTGGTTTTCACATAAAATATTTGAAGACATTACTTTTCAGCACTCCTCGTGTGCAAAACAAGCAAACATGTGGCTGGATAAAAAATAACGAAGCCAGAGAGAGTTTCATTATCACGACTTCAGCTCTTGTGTAGGAGCCTCCCACAGCAATGCCAAAGCGCCTGAAATGTTTGTCAGTGGGAGTTGTACGGCATTCTGAATTGCACTTTGGGAAATTTTTTGGATCATACACACAATTATGGAGTAATGTATGCAGATTTCTGTTTAAGCTCATAATATATCTATGGATTTTGCTTATTTCTTTTGTATGGTATAATGTGTCCTCCATCATGCACTCCACAGTGGCTTGTGGAGTATTTTTATAGATGAAGATGCAGATAATTGGATGTGGCAATTTGTAGAGATATGAATTAGAATGATCATATAAGCTCAATCGAAGGTAATGCACGTTCATTGGTAAGATTGGGAGGGGGGGGGGATATGCCAGTATTCTCCAAAGGAGATTGTTTAAATAACAAGCTTGCGACACATCGCAGAATATTGCTCAAATCTGTGAGACCTATACGAAATAAGACCAACGGGGATACTAAGAGACTATCGAAAACAGGCAGCACGAATGGTCACAGGTCTGTCTGACCAATGGGAGCGCGTCATGAAAATGCTGAAGAGTCTCAGCTAACAGGCGCTTGAACAAATACGCCAACCAGCCGGCGAAAGCCTACTTACAAAGTCCAAGGACCAGGAACCTAGTAATGTAATGCAGTCTACCACGCGGAAATAAGATGAGGCCGGTTACAGAGACCATACCACATGTCAACATTCATTCGTTCCGCACTCCATACGTGACTCAAACGGAAGGAAACGATGATAAAACCGATGAACCAAAAAATTGAGACCACTGTGACACTGAACGCCGCCTGGCAGCGCTAAGTGTCGCAAATGGTAAATGGTAAAATCCACTGACGTAAGCGACTTTTACTTTGAACGGTTTGACGAGATCCAACAACTGGGAAAAAGCATCTCTGAAACGGCGAAACTGATCGGCTTTCCCGTGGGCACCTATGGAAATTCGTTGAACGGCAGTTAAAGCACGACTAAGGTAGAGGGCATTGGGCGTCCACGCTACATCGCAGAATGTGGAGGTCGGAGACATGCCCAGCCTGTAAACCACGATTAGTGGCAGATCTGAACGACAGATTCCAATGCTGGTGCAGGCACTAGCGTTGCGGAGCACACTGGATGAGTCTCAGCAATAGACGACTCTTTAAGTTTTCCTGTGTTGCCCCAACGGCATCGCCAGTCAGGCTCGTAGTGAGTACAGACAGGGTCATCGATACTGGACCGTAGGTCAGTGAAAACGTATGGCCTTGCTCGGCGCCGGTTTTGGATAGCGCTATTTTGCATTGCACGGTGTACTTTAACCAAGGCGGCAGGCAAACAGTTTACAAACTTTGCCGTTTCGAAAATGATACCATCCGCGGCCAGACCGACAAAGATCAACCCTGTCGTGCCCATTTGATCGCCAGATAAATCGCTCCGTTTCCGCATAACGACTGCAATGCTTCCTGCGTTCCCCTGAGATGCTTTATATATCCTCCATTACCAGTGCTGCCAACTGCCGTCTGTGAGTGATTATTGCACGCTGACGTCGACCCCAAGCGACGGTTACATTAGCGGGACCGGATCGTGTGTTACTCACCTGAGTTTCCACGGCACCTGTGGTAGTAATCGAAGGCGTCACGACAGCTGTCGACTACGTCAACATTATTGTGGACCACCTGAATCCCTTTATGCTTTAAGTCTTCCCCGAAGGCGATGGCATCTCCCACTGAAGCAATTCCCGTGTCTCACGCCGGAATCGTGTCACAGACATTTGAGGAGCGTTGATCTCACGGCCGTGAAACTCGTCTAACCTGAACCCGATGGAAAACATTCGGGACGATATCGCGCGCCAGCTCCGCGCTTTCGCGGAACTACGTGACTTTGTGCAGTAGGCGAGTGGTGTCACACACCTCCGCATCGAGCGAGGTGTCGCAGTGGTTAGCACACTGGACTCGCATTAGGAAAGACGACAGCTAAGACCTGCGTCCGGCCAACCTGATTTAGGTTTCCCGCGATTTCCCTAAATCACTTCAAGCAAATGCCGGGATGGTTCCTTTGAAAGGGCACGGCCGACTTCCTTCCCCATCCTTCCCTAATCCGATGGGGCCGATGACCTCGCTGTTTGGTCCCCTCCCCCAACTCAACCAACCAATCACCACCACTCCGGAAACATACCAATGACTTGCTGAACTCACGCCACGCAGAATCACTGCTGTATTCCGTACAGAAAGTGGAATATCACCCTGTTAAGGGTGTGGTGATAATGTTCTGGTTCATGAATGTACGTAGTACAGGTGGAAGTACTCTGTCATGCACTTTGCAGTGGTTTGTTAAGTTGAGAGAGAGGGAGGGGGACGCGAGAGAGGGAGGGTACGCGGGAAAGAGGGAAGAAAGAAAGAGAGAGAGAGAGAGAGAGAGAGAGAGAGAGAGAGAGTCTAGCCAGGTCAATGCCGTTGGGAAGGAGGTAAAAGGAGCACTGGATGACGTAAAGGCGAGCCAAGTGAGACAAGCGCCGGTGATTACGGCGCGGCGCGTGCCCAGTGTTTACAGTAAGCGCGGGCGGCGATAAGCGACGCGACGGGGACTAAGGTCATGTCCCGCTCAGCCACGGCGCTTCCAGCCGCTGCTCCGCAGGCTCTCACCACGAGTTCACACGAAACTTGCAACACGTCTGCTATCCCATACCTGCAACGGCGAGATGTGGTTGGTACGCCCACAAACAACGTGCGCGACTAGAAGCAACAAAACGCATATGAAACTTTCCAGTAGATTGAAACTGTGTTTCGGACCGCGTCCTGAAACTGGGACCTTTGCCTTTCACGCAAAGTACTCCGCCGACTGAGACATCCAAACACGACTCACGACCCGCCCTCGCTTGTGTCAGTACCTCTTCTCCTACCTCCTGAACTTCAAACAAGTTCTGCTGCGATTAGTAGGCCTGGGGTAAAGGATGTTACGGAGAAATGGCTTACTCACAGCCAAGAGGCTCGAGTCCAGAACCAATTTCCACTGTGCACCGAAGCGTGCGCTGATATGAAACTTATTTCAGCCTGGAAACAAGCCATTTGTAGGCAATTTCCAACAATACTAACCCAGCAAGGTATGTGTGAAATTTGGAAGATAACAGTGGAGGTATTAGTGAAAGCTAAGCTCTGTGGGCGTGCCTCGAGTCGACCTTGGTTCCGTCGGTCGGTGGGACACTTATCCGTGAAAGGAAAAAAAGGTCCCAGGTGCAAGTCCTGGTCAGGGACGCAGTTTTCGTCTCACAGGAAGCTTCAAATCAGCGTTTAATCGCGCGCAAGTGAAAATTTGTTCGGGGGTAAAAAAAGAGTTTTACATAGTAACTGGGGTACAGTGCTCTTCAACTGCATGTAACACTCACTGCTTTCGTTCCTGACAAGGGAACCTCACCATCGCACCCCCCTCAGATTTAGTTATAAGTTGGCACAGGGATAGGCCTTGAAAAACTGAACACAGATAAATCGAGAAAACAGGAAGAAGTTGTGTGGAACTATGAAAAAAATAAGGAAAATATACAAACTGAGTAGTCCATGTGCAATATAGGCAACACCAAGGATAATGTGAGCTCAGGAGCGCCGTGGTCTCGTGGTTAGTGTGAGTAGCTGCGGATCGAGGGGTCCTAGGTTCAAGTATACCCTCGAGTGAAAAGTTTACTCTCTTTATTTTCGCAAAGTTATGATCTGTCCGTTCGTTCATTGACGTCTCTGTTCACTGTAATAAGTTTAGTGTCTGTGTTTTGCGACCGCACCGCAAAACCGTGCGATTAGTAGTCGAAAGGATGTGGTTCTCCAATGGGAACCTAAAAACATTTGATCGCAAGGTCATAGGTCAACCGATTCCTCCACAGGAAAACACCTCTGATATATTCTATACGACACTGGTGACGGCATGTGCGCCACATGACAGGAATATGTTGTCGACCCACCTAACTTGTACACTTGGCGAATGCGTAAAAAGATTCTTCTACCTTGCCCGATTTACGTTTTCTTGTGGATGTGATAATCACTGCCAAAAAAGTGAGGAAAACATAAGAGTTTGTCACATAAACTGAAAATCAGCCCACACATGTTGCCTATCTTGGGCATGGACTACTCAGTTTGTATATTTTGCTTATTTTTTTCATAGTTCCACACAACTTCTTTCTGTTTTCTCGACTGATCTGTGTTCAGTTTTTCAAGGCCTATCCACTGTGCCAACTTATAACTAAATCTGAGGGGGCTGCGATGGGGAGGTTCCCTTGTGAGAAGGCTCCTTCGCAATCGTTGGGATAATATTTTGAGAAACTCAGATATCCTGATAGTGCAGAAGCGAGCTATTAGGGCTATCATCATCATCACCATAATAATAATAATAATAATAATAATAATAATAATAATCACCACCACCACCACCACCACCATTACCATCATCAAGGACTATCACTCGTTAAAGAGTGTGAGAACGTCTTTTAGTACCTTAGGAGCTCACTGGTTGTGGGTCCTCTTATGGCTGCGGTATGTGGGAACTGGTCTACACTTTTAAAAGTTTTACTAACCTCCTGGTAAACATTAAGTCCTACGTAATTAATTTTTTGTCTGAAACTTCCTGGCAGTAGAGCACTTGCCCGCGAAAGGCAAAGGCCCTGAGTTCGAAAAATGGTTCAAACGGCTCTGAGCACTATGGGACTCAAATGCTGAGGTCATTAGTCCCCTAGAACTTAGAACTAGTTAAACCTAACTAACCTAAGGACATCACACACATCCATGCCCGAGGCAGGATTCGAACCTGCGACCGTAGCGGTCTCGCGGTTCCAGACTGCAGCGCCAGAACCGCGCGGCCACTTCGGCCGGCCCCCTGAGTTCGAGTCTCGGTCCGGCACACGGTTTTAATCTGCCATGAAGTTTCATATCAGCGCACACTCCGCTGCAGAGTGAAAATCTCATTCTGGAATTTTTTGTTTGTTTGCGGGTGCATGTCTGAACTCGTGGTGCACATTGAAATCCCCGCGCATCAGTACCGCAACATGTCCCAAGAGGGAGAAACAAAAAGGCGCAGAAGACTGAATTTGAAGGGGAACAGTTCGTGCCTCGGTTGGAGGTGTACGACAACAGTGGACCATCTTGTGACTCTGTGGTTAGGCGACGCAGACAACTGCAGTGCGGTCAAACAAGTCTGAATGACTAAGAGCGAAATGACAGGTGATGTCTCTGGGAGTAGCTAGAGAAGAGGTGGCTATGCTAATCTTTAAGACTGGCGCATCTCAATCGTGGATTCAGTGGAATACTTGAAAATTAGTCGCGTATCAGTTTTCAGCATCTTGCACGACACGCTGAACGCGACACATGTAGCCGCTCGCTGGGTTCCACGTCTGCTCACACCATTCAAAAAGCTCGCCGACCGCAAGCGAAAATGTTGCAGCCGAGTCAGCAGGAGGAGGCGTGGATGATACAGTACTACCAGAATTGCTACACTCTGTAAGGAGAATGGTCCTAGCGGTAATGGCAGAGGAACCCTCTACCCCACGATTTGGAGTGTTTAGTACCGTCTAGGAGCAGATGGCTGTCTTAAAAAAATCACCCAGAAATCCGAGTTTTGCAATTTTTTTTAATAGTTATCTTGCGTAAAGTTCAGAACTTCAAATATCAATTACCGAACGCCGTTCGACGCAACTGTCAAAAATTCTTGAGATAAAACAGACTTTAAGGATTTCCGAGGAATTTCAATTTCTCAAGAAGACACGTTTTTCACGACAAGCATCGTGGCTCACGCTACAGATTTGGAGAAAAGTAATCGTGTAACCAAGGTTTGTAGGTTCGAATCTCTCTACAGTCTTTTTCCATCTTACTTTTTTCGTTTATTTCGAGTACCTACATCAATTAACAGCAAATTCATCAAATACATGTTGATTGACACATAGATCATCATTATTTTTATGAAAAATGCACATCTTCTAGTGTCTCATTACAAAAATGGTTCAAATGGCTCTGAGCACTATGGGAACTTCTGAGGTCATCAGTCCCCTAGAACTTAGAACTACTTAAACCTAACTAACCTAAGGACATCACACACATCCATGCCCGAGGCAGGATTCGAACCTGCGACCGTAGCGGTCACGCGGTTCCAGACTGAAGTGCCTAGAACCGCACGGCCACACCGGCCGGCTGTCTCATTACATATCGCACGGAAAATTTCGGTTTTCATATGGCGTCTTAATCGCAGACATATTAAGGATTTTAGTAACGACTGTTTAAATTAAAAACTTTATACTTTTTTAACAATCCTTTATAGAACATCGATAATCGAGAAGTTGTATTTGGAAAGAAAACTGGAATTTTGCATGCAGTATATATGCAGAATCAAGACGACCTGCATTTTTCATAAAAATTATAATTAGATACGTGTCAATTAGGATATATTTGATGACTTTTATATTAAGTGACGTAGGTATGCGAAATGAACGACAAAAATAAAATGGGAAAGAGCTCGTTGCGACAGTCGAACCTGCAGTCCTTTCGATTGCGCTGTTACCATTCTCCAAAACTACCGAGAGAGACTGCGCCTGTCGTGAAAAATCGCCTACTTCTTAGGAAATTAAAAGTCCCTGAAATTCCTTGTAAAGCTTCAAAGACGGTTTTCTCAAGAATTTTTGACAGCTGCGTCGAACGGCTTTTCGTGGCGCATTTGAGATCTCATCTTCACGTAACATTAATTTAAAAAATTACAAAAATCCTACTGCCAAGTCGTCTCCACGTTAGTGCTAGTGCCACACACACCCTCCGCCATACACCTTATGTCGTCTTGCACCGTCTAATAGCACAGGAGTGTGACCTCAGTGGCAGTGCCAGAAGTACTCGCCGCCACATACCGTCAGGTTATTGCAGCGTCTAGAAGCATAGAAGGACGGTCCTAGTGGCAGTGGCAGAAATACCCTCCGCCACACGCCTTATGTCGTCTTGCGGTGCTTACAAGCTTAGGAGGATGGCCCCAGTGGTAGCGCCAGAAGCACAAGCCCCAAACACAGATAAGACGGTGTGTAGAAGCGGCTGATTACGGTCTTAGTGGTGGCGCCGGAAGTACCCTTAACCACACACCAGAAGGTGTCTTGCGGTGTCCAGGAGCAAACGAGTACGGTTCTGTTGGTGGTGCTACGGATACCCTCCGCCGAGGCAGAGGACGTTTCACGTGATGCGGTCGAAAGTACCCTCTTGCCACACACCGAAAAAGCGCTCGGATGGAAGGCGGTCGGACACGGCGACGCGGAGTGGTGACTCGGCAGTTCCCACGCAACTCCGTCAGCGGACGGCGGCAGGAAGCGCCGAGCCGCCTACACAGCCGCACGCTGTCTGTCTACAACTGGACACCCTCCGGCTAGTCGGTTGGCTTGTTGGTTGGACGGATGGGAACCAGGGTACCAAACTACGAGGTCATCAGTTCCTCGTTCGCAAACAAGCCGACGGAGATCGGCGGTGCTAATCACAAGTAAACCCATCTAAGCTTTCTACCGTGTCGTGTGGAAAATAATCTCACCAAACAACTTACTAAAATAGCACACTAGCGCATTGATGCCCTGCAGACGGTCAAGAACTGGTAGCAGGCGCCCACGTGACCCACCGCGGGCGTTTGTCGTGGTGATGAGGTGGTGTATCTGGCCGGACGACGGAGTCAACGCAGCAGCATAGGTTGATGTTGAGACGCGACAAAATGACACGAAGAAACTGTCGTGTCTGGACGCGTCAATGACAACACTGTGAATGAATCTGCTCGATCTACTGCTGTGTCGACGCCAATTGTCCAACATGACTACAAGGAATTGTGTAGCGCTCGCAGCCACGGCGCAGAAAGAACCCTAACCGGCAACGACCGGGACGAGTGTCGTCAATGATGATGGGTTTCAGTCTCGACAGACATCCATCTCAAACAAGGCGAAAGGAGCAGCACCCAATGGACACTTGGGGTCGGGTGCCTCGTAAATGAGCATTGCTCGCAACTGCACAAAATTTGCACGTCTTCACTGGGCCAAACAACACAGAAGCTGGACAGCAACTGCTGGAGGGTGCTGTCATGCGACGAGTCACGGTTTTGCCTCTTTTCAATTGATACGAGGAGTCGAGTGAACAGACGGCCCAGGGGACGTTTAATCGGAAGTGAGAGCAGCGTGTGTTTGAGGCCTGAGGCGGTTCTGTGATGTTTCGGGATGTAATTCGTAGCATGACTTTTGATTTCGCTGGTTGTGGTTACTACGAACATGAACGCAGAACGCCCTTTTCCCCAACACTCTCGTGGACCCTTTCTTATAGGGGACCCTTTCTTCTACATATTCATGACTAGACAGTGAGCCGGCCGTGGTGGCCAAGCGGTTCTAGGCGCTTCAGTCCGGAACCATGCGCCTGCTACAGTCGCAGGTTCGAATCGTGCTTCGGGCGTGGATGTGTGTGATGTCCTTAGGTTAGTTAGGCTTAAGTAGTTCTAAGTTCTAGGGGACTGATGACCTCAGATGTTAAGTCCCATAGTGCTCAGAGCCATTTGGACCATTTGGACTAGACTGTGAACACTCCATCCTCCATAACAGCTGCAATGTTCCACGCAAACATAGTTTGTCCCTCTAACCTTTGGAATTTCACACTGCAATCCTATCTCGTGGCGAGTTACAGCGTCACGATCCTTGGAGTTTCAAAAGCAGCTGTTTAGAAAGTCAAAAGTACTAGCATTGCCACAGCAGTCATCCTAGGCGTACCTGTCTGACACTCTGGAACAGTATGACGCAACATCAAATTTATTGAGTATTCCAGCAATTCTACCCTAATACTGAGAGGTAAGTTGTTGGTTGCACCTCCATGATGACATCCCAGCCCACGACGCAAAGACTGTGCACGAGTTTTTTGCCAGCAAATGGGTCACGAGCCTGGATCACCCGCCGTATTGGCTCCAACTGACTTCTGGTTGTTCTCCAAATTGAAGTTGCCAATGAAAGGGCGCAATTAAGGAAATCAAAGAAAATTTTACTGCAATACTAAATGCAAATAAAAAAAGGATGACAGTGACTGCTTCAAAACGGTTTTAAAACAATTTCAGCTGCGTTTTACTCCGGGCCAGCAATTTTGAGTAAATACTGGGGGATTTTGTGAACATAATTAATGACTTATTTTTCATATTCACAACTGCGACATATTGTGTACGTCCATTATTTTACGAGAACTCAGGCATCCTATTGCAACTCGACTGGTTCGTTAAATTCTCTCTCTCTCTCTCTCTCTCTCTCTCTCTCTCTCTCTCTATTCGTTTAGTCGGTTCCGACTCTTCGTGACCCCATGAACCAAATCACGCCACTTTTTCCTGTCTTGCACTTTCTCCCGTAGACCTTCCAGGTTGGAACCCATTGCTTCTGTGATGCCATCGATCCATCTCATCCTCTGACGTCCTCTTCTTCTAGTTCCTTCAATCTCCCCCGGCATTAAGGTTTTTTCCAGCGAGGTATGCCTTCGCATTGTGTTTCCAAAGTAGGTCAGCTTTTGTTTTAACATTAGACCTTTATTTGATCCAATATTGATCTGTTGGTTCTCTTTGCAGTCCATGGAACTATAAGAAGTTTCCTCCAACACCACAATTCGAAGGAGTCAATTCTTCGCCGTAGTTAAATTACACGATCTTAAACACTTACAAAGTCTGATACTATTTGGAAAAGCGAGTGAATCGGAACAGTTAACAACCCGCCAATTTGGTAGCTCTACGGGATGTAACCATCAATAGTGGCTTTAGCTGGGTACGGCATCGCCGAAGAAATTTGTATCCCTTCCTCGGCGAACTGACGCCCTGTTACACGGTATCAACGTGAGGTCCCCTAGGGGTGGCAGTCGGAGAATCGACGTCCGCCCCGTACAGAGGCCGGCAGTATTTTGATGCAGAGATTTGCAGTTTGTCGGCGGGCCGCCAGAGGGCGTCGGCGGCGCGGCGCGCGGCGCAGGGCGCGGCTATTGATTGCCGGCGCCGACGCCTGAGGCCGCGGAGGGGCGGGGAGGGGAGGAGAGGGCGCCTGTGGGAGGGGGGCGCTGCAGCTCCCGCGACGCCGGGCGGCCCAACCCTGGCCGTCTCGTCTCCAGCTCCCCAGCTGATAGCCACAGCGTCCCAGCGCAGCTGACTGTTGTTACCGCGGCGTGTTCCGTGCACGGCAGGGGTGAGAAAAACCGACCGCTTAAAAACCATACCGACATTTTACTTCTGAATATCCGATATTTTTCGGTATTTGTTTGGTCTCGGTTATAACAGGTGTGTTTATTTTTTTTACTGATAACCGGTAAAAAAAATCGATATCTCAATCAGCAATAGCAGCAACACTAAAATTTTTCGTTTTTAAATGAAGCTTTTTTAATAAAAGATTAATTTTTATTCGTAAAATTTGCATCAGTTTGAAGTATTTGCATTATGACATAAAATAGGGAAAGCGATTGGTGCTATTTCAGTAAGAATGGCGACACAACGGAGCAAGAAAAACGTGGCTTACGAATTGGTACAGCACTACTGAGACAATAGTGACCTCTTGCCACGCAGCCTGGTCTATTAGACTCGGCCTATACTGTAGTTTCTCACCACCATCGTCAGACATCAGTTCTATTACATAATGGCACCATCCCTAGTCTGAAAATATTTTACGAAGTGCAGTATCAATCAATTACAGTGCTCCATTTGCTTTAAAAGATTAAACTTGACAGTTCATTCATAGTTTACAATAAAAATAGAAAACAGCCTATCTGGCTGCGTCTACATAATATGCCATTATCTGGTTGAAAACGGACAAATTAAGAAAAAACAAACCAGAGCTCTTCAATCTCAGTTATCATCTTTAGAACTGATAATTCGTAAGGTCCAAACAATGGTATGATTCCTGGCTGCAACATTATTATGAGCAGAGAATAAAAAAAAAAATCAGATTCAATAGGACAATACTGCTGAGTTTTTGTAGTATTCCACCACTTATCCCTTCTCGAGAAGAGCAGCGAGCGGTGCACGGAGTAAGTTTTCTTATATTTGCCTATTTAATTTAATATCTTGATTCCGTGTGTCTTGAAACCGAGGAAGCCAAAATTTTTCAATGTTTGTTCGATTCCTACATTTATTACACGAAATAATAGGAATAAAAACAGAAAATCTGTTATCGCAGGAACGAGACCAGTTATTTTGAATGTTTTTAACAGCCAGGTTGAAATGGCGTTGAAAAAAAAAAACGATTTATCCGAAAATCGGCTGTTTCAACGTTAACCGCCATCTCTACACGACAGGCGGTAGGAAGCGGTTGGGATGGCCAGCATCGTCAAATGCTGTTGAAGAATCCTACAGAGTTTTTGTTGTGGTCTTTTCATATCGAGTCTGTAAAAATATAATTTTTGCGATAAGTTTACCTTTCACTGGATCTCGTTGTTGGCAGAGAGAATATCCTGCTTTTGAGAACAGTCTTTCCGAAGCTGACGATGGGGCTATACTGTTGTGATTTAAGTCTGAAGACTGGTTTGATACAGCTCTGCACGCTAGTCTGTCCTGACAAAAACTCTAATACGGTTCCATCTCTCAATCTTCATACGAACGTCGCAATCGCAAATACTGAAACAAGCAATTGCGTAATGCAGCTTCAGCTGCAGCCACGGCCATTTGAAGAACCCCCCCCCCCCCCCCCATTTTCTTCTAAACTCCCTTTTCCCCTGCCCCCGTCCCTTATCACCAACACACCTTTTATGAGAGGTGGTAACACGTAATGCACCGAGGAAGACTGCTTGTTGAACGTGATGATTTTGGTGGTGTTGCACGTCTTACGAGAGCTATGCCGAAAGTTTTTAGCAGAACGTGTGAAAAAAAATTTAATTGCAAAAAAAAAACGTTACTCCATTAGCATGTATACATTTTTCCATTGTCTGAAACCACTTAGAAAATGTGTCAGTCCAAGCTTCTTTTGGGATGTCCCTCAGTGCACTCTCGTACGCTGCAATGGCCTCTTCATCTGATGAAAACCGCTGCCCTCGAATTTTTTCCTCAGTCTTAGGGAACAGAAAGAAGTCACAGGGGGCCAGGTCAGGTGAATAGGAGGGTAGGGTAACACTCGCACTTTTTCCTCCTCCAGAAAGTCCATCGTTCTGGCAGCCCTGTGCGCAGATGCATTGTCGTGATGCAGCACAAGGTGCTCACTCTTGGACTTTGGATGCTGTAAATTCCATGTGGCGAGGACTTTTGGAAGACAATCGTTCACGTACCATTCAGCATTGACTGTACGACGTGTGTACAAGGTCACTGAGGTGAGATGCCCGATCTTTGTGAAAAAAGTTGCCACCATCTTTTTTCCAGAGCTCCGACTTCGTCCAACTTTTGTGGGTGGTTCCTCCCCTGGAAAGCACCACACAGAAGACTGTCTCTCCGTTTCAGGGTCATAATGATAGACCCACGTTTCATCACCTGTGACGATATTGTAGGTGTCTTGGGACTTCCCTCCACTGAATTTTTCGGGCATGAAACGACACCAGTCCACTCTCGCCTCCTTTTGGCTTTCTGTCAGGGAATGTGGCACCCAACGGGCACATCTCTTAGTAAGGCGTAAGTGATTATGACCGATGGTCTGTGCCGCTGTTGATCCAATATGTAGGGTCCCTTCAACGTCGCAAAATGTAAGACGGGGATCTTCTTTGATCATTTTCCTCACAGCATCAATCTTTTCAGGAGTCACAGCTGTTGCTGGCCGACCGGCACGAGGTTCATCTTCAATTGACTGCCGACCCCTCGAAAACTCGCGAAACCAATTTCCAACTGTGGCCCTAGAAGGGCAGCAAAGAAGAATGGCATTCTTCGGCACTTAAACCCTTTTTACGTCCCAAGGTCGAAAAACATAGCTCTTTCGAATGGAAACAACCCCACTGTCCTCCGCCTTACGGTTTACGGGCTGCTAAAAACATTCGGCATAGCTACACTGACCAGCCGGAGTTGTTGTGACGCTGTACTCCTTCCCCTTGTGCGTCTCTTCAGGAGTGCATTCGGCCCTGACTTCATTTCTATGGACGACCGCTTCCAACTGCACAGGTGGAGCAGCTCTTCGAGCGATACGACATTCGGCCTGGCCGTCCCCTGTCTTCCAGCAGTTGTCAGCCGCGCTGCTCCAGGACTGCACCGCCCTCTCCCAACAGCTCCTTATCAACGTTATGGCCAGCACGGGTGCATGTTGCAGAGTGGCGATCACACATCCTATTACGAACGGTATCCGCATCTGGTAATGTCCAGAGAGTCATCAAGAATCGCGGTGATTTACTTTCTTTGAATAAAAGTGTCCTTTATGTTCGTCTCGTTGCGTGTTTCTTTCAGTTACCTTATGTACACACCGTAGCAGTTCTATGTATGGTCCCCTACTCGGCAAAAGTTAGTTCCGTCCTTAAATTTTGCACACCAGTTTCGAATCACTAGACCGGCTAAAGCGGTCACCCACTCCACTTGCAGGCGGCCTATCTAACGGCTTCGAATTAGACTACTCGCTACACTTGTAATCTTACATTACAGGTATTTGACGCAGCCTAACTCATGGCGCGCAAATACCCGGACTACATTTATGCAGTACTTGAGAATGGGAGCACTTAGTGACTTGTAAAAACGTTTACACATAGTGTCAAACCTTTTCAGAGCTGTTTCTTGCTGCTATCCCCACACAATAACCTAAGGAACACAATTTATGTCTTACTACATTTTCGCTACTCGTGGAGTAAAACCTCAGCACCTGGTATGACGTTTCAATTGATTAATTTTTTACTTCTAATTTTATTCGAATCAGATTTTGCACACAGTATTCACATACACCACTGAGTGTACCTGCTTTATTATGTGATGAGCTGAGAAACTTTGTCGATTTTGAGATTGCACGAATGCTCGTGATGTCTGTTGATCTCACGGCAGTCCAAGTTTATCTCTGCTGTAGGCCCACGTTTTACGAACATTCACGAAAAGCTGTCTCACTGATTTCTCTGATACCCACTTCAGTTATGGGTCGTACAACGGCATGCTTTAGGTGCTCATGGTTCTCGCGCCTCACACATAGTTGTCCTCCATGGCTAGTGTTCGTCAGAGACAACAGTGCCGTGATGATGATGATGATGATGATGGGTTTGTGGGGCGCTCAACTGCGCGGTTATCAGCGTCCGCACAAATTCTCAACCTTTGCTCAGTCCCAACTCGCCACTTGCAGGAATGATGATGAAATGATGAAGGACAACACAAACACCTAGTCATCTCGAGGCAGGTGAAAAGCCCTGACCCCGCCGGGAATCGAACCCGGGACCCCGAGCTCGGGAGTGCCGTCAGGAGTGCCCACGGCATATGTCATAGGAGGGCTGTTGTTCTCTACATACATAACTATTTGGCGGCCAGGGTGGTAGAAATCTGCGGTTGTTTACTGATGATGCAGTGGTGTACATTGAGTTGTCGAAGTTGAGTGACTGTAGGAAGGTACAAGGCGACTTGGACACAATTTTCAGTTGGTGTGATGACTGGCAGCTAGCTCTCAACGTGGAAAAATGTAGATCAATGCGGATGACTAGGAATCTGCAACGTTCCGATACAGTATTAGTAACGTACCGCTTGACACAGTCACGTCGTTTAAATGTCTGGGCCTAACGTTGCAAAGGACTGTGGCAGGGAAGGCGAATGGTCGACGTCGGGAAAATTTTAGGAAAGACTGGTTCACTTGTATAGGAGACCGCATATAGGGTGCTTATGAGACCTGTTCTTGAGTACTGCTCGAGTGTTTGGGATCCGCAACAGGTAGGATTAATCGAAGACATCAATGCAGTTCAGAGGTAGGCTGCTAGATTTGTTACCGGTAGTTTCTAACAACACGTAACTGTTACGGAGATGCTCATCGAACTCCAACAGGAAGGTGATGCTCTTTTCCAAAAGCACTATTGAGGAAATTTAGAGAATCAGCATTTGAAAATGACTGCCGAACGATTCTGCTGCAACCGACATACATTGTGAGTAAGGACTACGACGATAAGAGATGATGTCCGCAGGTCGTAGTCTAATGGCTAGTGTTGCTGCCTCTGGATCGCAGGGTCCTGGGTTCGATTCCCGGCCGGATTGCGGATTTCCTCTGCCCGGGGACTGCGTGTTTGTGTTGTCCTCATCCTTTCATTTCCATCACCACCACCACCACCACCACCACCACTCGGGACAGTGACTAGATGGACTGTGTAAAAAAGATTTTGTAAAAACTGGGACTTTGTACGGGCGTTGATGACTGTGCAGTTGATCGCCCCACAAACCAATCATCAACATGAAGATAAGATACGACAAATTAGGGTTCATATAGAGGCAGACAGACAACCGTTTTTCCCTCTCTCTATTTGCGGGTGGAACAAGAAAGGAGTGGTTACGGTTGCTTGCGGAGTATCTATGTGCATGTAGACACACAGTTCAGAAGGTTGCTCTTGTTGTTGTTGTTGTGGTCTTCAGTCCTGAGACTGGTTTGATGCAGCTCTCCATGCTACTCATCCTGTGCAAGCTTCTTCATCTCCCAGTACCTACTGCAACCTACATCCTTCTGAATCTGCTTAGTGTATTCATCTCTTGGTCTCCCTCTACGATTTTTACCCTCCAATATTAAATTGGTGATCCCTTGATGCCTCAGAACATGTCCTACCAACCGATCCCTTCTTCTAGTCAAGCTGTGCCACAAACTTCTCTTCTCCCCAATCCTATTCAATACCTCCTCATTAGTTACGTGATCTACCCACCTTATCTTCAGCATTCTTCTGTAGCCCCACATTTCGAAAGCTTCTATTCTCTTCTTGTCCAAACTGGTTATCGTCCATGTTCCACTTCCATACATGGCTACACTCCAGACAAATACTTTCAGAAAAGACTTCCTGACACTTAAATCTATACTCGATGTTAACAAATTTCTCTTCTTCAGAAACGATTTCCTTGCCATTGCCAGTCTACATTTTATATCCTCTCTACTTCGACCGTCATCAGTTATTTTGCTCCCCAAATAGCAAAACTCCTTTACTACTTTAAGTGTCTTATTTCCTAATCTAATTCCCTCAGCATCACCCGACTTAATTCGACTACATTCCATTATCCTTGTTTTGCTTTTGTTGATGTTCATCTTATAGCCTCCTTTCAAGACACTGTCCATTCCGTTCAACTGCTCTTCCAAGTCCTTTGCTGTCTCTGACAGAATTACAATGTCATCGGCGAACCTGAAAGTTTTTACTTCTTCTCCATGAATTTTAATACCTACTCCGAATTTTTCTTTTGTTTCCTTTACTGCTTGCTCAATATACAGATTGAATAACATCGGGGAGAGGCTACAACCCTGTCTCACTCCTTTCCCAACCACTGCTTCCCTTTCATGTCCCTCGACTCTTATAACTGCCATCTGGTTTCTGTACAAATTGTAAATAGCCTTTCGCTCCCTGTATTTTACCCCTGCCACCTTCAGAATTTGAAAGAGAGTATTCCAGTTAACGTTGTCAAAAGCTTTCTCTAAGGCTACAAATGCTAGAAACGTAGGTTTGCCTTTTCTTAATCTTTCTTCTTAGATAAGTCGTAACGTCGTCATAAACATTTTGATGCATGAAAAACTACAACGCTTCAGCAATAAAAGTTTCAAATAACTAACGACCAACATTTAAAGCATTAACGGGTGTGAAAAGTAATGAGACGTTTGAAGTTGCTTTAAACTTGGGTGATCGCTTCTTTAAAGAATCTGTGGTGAGGGGAGGGGAGGATTATTGGTAGCGACTAAATGATCCAATGCGAATCCGTTCCTGCGAAAACTGGATTGGTGATCTCCAACTAGTCATTCAGTTATGTTGATGTTATCCATTTGTTTAAGAAACACCAAAAAATCAGTCGGGAAAGAAGACTAACAGTTATTCTTATCCACTAGCTAAGTAGGACTTAAGACAGTTGTCTGACAGTAACCTTGTAACGCGATGCGCGGTGATTGCGCTGCGCCGGTGTGACGCTTCGCCGCACGGAGGTCATCGCGCATTGAGAGGGCTCGTAAAATCGTATCGGAGTCGGCGCGAACTAGCGCAGCGCCGGCGTAACGCATCGGGAGAATTGTGATGAATGAACGGGGCCGGCAGAGGTTAGGGCAGGCGCGCCCGATAACACGGCGGGCACCTCCGGCCTCTGCCGCGAACGCGGAACAGCGCGGCCCGGCCAGTCACTGCAGCGGCGACACCCAACCACCGTAAGTAGTCGCGTATACGTGTTCGTGGGAAAGCGATTGTCTTCTAGTCACGTACATACCGCATTAAAATGTAGAAGGAACATTACAGTGCAAAATAGTTACGGTGGACCATTGTATGAACGGCATCCCAGTAGGAACTGTCTGTATTTAGCAGGAATGATGATACGAAGCAAAGAAGTCTAGTAAACATAAACTGTAAAATACATACCTCATGAGATATGAACACTTGATCTTTGGTGCTGCGAAACACACCTCTTCTACTGTTTGTAAAAGGCAGAATACGGCATTGTGGTCGGCAGCACCTATATAAGACAACAAATGTCTGGCGCAGCTGTTAGATCGGTTACTGCTGCTACAATGGCAGGTTACCACGATTTAAGTGAGTCTGGACGTGGTGTTGTAGTCGGCGCACGGGCGTGGCACGCACCATCTCCGAGGTAGCGATGAAGTGGGGATTTTCCGGTACGACCATTTCACGAGTGTACCGTGAATATCAGGAATCCGGTAAAACATCGTATCTCCGATATCGATGCGGCCGGAAAAAGATCCGGCAACAACGGGACCAACGACGACTGAAGAGAATCGTTCAACGTGACAGAAGCGCATCCCTTCCTCAAATTGCTTCAGATTTCAATGTTTGGCCATCAACAAGTGTCAGCGTGTGAACCATTCAACGAAACAACATCGATATGGGCTTTCGGAGCCGAAGGCTGACTCGTGTATAATTGATGACTGCACGATACGAAGCTTTACGCCTCGTCTAGGCCCGTCAACACCGACGTTGGACCGTTGATGACTGGAAACATGTTGCACGGACGGACGAGTCTCGTTTCAAATTGTATCGAGCGGCGACAACCTCATGAATCCATGGACACTGCATGTCAACAGGGGACTGTTGAAGCTGTGGAACCTCTGTAATGCTGTTGGGCGTGTGCAGTTGAAGTGAAATGGGATCCCTGATAGGTCTATATAAGACTCTAACAGCTGACACGTACGTAAGCATCCTGTCTGATCACCTTCATCAATTCGTGTCCATTGTGCATTCCGACGGACTTGGTCAATTCCAGCAGGACAATGCGACAGCCCAAACGTCCAGAATTGCTACAGAGTGGCTCCAGGAACGCACTTGTGAGTTTGAACACTTCCGCTGCCCATCAAACTCCCAAGACATGAACATTATTGAGCATATCTGAGATGCCTTGCAATGTGCCGTTCAGAAGAGTTCTACACATCCTCGTAGTCTTATGGATTTATGGACAGCCGTGCGGGATTCATGGAGTCAGTTCCCTTCAGGACAACTTCAGACATTATTCGAGTCCACGCGACGCCGCGTTGCGGCACTTCTGCGTGATCGCGGGGGCCCTCACGATGTTAGATAGGTGTACCAGCTTCTTTGGCTCTTCAGTGTAGCTCATGTGTATTTTTTTCCTTGTTCTCGAGCACATCTCAACATCTACAAGGGAAAGATTATTCGCATCTTGCCCAATTCTGTATCGCAGTATTCCAAACTTTGGTGGTAGAAAGAAGTTACAGCTACTGCATTATTAATTTATCTACTTGTTTCTTTATTTCTCAAGTAAAGTCCTGCTGCCAGTTATTATATAGCAGGTCGTACATTGTGTGATTTTGCATTTTACACCATACAAATTAAATTTTATTACTAGTACTTTTTTGTTGTAAATTGTATAAAAGGATATACACAATTTTGCTTAAACTTGTCGCTAACTCAAATAATGATAGTAAAATAAGATACATAAAGGGTTGCGGATATATTTTAAATTAAAATTAAATGTGTATTCTCTGGAAGAAACCAGACATGGCTATTTGACTTTGACATAATATAACTGTTCTTCCCTTTATACCTTCTGTGTATTGGTTACATATGTTGTCTTGAAAGTGGTAATACTTAATCTAATGTATTGCATTATGAATTTGTTTCGAGTGCATATATACAAGGCTTCTCAGAAGGAACAGTAATTTTCTGAAGCACTTAAGTTTTCTGTTCTTTGACGCTATACTGAACACTAAGCGTAACGACCGGTGTCTCGATAAAACTACAATTTACTTTTCCAGCAGGCAATATGTGTCAATGTAACGGCTTACAGCTGTACACATGCTGACTATGCGACGTGGTTTTCGTATACTGCTTTTATGTAATTGAGTCAAATTTTGTGCTTGAGAAACGTATCGGAGGCAGTTTTTTAGAAGGCGGAATGTTAGATAAGCAACTGTCTTCTCCCAACTTCGGCAGACTTGTAGCCATAACTCAAATCAGCTCAAAGGTACACAGTAAGATGACGACACACATGCACTGAATCGTAACACGTATCACCACGGTCCGAGTTGCCACCTATGTTCGACGTACACGCACATTAACCAGCGCTGTCAGCGCAGGGCACATAAAGCGCGTCGAGGTCCACCGGAAAAACAGAACGCAACGTGCGCCACAAGGGGAGCGAGTTAACTCTTTGACACGAGTTTCATAGTTCTTGACTGCCAGTTTGAATGCAAGCAAGCCCTCGATAGCACACGACAAAATTAAGACCATTAGCGGGTATAGTCCTCCTGCTAAATATCGATTTACCGTGGACCCTGCTAGGAGCTGAGCGTTCGACAAGTGTAGCGGACAGGTCTACTAGTGTGACGTCGCGGTTTAGTCGCACGAGGCCTACGAGAAAGACAGGCCGCGGCGCGTACGTCACGAAGGTACTCCAACGCTCGCTCGCTCAAATCAGCAGACAAACTACGTGTCTACACCTCATAACTCGTAACTAGGCGTGTCCGTACAAAAGAAAACTGAATCTTCTACTGGAGTCCGTTATTATGGAATCTTATTGTTGTTGTTCTTGTTGATGTGGTCTTCAGTCCTGAGACTGGTTTGATGCAGCTCTCCATGCTACTCTTTCCTGTGCAAGCTTCTTCATCTCCCAGTATTTACTGCAGCCTACATCCTTCTGAATCTGCTTAGTGTATTCATCTCTTGGTCTCCCTCTACGATTTTTACCCTCCACGCTGCCCTCCAATGCTAAATTGGTGATCCCCTGATGCCTCAGAACATGTCCTACGAACCGGTCCCTTCTTCTAGTCAAGTTGTGCCCCGAACTCCTCTTCTCCCCAATTCTATTCAATACCTCCTCATTAGTTATGTGATCTACCCATCTAATCTTCAGCATTCTTCTGTAGCACCACATTTCGAAAGCTTCTATTCTCTTCTTGTCCAAACAATTTATCGTCCACGTTTCACTTCCATACATGGCTACAGTCCATACAAATACTTTCAGAAATGACTTCCTGACACTTGAATCTATACTCGATGTTAACAAATTTTTCTTCTTCAGAAACGCTTTCCTTGCCATTGCCAGTCTACATTTTAAATCCTCTCTACTTCGACCATCATCAGTTATTTTGCTCCCCAAATAGCAAAACTCCTTTACTACTTTAAGTGTCTCATTTCCTAATCTAATCCCCTCAGCATCACCCGATTTAATTTGACTACATTCCATTACCCTGGTTTTGCTTTTATTGATGTTCATCTTACACCCTCCTTTCAAGACACTGTCCACTCCGTTCAACTGCTCTTCCAAGTCCTTTGCTGTCTCTGACAGAATTACAATGTCATCGGTGAACCTCAAAGTTTTTATTTCTTCTCCATGGATTTTAATACCTACTCCGAATTTTTCTTTTGTTTCCTTGATTGCTTGCTCAATATACAGATTGAATAACATCGGAGATAGGCTACAACTCTGTCTCACTCCCTTCCCAACCACTGCTTCCCTTTCATACCCCTCGACTGCCACCTGCTTTCTGTACAAACTGTAAATAACCTTTCGCTCCCTGTATTTGACTCCTGCCACCTTCACAATTTGAAAGAGAGTATTCCAGTCAACATTGTCAAAATCTTTCTCTAAGTCTACAAATGCTAGAAACGTAGGTTTGCCTTTCCTTAATCTAGTTTTTAAGATAAGCCGTAGGGTCAGTTTTGCCTCGCGTGTTCCAACATTTCTACGGAATCCAAACTGATCTTCCCCGAGGTCGGCTTCTACTCGTTTTTCCATTCGTCTGTAAGGAATTCACATTAGTATTTTGCAGCTGTGACTTATTAAACTGATAGTTCGGTAATTTTCACATGTCAACACCTGCTTTCTTTGGGATTGGGATTATTATATTCTTCTTGAAGTCTGAGGGAATTTCGCCTGTTTCATACATCTTGCTCACCAGATGGTAGAGTTTTGTCAGGACTGGCTCTCCCAAGGCTGTCAGTAGTTTTAATGGAATGTTGTCTACTCCCGGGGCCTTGTTTCGACTCAGGTCTTTCAGTGCTCTGTCGAACTTTTCACGCAGTATCGTATCTCCCATTTCATCTTCATCTACATCCTCTTCCATTTCCATAATATTGTCCTCAAGTACATCGCCCTTGTATAGACCCTCTATATACTCCTTCCACCTTTCTGCTTTGCCTTCTTTACTTGGAAAAAATGTTTAAAATGGCTCTGAGCACTCTGGGACTTAACATCTATGGTCATCAGTCTTCTTTGCTTAGAACTGGGTTTCCATCTGAGCTCTTGATATTCATACAAGTGGTTCTCTTTTCTCCAAAGGTCTCTTTAATTTTCCTGTAGGGAGTTGGTTGGTTGGTTGGTTTGGGGAAGGAGACCAGAGAGCGTGGTCATCGGTCTCATCGGATTAGGGAAGGAAGTCGGCCGTGGCCTTTCAGAGGAACCATCCCGGCATTTGCCTGGAGTGATTTAGGGAAATCACGGAAAACCTAAATCAGGATGACCGGACGCGGAATTGAACCGTCGTCCTCCCGAATGCGAGTCCAGTGTCTAACCACTGCGCCACCTCGCTCGCCTGTAGGCAGTATCTATCTTATGCCTCATGAGATAAGCATCTACATCCTTACATTTATCCTCTAGCCATCCCTGCTTAGCCATTTTGCACTTCCTGTCGATCTCATTTTTGAGACGTTTGTATCCCTTTTTGCCTGCTTCATTTACTGCATTTTTATGTTTTCTCCTTTCATCAATTAAATTCAATATTTCTTCTGTTACCCAAGGATTTCTACTAGCCCTCGTCTTTGTACCTACTTGATCCTCAGCTGCATTCACTACGTCATCCCGCAGAGCTACCCATTCTTCATCTACTGTATTTCTTTCCCCCATTCCTGCCATTTGTTCCCTTACGCTCTCCCTGAAACTCTGTACAACCTCTGGTTTAGTCAGTTTAACCAGGTCCCATCTCCTTAAATCTGACTGTTATTAGTCCTATAAAGATAGGAAGTCCACGGGCCTACTTATAATTTGTTACGGCTGTACTGGCGTACAATAAAATCATGCTAAAATTATTATCAGTTGCATAAGGCACCACTGACAGCATGTAATGAGCACTGTTAAGCAGAAGAGACTAAATGCTATAAACACGCCGTTATACCATTTATATCGAGTATCGATCTTAAATTTTGCTGTATTACTGTTAATCGGTAAGACTTCATAATAGCAGAGTCCGTGGAAGATGCAATTCTCTTTAGTACCTACACGCCCAGGTTTAGAAACGCATTTTGTGTGCTGAGCTGAGCGAGTGCAGGACTCCCTTCGTGACGTTCGCGCCGCGGCCTGTCTCTGTCGTGGGCATCGTTAGCTGTAGGGCCCGTGTATCTCGCTGGTCGCGAAGCGTGTCGGAGGGCGCTGAGCACAGTCACGTGGTTAACGTAATGCAGATACGGAGCGACTTGTATTACGTCCAAAAGGGCACGATCACTGGCTTCCGGGACAAGGGCGGAAGCATTTCCGAAACGGCAAGTTTGTAAACTGTTCAACTGCCGCCGTGCTTACGGTATACCCTGCGGCAAGCAACATTAGAAACCAAATACCCTGCAACAATCGTCGGAAGGGTCTACATTGGAGGAGTTATCGTTGTGGTCTGGGGAATGGTTTTGTGGCATTCCTGAGTTACATCGTCATTCTGGAAGGTACAATGAATTAACAAAAGCATGCCTATCCTTGGGGTTATCTCCACACCTACACGCAGTTTGTTGGAAATCTGTTGAAATGGTTCTGAGCACTATGGGACTTAACATCTGAGGTCATCAGTCCCCTAGAACTTAGAACTACTTAAACCTAGCTAACCTAAGGACATCACACACATCCATGCCCGAAGACCGTATCGGTCGCGCGGTTCCAGACTGAAGCGCCTAGAACCGCTCGGCCACAACGTCCGGCTGGAAATCTGTGGTAAGGTCTTATGGGACCAAACTGCTGAGGTCATCGGTCCCCAAGTCCTACACACTACTTAATCCAACTTGAACTAACATACGCTAAGGAAGACACACCGCGGGAGGACTCGAACCTCCGACGGGGGAAGCCGCACGAACCGTGACAAGACCCCTTTAGACCGCGCGGCGCACGATTGTATCTACCAACAGGACACTGCAACTTGTCGCACAGGTCACAGCGTACACGCCTGGTTCCAAGAGCACGAGGACGAGTTTACCGTGCTCCCTCGCCACCAAAGCGTGAATATGAACCAGAGTGTTTATTTCATGTATTAAGGCGTGTTCACAGTGCTGCAGGCATACGTTCCTGGTTTGGAGAACAGTCGGACACCTTATCGCACATCGCTTTGTCCGATATATACCACTCGATCTTCATCTCACGGAAAATCTCTAGCACTCTCTGGAACAGCAATTTAAGTGTGATAGTCGGCACCCCCTAAATTGTAGCTCTAAGTGATCTAACCATCAGTGGTTGACTTCAGTGCAATACGGCATACCTGAAGAAAACCGTCGACTCTCTTTGTCTTCGAACTGTCGAGTGTAAGTCGTCATCTGTTCTCCCGCAGTCACCCAACGACGAGCCCCCCCCCCCCCCCCCCGTACACCACAGCGACATCAGCAAACAGCCGCATACTGTTTCTCACCCCGTCTGCCAGATCTTTTTTGAATAATGAAAGAAGACCAAGTAAATATTGCAAAATTCGAACCAAGAACATCTGCCAACACGAGTAACTTAGAAGTGGATATCGTCGGAGTAGTGAAGCAACTCAAATCACTTAATAAAAGCAAGTCTTCTGGTCCAGATTGTATACCAATTAGGTTCCTTTTCGAGTATGCTGATGCATTAGCTCCATACTTAACAATCATATACAACCGTTCGCTCGACGAAAGATCCGACACCAAAGACTGGAAAGCTGCACAGGTCACGCCAATATTCCAGAAAGGTACTAGGAGTAATCCACTAAATTACAGGACCACATCATTAACGCCAATGTGCAGCAGGATTTTGGTACATATACTGTGCTCGAACATTATGAATTACCTGGAAGTGAACGGTTCATTGACACACAGCCAACACGGATTTAGAAAGCGTCGTTCTTGTGACACACAACTAGCTTTTTACTCACACGAAGTGTTGAGTGCTACCGACAAGGGATTTCAAACTAATTCCGTATTTCCAGTTTTCCAAAAGGCTCTTGATGCTGTGCCTAAGAAGCGGCTTTTTGCCAAACTGCGTGTTTGTACAATATAGTCTCAGTTGTGCGATTGGATTTGTGATTTCCTGTCAGAGAGGCCACAGTTAATAGTAATAGACGGAAAGTCATCTAGTAAAACAGAAGTAATTTGTGGCGTTCTCCAGGGCAGTTTTATAGGCCCTCTGCTGTTCCTTATCTATAGGAGACAATCTGAGCAGGCTCTTAGGTTGTTTGGAGATGATGATGTTTGGTTTGTGGGGCGCCCAACACCGCAGTTATCAGCGCCCGTACAAAGTCTCAATGTTTACACAGTCCAATCTCACCACGTGAGGACAACACAAGCACCCAGTCCCCGGCCGGGAATCGAAGCCGGAACCCCGCTCGCCACTACACCGCGAGCTGCGGACTTTTACAGATGATGTTGTCGTTTATCGTCTACCAAAGTCATCAAAAGATCAAAACAAAATTTAGAAAAGTTACTGTATGCTGCAGAAATTGCCAATTGACCCTAAATGATGATCATCGAGAAACAGGAGAGAGCGTGTCAAGCACATGATACAAGACTTGGAGTGGATATAATTAAAAGAAAGCCCTATCTCGTTGTGTAGCGGGATCTCTCACGAAAATCGATCACCCACTTTCACTTTCTCCTCCGAATGCGGAAATATTTTGTTGACGCCTACGTTCATCATAATGAAATAAGGGAAATTAGTACTCGCACGGAAAGATATAGGTGTTCGCTTTTTCCGCGCGCTCTTCGAGGCTGGAATAATAGAGAATTATTGTGGTGATGGTTGTGGTTCAGTGAACCCTCTGCCACACACTTATGTGTGATTTGCAGAGTATCCATGTAGATGTAGATAGTAACAGCGGTCGTATCACCCTTCTCTGGGGGACTCTGGCGAACATTCGCCTGCCAGGACAAAATCGCAAAATGCTTTCCGGATATCTGAGAGTAAACCCTAATGAGGAAGACCACTGAATATGACAAAAAAATGGTTCAAATGGCTCTGAGCACACTTCGGAGGTCATCAGTCCCCTAGAACGTAGAACTACTTAAACCTAACTAACCTAAGGACATCGCACACATCCATGCCCGTGGCAGGATTCGAACCTACGACCGTAGCTGTCGCGCGGTTCCAGACTGTAGCGCCTAGAACCGCTCGGCCACCCGGCCGGCCTGAATTTGACACGAAATTACCGAAACAAGACGTGTTTTTTTTTTTTTTTTTTTTTTTTTTTTTTTTTTTTTTTTTTTTTTTTTTTTTTTGCGGTGACCAGCATCAACCTATCGTGAGACCTCTGCGCATTGAATTTGGGGTTGGCTTGTTAGGTCTGCTGGCCGATCGTTGTGCACGGGAAAACCGCGATGTCATGCGCCGGAAATTTCTCGCCGCGCTACTGGGAACAGTGCCGTAGGAAAATTCCCTCTGACTTCGTAGCTTTTCCCGCCCACGGAAACTGCGTCTGCCTTTCAATCAGTCGACAATCTCGTAATGGCGAAACTCAGCTGACTCTGTACACAAAATTGTGAACATATAATCGCAACTTGGCTTTCAATCAGTCGACAATCTGGTAATGGCGAAACCTAGCTGACTCTGTACACAAAATTGTGAACATATAATCGCAACGTAAGTAAACGAACCTATTTTTCTAAACCAGCCGTAACGAGAACTTAATAGGTCGTGTAACTAGGTGCAGCCACGTCCCAGTTAGAAGCAGTGCGCCATGTTACCCCGCAGCGCAAGCAACGTGTTTGAGGAAATTAACTCACAGCGCAGCTGCTGTGGGTTGCTGTCGCAGCCATAAAATTTACTGACGATGAGAATGACAATGGTAAAACAGTGCTGACAGAGTACGTGACTTATTCTGGTACGTTGATGGCGTGCAAATTACGGCATGTCGGAGATGACGCTATACCGGTTGGGATTCGAGTGTCTGTTCCAAGGAAGAAGCAGCATATTATACACATTAAAAATGTCACTGGTAATACGAAAAAATGTGTCATTACGCAGTAATTTCTGCGATATTATGAACAACACCCATATCCCATGAACTACCGAGCTCGCCGAGGTGGAACGGCATGCCAGCCTCGAAGACAGAGGCCTGCCGCAGGCGCTGCCACAACAAAGGGTTGTCTGTGAAGAGACAGGACCAACTCAGGATTATATAGCCTAGTATATAAGAACCTGTTTTGTGAGCCTCCTCTTAGTCATCCTATATAGAAGTTCATACAATTTCAGGCTTCCTTTTCCAACTGACTCGATTAATCTTTCATTTTTCTGCAACAATTCCTTCCTTCCTCGTTATCCATAGTGTCCTACGATCTTTGGCGCCTTTATCGTGCGGAGGATATTTCTCTTGCATTTCTCAGCTTCTCTTTGCCTCAACTTTCTCTCCAATCTCTCCAAAAACACACTACCGAGCTTGCTACGGCATTCAAAATACCTTCGACTTTCCAGAATAAAACTTCCCCTCTGCAGCGGTGTGTGCGCTGATATGAAACTGCCTCGGAGATTAAAACTGTGTTCCAGACCGAGACTCGAACTCGGGACCTTTGGCTTTCGCGGGCAAGTGCTCTACCGAGTCTCGATCCGGCACACAGTTTTAATCTGCCAGGAAGTTTCATATCGGCGCACATTCCGCTGCAGAGTGAAAAATTTTCACTTTGGAAACATACCCTGCAATATCCTTTCTTCCAGGAGTGTTAGTTCTGCACGGTCTCCAGGAGAGCTTCTGTAAAGTTTAGAAGGTAGGAGACGAGGTACTGGCAGAAGTAAAGCTGTGAGGACGGGGCGTGAGTCGTGCTTGGGTAGCTCAGTTGGTATAGCACTTGCCCGCGAAATGCAAAGGTCCCGAGTTCGAGTCTCGGTCCGGCACACAATTTTAATCTGCCAAGAAGTTTCAGCTTCCAGTTGTCTCAGAATTGTATCGTTATCAACGGAATCTTATACCATTCTTCCTGCAAAATTCTTCCCAACGTAGACTAGATTTGGTGACTGGCGGCTAGGCCACACACGGCGGTTCACGAAGCCAGTCCTCGACGACGCGAGCCGTGTGAACAGTAGCCCTGTCGTACTGGAACAAACGCTGTACCCTGGAGTGTACTTGATCAGCCAAAATAGTACCCGTGGGGCCCATGGAATACTACGATCTTTCTTTCGCTACTGCCTTTATCCCGCACTGTGCGCAGGGTCGGCAGGATTAAGTACGGATTTGGCATGGTTAATTTTAAGGGGTGGCCGAATGCCCTTCCCGCCGCCACCCCATGCCCCCGGGACGGAATCAGTGTACCCCAACTCCCAACTGTCTGCGTCTAGTGTAAATCGTGAAATAGTGTGAATGTGTTTCAAATGTCTGTGAGTCGTGTAACTGAGGCGGGACGTGGGGACCAGCCACGTATTCACCAGGTAGGATGCGGAAAACCACCTAAAAACCACATCCAGGCTGGTCGGCACACCGGCCGTCGTCGTTAATCCGCCGGGCGGACTCGATCCGTGGCCAGCGCGCCTACCCGAGTTCAGGAAGCAGCGCGTTAGCGCTCTCGGCTATCCTGGCAGGTCATGGAACACTACGATATGGCTCCCTAAATAGTCACCGAGACCCCGCCATGTTTCACTCTTGGGACGTAAAAGCCGAACAGAAGTTGGAAACTGCGAGAAGCAAAACTCACACGACCCATCACTTTCTTTCATCGCGCTATAAATCACATTTTGTGGCTTCGGAACCTTGTTTTCCTCTTACGGTCATTTGCATCACAGATGAGTGGTTTCGGAATTTTAGCTCTCCATGAAATTCCCTGCTTACCGGGCTCCCTTCGTGTTGCTTTGGTACTGAAGGGTTCGCGACTGCGACATTCAGTTACGCGGTGACTTTTGCAGTTTCCGTCTTCTTATTTTTCCTCACAATCCTCTTCAATGACCGTCTGTCACGATCACTCAACAATCATTTTCGTCCGCGTTGTGACTTGGCGGATGCTTTTTCGCTTTCCCTGTATGCGGTGTAAATAAATATACGATGCGGTTTTTCTTGAAGCACCATACACCTCGGCTATGTCGGTTACGAAAGCATCCACCACACGATCGCCAACAATTTGCCCCAGTTCGAATTCAGCTCCGACATAATGTACTCACAACTAACACAGAGCACCCTTCCGACCGTGACTGACACTTGCAGCGTACTGAGGACATCGCACAGGTGCCGTTCGTCGTCAAATAACAGCAGCTCGGCTAGCACCTGCATTTCTGTCCGAGCGTGGATTTCTCGCGCTGTTACATATTTTTGTCCAATGCCTAATGGATTCTACAATAAGTTGTAATCCATGTGTATAATGTAGGTCGAAAGTAAAACGACAACCACAAGCAGTAACTAATGTTTATTCCAGGCATACGATGGCCACTACCACGCTACGATTGCTGTTTGTCAAGGTATGCCGGCCGGAGTGGAAGTGCGGTTCTGGGCGCTACACTCTGGAACCGAGCGACCGCTACGGTCGCAGGTTCGAATCCTGCCTCGGGCATGGATGTGTGTGATGTCCTTAGGTTAGTTAGTTTAATTAGTTCTAAGTTCTAGGCGACTGATGACCTCAGAAGTTAAGACGCATAGTGCTCAGAGCCATTTGTCACGGTACACAAACATACTCCGAGAACGTTTTGAAAATTCATAATTTTCAGCCGTATGCTCTAGCATGGTAGAACATAATAGGGTGATGTAATTCCAAATGAGACCAAAGGTGACGTAGCACGACAAGGCGTTTATTCTCAGAAATGCACCTTATCAGTTTTCCTCAACTGAAAGTATCGCCACACATTATCACTAAAGTACCGTCGCTGTTAACATGGAGTGGCGTGGGATGATTAACAGTACTTTTTTCCAAGCTGTTTTGAAGAGATCCGCCGCAAGCTTCCTCTCTTGCTCTCGGATCAGTAACGTTGGAGCAATGTTTGAAACACCCGGGCTTCTCTAGGAATGCCGGCCGGAGTGGCCGAGCGGTTCTAGGCGCTACAGTCTGGAACCGAGGGACCGCTACGATCGCAGGTTCGAATCCTGCCTCGGGCATGGATGTGTGTGATGTCCTTAGGTTAGTTAGGTTTGAGTAGTTCTAAGTTCTATGGGACTGATGACCTCAGATGTTAATTCGCATAGTGCTCAGAGCCATTTGAACCATTTTTTCTAGGAATGAGCCTCGTGCGATCCCTGAAGTCGACAATCCTCCTGAGAAGTATCGACGGAAATTGCAGAGGCTTTCGTCACAGTTGTTAAAGTACTGCTTGTTCGCCTTTGTTTCGGGATCTTCGGCCGACGTTTGAGTAAAGATTTTTCTGACGTTTCGCATCACGGGGGGCTGGCACTCTTAGAGGTTCACTCTCCATTGGTTGATGGCGGACTAGACTCGAACCCGGGCCGTATTTCGCCAGAGCTCGCACTGAGGCGTTCAGACAGCCGTTTTTCCCTCGCGCGATCCACGAGTGGAACGGAGGGGGGTGGGGAATATGACTGGTGCGAATTGTGCCCTCCGCCACAAAAGCTTGGTGGCTGGCGGAGTACAGGGTTATTACAAATGATTGAAGCGATTTCACAGCTCTACAATAACTTTGTTATTTGAGATATTTTCACAATGCTTTGCACACACATACAAGAACTCAAAAAGTTTTTTAGGCATTCACAAATGTTCGATATGTGCCCCTTTAGTGATTCGGCAGACATCAAGCCGATAATCAAGTTCCTCCCACACTCGGCGCAGCATGTCCCCATCAATGAGTTCGAAAGCATCGTTGATGCGAGAGCGCAGTTCTGGCACGTTTCTTGGTAGAGGAGGTTTAAACACTGAATCTTTCACATAACCCCACAGAAAGAAATCACATGGGGTTAAGTCGGGAGAGCGTGGAGGCCATGACATGAATTGCTGATCATGATCTCCACCACGACCGATCCATCGGTTTTCCAATCTCCTGTTTAAGAAATGCCGAACATCATGATGGAAGTGTGGTGGAGCACCATCCTGTTGAAAGATGAAGTCGGCGCTGTCGGTCTCCAGTTGTGGCATGAGCCACACGTGAAACTTGCCCGCACGCGTTCAACCGTTTCTTCGCTCACTGCAGGCCGACCCGTTGATTTCCCCTTACAGAGGCATCCAGAAGCTTTAAACTGCGCATACCGTCGCCGAATGGAGTTAGCAGTTGGTGGATCTTTGTTGAACTTCGTCCTGAAGTGTCGTTGCACTGTTATGACTGTCTGATGTGAGTGCATTTCAAGCACGACATACGCTTTCTCGGCTCCTGTCGCCATTTTGTCTCACTGCGCTCTCGAGCGCTCTGGCGGCAGAAACCTGAAGTGCGGCTTCAGCCGAACAAAACTTTATGAGTTTTTCTACGTATCTGTAGTGTGTCGTGACCATATGCCAATGAATGGAGCTACAGTGAATTTATGAAATCGCTTCAATCATTTGTAATAACCCTGTATATATGCAGATACGTCTGAGGGGGCATTTTCCTGGCGGTGGCGGAGCACACGGTGAGCGAGACCGGACACATAATAAAATTCGCCGATAAGTAGGTTCTCGCTACGGACAGCTACCGCGCACATCAGTTCATATAAAGGGCGTTCAAAACGAGACCAGCCGCAGGCATCATTGCTGAAACGAGTACCTGTATGTTAGAAGTATTGACCCTGGCTGTTGAGACAGAAGACGGTGATTGGCTGTCTCGCAAAATTCCCGGCGCTGCGATGTTAACCAGTTCCACACGTACGGCTGGACGTCGTCGTCCGAGGTGAATAGTTTGCTCCTCAGAGCCTCTTTAAGGGAACCAAAAATGACGTAATCAGCGGCGGAGAGGTCCGAACTGTATGTAGGGTGGCCCAGAGCTTCCCATTTGAATTTCTGCAGGAGTGCCCCGACTGTGTTGGCCGTATGAGGCTTTGCATTGTCGTGGAGCAGAATGACCCCACGGGTGAGATTGCCTGGTCGTTTTGATTTGATCGCTTGACGAACAGTGGTCAAGATTTGCGAGTAACGCTGGGCATTCACTGTTGTCCCATGCTGCAGGAAGGAGCCTTCTTGGTCTTCTTTTGACTCCTCGATGTCACCGTTTGCAATGCGACTGGCAGTGTTGGACGATTGATTCATGCCGCTGCTAGCTCTGTATAGTCACGTGACGTGCACGCGTGCCCTCTAGCGGCGGGCTGTCAACTTCCACGCTATGGTCGGAACCACTCTGCGTTACACACGCCTCGATATTACCCTCCTGTCAGCGGTTTGCGCAGTCCAGACTCTGGCTCGTTTCTTTTTCAACGCTCCTTATAGAATCCACACAAATCCATAACGACAGTTTTAACAAGAAAGCTTCAAGGTAATCGGATCCTGCATTCCCATGCTGCAGCGAACGACCGTTGAGCTAACAAGGGCAGCTCCACAGTAGTAATGACCAGGGAGAGGCCCTTAACACATTGGTGCGACAGGCCACCAGCTACAGTCCCGTCGGTCAGAAGCGATGGAGGATGAACCTTTCACAATGTCCGTCATCCGAGGTCAGGAAACGTCAGAAGAATCTTTGAACACACCTTCCCGAAGATCCAGAGACATACGCAGAGAAAGAGACAGACAAGCAGAGAAAGAGGGAGGGAGGGCGCGCGCGGGAAACTGCCAAGTCTCAACTTCCAGTAGGATCTATATCAACATCCCCGTCCGTGAAACACTACATTTACCTTACTTCTTCCTCTCTAACGCAGACTCTGTGACCAATTTTCATGCGTGGACGTACAGAGTACCATAACAGCGACTTACGATTTGTTGCTCCACAGGAATCCGGAAACGAAATAATGGAGGGAATGAAACCTGCACACAGGTACCGCAGCACTCAATGTGCCCATCCGTAGGACGGATCATACTTTCGACAGCGACTTGATACTCTCTCTGTGCTAACAGTGGAGGCAGGGCTGGGTTTTAGGGCACGACTGTGGGTCCCTTGTGATCAGGAGCATTACGCTGCCGTCTCTCCTCCCGTTGCTAGCCTAAAAATGATCAAGCGATTTTGTTCAAGCATCAAAATTTGAGGCCAGTATCTCTGGAATGACCAGCATTGGCTAAGGCGGCTACGTTTTAAAGAAATCGTTTATCAGAACAGACCGATCCGTGTTTGATCTGCAGTCTGTAGTTTCGGCTCCTGCGTTTAGCGCTAACCCGCTTGGTTCGCTGCGTGTGACGCGGGTTTGACGTGGTTCACAAAACAACACGTAGGACTGTTACGAGTTTCTCCATGTTCGGAGGGTGCAGAGTTCGCAACTGTATGTTCAGTTAAGGAAAAGCCTCTCCAGTTGCTAATAACAACTTTATAAATTCACGACCGAATTCGGCCTTTACATCAGGCCATTTTCAAATGAATCTGATAATGCTATTGTTAATGCACAGTAAGGTGGATATTTAAATATTTTGATGAAAAGAAAAGATTACACAAGCACAGTATATGTCCAGCACGATTATGTAACTTACACTGTATTGTTGTGAAGCAACGCCAGATGTTAAAGAAAGACGATGTAACATGGATTTAAAAAGTTATGTGGCCCTAACATGGCAAGAAAAACTGGTACATAACTTTTTTCCTTCTTCACAGTTATCATCCCATGTCTACAAGGGGTTGGCACGTCATTTCGGACTTGGCAATGTTAGTGGTAGCCGAAAGCCTTCCTGACACCAGTGTATTCTTTTTGTACTTATACTGTGCATATATAATCTTTGTTATTCAGTCTGTATTGTGTAAAATATTTATATATCCATCTTATTATGGATTAACAATGGCAGTTTTAGTTCCACTCGAAAAAAGACTGATATGGAGGCCGAAACCGGTCGTGAACTTAATAAAGTTCTTATTAGTAACTGGACCGCCTAATCAATAGTTACTCCATGACTGTGTTACAGGCGAGGAACAGCTACGAGTGCCCGTGGATAACAGTGACGGGTTACAGCAGCGTTCTACAAGCGATGCACAAAGCCGCGCCGCCACACGGACTGCAGCTGTGGCGGACGCGGAAAACGCTGTCGAGACACTTCCGGTGTCTGCGACAGCCAAAGCATGGGAAGCACAGAAGGGCACACAAGGTGGCGGCGTGATTGTCGGCAGGCGCTAACGAGACGAAAGCAAGGTTATGCGCGCGAGAAAGAGAAAGGGAGGGTAAAGGGAGGGATAGAGGGGAGACTGGGAGAGGGGGAGAGAGAGAGAGAGGGAGGGGGAGAGAGAGAGAGAGAGAGTGGGGGGATGGAGGGGGGACAGAAAGAAGGGGGAGAGGAGAGAGGGGAGCGGGAGAAAGGGGAGAGAGGACAGAGATGAGAGTATGAGAGACGGGATAGGGAAGAAAGAGGGGAGTGGGCAAGAGGGAGACAAGGGGGAGAGGAGGTAGAGGAGAGAGTTGGAAATTGGGAGAGACGAGCGTACGGGAGTGAGATAGACGAATAGGGAGGGGGGGGGGAGGGGCGGACCAGAACGAGGATGGGTGAGAGAAGGGGTTGAGAGAGTTGTGGGGGAGAGAGGTAGTTGGGTTGGTATAAAAGGGGGACGGATGGAGTGAAGCTAAGAGAATGGAGAAGGGAAAATAGAGGGATTAAGAGTGATAGGGCAGAATAGATGCAGTGGTTGGCAGCAAGGAAGGGGGGAATGGAAGAACGCATGTCATAAGTGCAACGAGGGAAGAGGGTTCCAGGTGCAAGCCGTGCACGGAAGAATGCAAAGAAAAAGCTGATAATGTAAACTATGATAACAGGTGATAACAGGAGGCAAAAAAGATCTCGCGAAGCCGTCCTAACATTCTGTAACTGCGCCTGTCGCGCGGCGTTCAAGAAAGGTAATGGACCAGCAGCAAATAAGGTATTCTGAAGTGCTAATCAGTTTACGCAGGACTGATGAAAACATTGTAAGCGCTGGTGCTAGGAGATATCGATGAAAGAGACTGCTAGAGTCGACAAAAGCTGACAAGAAATATTCCGTATGCAGCTGGTGTTACGCCGGATTACAAACACAGGAGAGATAACAACGAAGATAACTCCTGTAAAAGATTAAAAAGGGAATGTGTTACTGTACGGCGATATACTTTTTCCTCGTAAAACGTTACGGTCTCCACATTGTCGTGGTCCAGCACTTCCCTTACAGACGGACCTTCTCAGACCAGAATAAGCCAGCTGTTTTGCACAACTTACCTAAATGTGTGGATTTCAATAAGACAGTCATCTAGTTCATTTCGGAAAATATTAAATCATCTACCTTTCACTCCACAGTAGGCCAAAAGGTGATCATGAGAGACGTACTGGCAGGATTGAAGCTGTGTAGATAGGTTGTGAGTAGACCCTGGAGAGGCAAGGTTCCTGGTTATAGTCCCCCGGAGACACGGCAGATCGAATGAAGAGGAGCACGTTTCGCTATGGTACTTTGTAGCTAGCGCAATAGGCTCGTAGTAATGGTGTATTTTTAAAATTCCGAGAACGTACTTCACCAGAAGAGTCAACTGCTATTTCCTGTGTAGATCTCGAGAAATGAACACGAAGATAAAATTAAGAGAGAGTCGAGCTCACATACAAACCTACCAACATCCCAGGCACCGTTCGGGACTGGAACAGAAAAGAGGGGAAGTGACAGTGGAACACACCAATATGATGGCTCGCTGAGCACATAGAGGTTGATCTAGAGCTGTCTATGCATATAAGTGCAGTATCCTTTTGGACTGCCTGACACGGAATATTAATGAAACCCACACTTGGTAACTCTTCAAGTGTGTGGGACCCGTACTACGCTCTTAAGGGGGGGGGGGGGGGGGGGGGAAACGACACTCAACGATGTAGTTATGCAAACTGGTCACAATTTGATATTCACAAACGCATATAGGGGCAATACAAAGTCGTAAACTTTGGCGACCGATAAATGAATGTGTGACGCTGCAGCACAATCTCAACAGAGAGGGCACACTGAATAGGAGGGTGTCGAGGTCCATATACATGACACTGATTAGACCTCTGATAACGTACGCAGCTCCCGTCCGGGGATATGCAGCTCATACACGACTGCGCCGCCTGCAGATCATACAGAACAAAGAGCAAACTGAATAGGAGGGTGTCGAGGTCCATATACATGACACTGATTAGACCTCTGATAACGTACGCAGCTCCCGTCCGGGGATATGCAGCTCATACACGACTGCGCCGCCTGCAGATCATACAGAACAAAGAGCAAACTGAATAGGAGGGTGTCGAGGTCCATATACATGACACTGATTAGACCTCTGATAACGTACGCAGCTCCCGTCCGGGGATATGCAGCTCATACACGACTGCGCCGCCTGCAGATCATACAGAACAAAGTGCTACGAACCATTATCAACGCTCCACACTACACACGCACCGTGGATCTTCACCATGAGTACCGCCTGATACCCTCAAGGAAGTATTCAAAAAACGCGCCACACGACTATACAGGAACTCGAGACACTCGAACAATCCTTTCATCCTCACTCTGGGAAACTACTATCACAACCATAAGTGGAAGCACAAGCGGCCAAAGACACTGCTAGCCAGGGCATAGCCACCTATGGTAAACTAACATACGCAAACAGCGACAAACGTCGGCAAACCCCTGCATATCAGCAACATTGACTGGCAACCACCAGCTGCTATTAGAGCCGACCAACAGGCCACAGCAGGGACACCGACGAGATCGCCCACAGACGCACAAACAATCTGCCAACATTCCCTCACACTGTGCCTCCGGTATATGACCTATCGGACACAAGATCGATAACAAACCTAACTGTTGCAGGTTGCTGACGCTGAACGAGGACTCTGTACCAGCACCCAGCGCCAGCCGCCGAGCAGCACAAACGCACAACGTCAAGGTATCGACATGCATGATACCCACTACTAACAAAGCCTATCCTTGCACAACCTATCACAGGCAGCAAGACAACCGCTACTGCTCTTACCGCCCGACCTAACTTTCGCAGAGGTTTTTTTCCCTTGGCTCTTGCCTTGGCACTTTTTTTACCTCTGCCCTTCAAACCGCTACCCTACGTTTCGATTTCGACCCTATCTATCTCCAGATGAGCGCGTATTAATGGTTAACCTTAACCAGACGTACGCAAATATCGCAGTACCCACATCCTGCGACACCTCACTTTAGTGAATACTAACCCTTATGCAGAGATGGCAGTAGACCTATTGTGTTGGCCATCATGCCGGTGTGGGCATGGAGGGGCTCCACCTCTGTGTAGCCCAATTTCACAGTGCAGCTGGCAGGGATAGTAAACATGGGGCAGGTCGATACCAGGGCATAAAGTCTCTGTCAGTTTCATTCCGTGTACTCAGCTGGGCAGTAACTTTGCCTCGCAGACAGGCGCGTGAACAATATACCCAGAAGTCAGTATTTTAGAGTTGGGCTCAAGAAGCAGGCTGCAATAATCGGCGAATCGCTCGACATTTGAATAGTAGCGATGCCACTATTCGACACTGTCGGCAGGCATGTGTGAACCACGACTGAACACAACGTCAAGAAGGGAGCTGTCGACACAGAGAGAGGACAGAACGTGACTACAGAGCAGTCGTCGTCAGAGGCACTCGGAGCCCCGTGCTCATCATTATAACAGGTGCTTCAGCGCCCACAAGGATCACAGATAGGCGGTTCACAGAAAGAAGGCTGAGCCCACCGCGCCTCTTGTGCCGTTTAGCGTTGACCTCTGCACAACAAACCCCAACCTTCTGGTCGCGCAATGGTGTTTCACGGAAGTTACGCGGATTCTCCGTCCCCTGAACCTGTGATTCTGTGAGTTGAGATAACCACTCGGGTGAAACCACTTCATCAGCCATAAAAAAAAAAAACAGCTCCATGTCACTCACAAAACTGGAAGCTGCTGGTTTTAATGCGTGAACAACAGACACTAGGCAGGGACGCATGTGTAGGTCCAGGTGGAACATTCGTCCGCACGATCGAAGTCGTATGCCCGTCTCTTGCAACAAGCGTCGGTTTGATTTGATAGGACTGAAACATTTTTTGAAGAACCGCAGCCACAGTTTCTAACGTGGGGCACAATTCGGAATGATTTTTGACCTGTTCGTATCAGATTCTGTCAGACGCTGCATGGCACTCTTCGCTGGTACTTTTGAGACTCAAACTTCTCGGCAAACAACTGACCACATTGTTGTCACGTAACTTTCCACTGTGACTACCAGCGTCCCCTTCCCTTTGCGCTGCTCCACTCACACAGCCCGCACTGCGCTCTGGATCGGTGTGGACCATGTGGCGGGCGTACACGTGGTGTCTGGGTTACAGGGTGTGGTTATACGCATATATTCACGTCCAATAGTATCCATTCCTCCGGACAACTTTTATTTGCCCCACTCTGTAGTACGATGAAGCATACCCTCTGCACGTTTCCACAGTGATTCTCAGACTGCAGGCGTATATGTATTGATTTTTTGTTGTTACCCTCGTTGTTATCATCATCAGTCCTAAGATTGGTCTGATGTAGTTCTCCATGACAGTCTGTCCTGTGCAAGCCCCTTCATCTGCGAATACTTGCTGCAACCTGCATCCTTTTGAACTTGCTTACTATTTTTATGCTTTGCTCTCCATCTACAATTTTTACCCAAACACTTCCACCCAAATTAACAATTCCTTCCCATTTCATGACGTGCCCTGTCAACTGATCCCTTCTTTCAGTTAAGTTGTGTCTTTTTCCATCAGTTCGTTTCAGTATCTGTTCATTAGTGACTCTCACCCTTTGGCATTCTTCTGCAGCACAAATTTTCAAAAGTTTCTGCTCCTTCCTTGTCTGAATTGTCTATTGTCCACGTTTCGCTTCCGTACCAGGCTATACAAAAAGACAAAATCCTACAGAAAGGATATCCTACGACTTTATTTTCGATATTATCGAATTTCTCTTTTTCAAAAGTGTTTTTCTTGCTATAGCCAGTGTGACTTTTATATCCTCTCTAATTTGGCCGTCGTCAATTATTTGGCGGTCCAAGCAGTAAAACTCATCGACTACTTTTAGTATTCATTTCCTAATCTAATTACACGCATAGCCGGACTTAATATACGACATGAACACGACGACAAGACATAAATCGGTTTAGCTAGGCGTAGCTGCTGTTCGCAACGAAACGCAGAGATGCCATCAACATAAACGTCAATAGTTTGTTTCAGACGCTGTGTAGGCTTCAGAGAGATTACGAAATGTAGGCGACTTGTTGGAAGGAGAAAACTTGTTTCTAATTCCTCCCTCGCGGCATTTCAGTTCCTTTTTCAGGTCTGAATTATGTTGACCGCGAGGACATTAGGGTCACAGCAGTTGGCGGTTACTTCTTTTCCCGCACACAAGCTACGGCGCAGCCATCCAATTTTAACCACCCCACCCCGCTTACGTCTGTTTTCCTCGTTTTACTCCGAGGGACTACGACTCTGCGTGATGGGTGAAAGTAATGTGAGCTGCGGTGGACGATTTAAATACTTTGAAAAAAACGACATACTGTCTCTTCGACATATAGTGATGGACTCACGTTATCTAGTTTTTACATTTGGTTCGACATAATCACACGAACATTTCACAATGCTTTTACCGATCCGACCAGCCAGTGGCCATGCTCAGCCTATAAATAGATAAAAAGAACATACCAAAACATCAATGTGTAACGTATAAAATCTGCCAAGCAATTATCGACGCAATGACAAAAACGAATAAAGTCATGCCGATAGGCACATGCTGAAAGCGATTTCCGATGCCTTGTCAACAGTACTGAAGGTATCACCAGGCAAACGTCAAGGTTTTGTAGGCAGAGGAAAATCTTCCTCTAATCTACATTCCAGGATGGAATATCTACTTCACCATACAGTATAGCTTCAGTCGTAGAAGAAACGTGGGTTAATTTATAATTTTTTTTAAATATAAATATATTTATTTCAGGACTGCTGACAACGAATATGTACTCGCTACCTATCTGGTAAATTTCAAAACATAAAAAGCAGGTAGTGCTGTCTTTATGTACCAATAAAAAATGCCGTGTACCAGTTTTAAATCTGATCAACGTACGCAGAAAAATGAGAAAAAATAATTAGTGGCATGTTCGGCGAAGATGTTTAACTCTTTTTTATCATTACGTCGATCATTGCGTGGCATATTTTATAGATTATATCATGACCAGTAATCCCACTCCAAATTGTTTACAAAATCGAACTCCAATGCATAAAATGGCTACACACCATCTGATTACTATAGAAATGAGTTAAATTTTGGAAGTCAAGCATATAAAATCTTCAAATCGATAAAAAGTTTATAAAACGGTTTGAAACACTGTTTGCTGCAAGTCGCTAAGTGGTGTCGTTCTAAACTACTGGACGAATATAGTCTGGGTACTCTGCCCGCCGTGAGTTACGCTGCCATACACACAGTTTCTAACCTCAATACTTGACTTACTGCCCTAAACCGTATATTGTAACGTCCACTGTCCAAAGTGCCGTCAATGCGAACAAGAGATGACCGAGACGTGTAACCAATGGCACCCCATACCATCACGCCAAGTGATACGCCAGTATGGGGATGACGAATACACGCTTCCAAAGTACGTTCACCGCGATGTCGCCAAACACGGATGCGACCATAATGATGCTGTAAACAGAACCTGGATTCATCCGAAAAAATTACGTTTTGCCATTTGTGCACCCAGGTTCGTCGTCGAGTACACCATCGGAGGCGCCCCTGTCTGTGATGCAGCGTCGAGGGTAACCGCAGCCACGGTCTCCGAGCTGATAGTCCATGCTGCTGCAAACGTCGTCGAACTGTTCGTGCAGATGGTTGTTGTCTTGCAAACGTCCCCATCTGTTGACTCAGGGATCGAGACGTGGCTGCACGATTCGTTACAGCCGTCCGGATAAGATGCCTGTCATCTCGACTGATAGTGATACGAGGCCGTTGGGATCCAGTACGGCGTTCCGCATTACCCTCCTGAACCCACCGATTCCATATTCTGCTAACAGTCATTGGATCTCGACCAACGCGAGCAGCAATGTCGCGATACGATAAACCGCAATCGCGATAGGCTACAATCCGACCTTTATCAAAGTCGGAAACGTGATGGTACGCATTTCTCCTCCTTACACGAGGCATCACAACAACGTTTCACCAGGCAACGCCGGTCAACTGCTGTTTGTGTATGAGAAATCGGTTGGAAACTTTGCTCATGTCAGCACGTTGTAGGTGTCGCCACCGGCGCCAACCTTGTGTGAATGCTCTGAAAAGCTAATCATTTGCATACCACAGCATCTTCTTCCTGTCGGCTAAATTTCGCGTCTGTAGCACTTCACCTTCGTGGTGTAGCAATTTTAATGGCCAGTAGTGTATATATATTTGTGTGTGTTGTATCTGCTACGCCTGCTCCTGGAGTAATCTAGACTTGCTACAATACACCACCAAGGTGCAGTTAATACGGCAAACTCGTGCGTCGCGCTGGCCCCGTCAGCTGCTTCCGTATCTCCAGACGGAGCCGGCGCCGCGTCCCTACAGGGAGATTCCCGGAATGTGACGACTTGCGTCGCGGCGCCGCATCTTTCGTCACTGGCGCCGTGGCGATTACTCATCACAGATAGGGCTGGCGCAGCCGCTTCTGCGCGCGGGTGATGCTGTTGTGTAACGACAGGTCGTTCCGCTTGATAACTGTAGCCAAATGCTGGAAAACCTGCAGACGATCGACGTTCGATGCAAGGATTGGCAATTGACCCGCAATGTACGCAAACTAACGAACTACGCATAAATATGCTGAAAATATCCACTATTGTAGGATTACGCGATTTCAGAACAATCACTGGAAGCCGTCGTACGCATTGAATACGCAGGGTGTCAGAAACAGTCCGAGAAGTTTGCAATGGTGTTGCAGGGTAGGTTGTGCTGAGACATAATTGTTAGGAAAAAAATCGATACATTGCGCGGTTTACGAGTTAAAACGCATTGCAGTTAGCAAATCGCGCCGTTCTGCGCGCAAATACAGGCTGCTCCCAGATACAATTCGTGTCAGTTGTCCTAATAGCGCAAGGGATAGCGTACGAGTCTGTTCATCCTCTGACTCGGGTCGGATCCTTGCTACCGCCCCACGCAAAATTTTTGTATCGCTCTCTTGCTCGGTTTTAGGGAACCAAACGAATTACACGTTTGGCGAAACTGTCTCTAGCGGGTGCCTGAGTTTGCGCGCGCAGCGGCCCGATGGACTAACTCCAATGCTAATTAAGTCGGAAACGGCGCAACGTGACTTTTTCTTAACGGTTATTTCTCACCAAAACCTATCCTGCAACACCCTTATAAACTTTGCGAACTGTTCCTGACGCATTTAAAGCGGGGCGATCACATAAAACTAATCTTTGAAAGAATACTCAAGGAAGTTTAGTCTACCCTCAAAGGCAGTAGCTTACAATACTTACTTTAATATGGCTGCTAAGTCCAAGACCTGAAGACCTGTATCAGAAAGGATTGGTATAAGAAATAAAAAATATCTGAAGAACAGCGCGTTTCTTCTCAGGTCCCCTTAGTAAACGCGAAAACGTCACAGAGATGGTTATTCGGCTCCAGCGGCAGACGAAAAAAAAAGCAGATAAGGGTCACGATGCGTTCTCTGTTAAAATTTCCCGAGTGTACTTTCACTGAAGAGTCAAAAAAAAAATATCGCACCCTCCTACGTATATATCGTGAAAGGACTGTGAATGTAAAATGTGAGAGATGAGACATGCACCTTTGTTTAAAAACTGTCCACTAGCAGGGAATCGAACCCAGGCCATCCACATGACATGCGATCATTCTACCACAGAACCACATTACCTGTTTAAAATTTGGCTTTACATCTGTGTATTAAAAACGCTCAGAAAAATGAGAAGTCAGTTTTTCTCAACAATGTTTGTGAGTTGCATCTACACTATCTGATCAAAAGTATACGGACACTCCCAAAACACGTTTCACATTAGGTGCAATGTGCTGCCACCTACTGCCAGATACTTCATATCAGCAACCTCAGTAGTCATTAGACATCGTGAGAGAGCACAATGGTGCGCTCCGCGGAACTCAGAACTTGGGTGTCACTCGTGTCATACGTCTGTACGCAAGATTTCCGCACACCTAAACATCCATAGGTCCACTGTTTCCGATGTGATAGTGAAGTGGAAGTGTGAAGGGACACGTACAGCACAAAAGAGTACAGGCCGACCTCGTCTGTTGACTGACAGAGACTGCCGACAGTTGAACAACGTCGTAATGTGTGATAGGCAGACATCTATCCAGACCATCGCACAGGAATTCCAAACTGCATCAGGATCCACTGCAAGTACTATGACAGTTGGGCGGGTGGTGAGGAGACTTGGATTTCATGGTCGAGCGGCTGCACATAAGCCACACATCACGCTGGTAAATGCCAAACGACACCTCGCTTGCTGTACGGAGCGTAAACATTGGACCATTGAACAACAGAGAAACGTTCCGTGGAGTGATGAATCACGGTACACAATGTGGCGATCAGATGGCAGGGTGTGGGTATGGCGAATGCCCGGTGAACGTCATCTGCCAGCGTGTGTAGTGCCAACAGTAAAATTCGGAGGCGGTGGTGTAGTGGTGTGGTCGTGTATTTCACAGAGGGGGCTCGCACCCCTTGTTGTTTTTCGTGGCAGTATCACAACACAGGCCTACATTGATGTTTTAAGCACCTTCTTGCTTCCCACTGTTGAAGAGCAATTCGGGGATGGCGACTGCATCTCTCAACATGATCGAGCACCTGTTGATAATGCACGGCCTGTGGCGGAGTGGTTACACGACAATAACATCCTTTTAATAGACCGGCCTGCACAGAGTCCTAGAACGCCTTTGGGATCTTTTGGAACGCCGACTTCGTGCCAGGCCTCAGCGACCGTCATCGATAACTCTCCTCAGTGCAGCACTCCGTGAAGAATGGGCTGCCATTCCCCAAGAAACCATCCAACACCTTACTGAACGTATGCCTGCGAGAGTGGAAGCTGTCATCAAGGCTAAAAGTGGGCCAACACCATATTGAATTCTAGCATTACCGATGGAGGGAGCCACGGACCTAATAAGTCATTTTCAGTCAGGTGTCCGGATACTTTTGATCACGTAGTGTAACTGCTTTGGAAGAATGAGATTTAAGTTCTGAATTTCACATGACATACATACAAGAAAATTGCAATAATTCGAATGCCGCTTGACTCTTTGTTAGAGGAAACCTGGCTCACACAGAAGGACACCCACATTTTCTCTCTTGCCGCGTACCACTCACCAATTGAACAGGAAGGGAGAAAATAATACTGGCAGACTGTGAACTCTGTGCCACTGTGGAGTCAATATCCGACAGTCAGCTTCAAATATTCAACGTGAGACACCTAAGATGAACACTAAAGAAATCAAACAGCAATAAGATAAGAGCGCCGCAAACCACGGTCCCGCGAAGACAAGAGGCCCAACAAACTTCTGCCCGGCTGCAGCAAATGAAAGCAAACACGCAACGCAGGTACAGTTTCGTGTGTTTGCCTGCGCGTTTCAAGCCGACCAGTTCAAAATGGCTCTGAGCACTATGGGACTCAACTGCTGAGGTCATTAGTCCCCTAGAACTTAGAACTAGTTAAACCTAACTAACCTAAGGACATCACAAACATCCATGCCCGAGGCAGGATTCGAACCTGCGACCGTAGCGGTCTTGCGGTTCCAGACTGCAGCGCCTTTAACCGCACGGCCACTTCGGCCCGCCCAAGCCGATCAGTCTGTGCTCTGCTGTTGTAGTTACCAGACAACTTGCTAGTGGAGCTATCCGGACTTTCACAAGGTATACGACAGTCAAAAAAAATGGATATTGTTTTCGTTTATGGGGAATGTCAGCGAACTGCCAGAGCAGGGCTGCGGATGTGTGTTTATAGGTATCCTCATCGTGCCTCGCTATGTCTCTTTACAGATATTGTAACAAAAATTCACGTAAACCAAGGTGTGAAGAATAAAGTACTTCAACAATAACTCATGACAAAAAAGCAGCTAACATTTGAGCAGTGGTAATACAACATTTATTTGTCAACGACTAGGCAGCTTGAGTATGGGAGTGGCCAAATACGTTTCCTGCGAATACTGCAATCCTTAGCATTTCATGCTTTTCACATTTGACTCCATCAACAGTTTTATGGGAATACTTCCGAAATCGCTTACTGTTTGTGAGGAGACTACATAGTTTACAAACATTTGCTTCCTATACATTCTTTTACCTGTACTTTTACGGCATGGCTATTCGGCATGAAGCTGAAAGCCAGAGGAAGAATAAGTGAACCTCTCTGGAGCGCGATGAACATGTACTGCAGCTTTTAAGCAGCGAGCAGTTAACTGTCAGCAAGCGAAGGTCGTCGTTAACAGGCGTTCGTAGAACACGGACTACTTATGAATACCGTAGTATTGGTGGATAGTGCTATTAAACGGCTCTCTGAGGTTCACGTTGGGGGACAGAAGTGCGTAAAAGCTTAACGACTCGAGTAGAATCCAAAGAACTGCATTTTTTACCGTAATTAAATGTTAAGTCTCAGACAATAACGATAGCGCATAGTAGACGAGTTTGGCGTACCCTATCTTGAAACAATACATAATCATTATCTTCACGTTACATGTGTTAAAACATTCTCAACCATCCCGAAGAGTTGAGTGACAACGATGACTAATAACAACAGGTAACTGTCAGTAGGACAAAGTAAAAGCTATAATCGAAGTCCAGTATAGACTCGAACATTAAGTGAAGGATACCTTACACATATGACACGACCAGTCACGGTGGTCGTACGGCATATGGGAACATAAGTTCTCTAAATGGAGTCCACGAAAACTACAATGCGTTGCGGCGTCTCTATTCAAGATTTTGCTTACGGGTGGAGCATCGCCTGCAAACAACGCGCCAAGCAGTCTTCGCATTATGCTCTACTGGGCAGTTGGAAATACACGCTAGCCGAGAACGGCCCTGTTCTGTTAACGTGTCGAGCGGGCTTTTCAAGAATCGTATCACTGCTTTCTGTTTTATTGATGGGACTCTAATCACACACAAATGTTACTGTTCCTACCTGACATTACCGCAGTTATTGGAACACATCCTAATCGACATTCAGCAATCCATTTGGTATGAATGTCCCGACCATTCTACAGCAGACATTAACAGAACATTAGGAGATACAGTACTGGCCATTAAAATTGCTACACCAAGAAGAAATGCAGATGATAAATGGGTATTCATTGGACAAATATATTATACTAGAACTGACATGTGATTACATTTTCACGCTATTTGAGTGCATAGATCCTGAGAAATCAGTACCCAGAACAGCCACCTCTGGCCGTAATAACGGCCTTGATAAGCATGGGCATTGAGTCACACAGAGCCTGGATGGCGTGTACAGGTACAGCTGCCCATGCAGCTTCAACACGATACCACAGTTCATCAAGAGCAGTGACAGGGGTATTGTGACGAGCCAGTTGCTCGGCCACAATTGACCAGACGTTTTCAATTGGTGAGAGATCTGGAGAATGTGCTGGCCAGGGCAGCAGTCGAACATTTTTTTTATCGAGAAAGGCCCGTACAGGACCTGCAACTTGCGGTCGTGCATTATCCTGCTGAAATGTAGGGTTTCGCAGGAATCGAATGAAGAGTAAGAGCCACGGGTCGTAACACATCTGAAATGTAACGTCCACTGTTCAAAGTTCCGTCAATGCGAACAAGAGGTGACCGAGACGTGTAACCACTGGCACACCACACCATCACGCCAGGTGATACGCCAGTATGGTGATGACCAATACACGTTTCCAATGTGCGTTTACCGCCAAACACGGATGCGTCCATCGTAATGCTGTAAACAGAACCTGGATTCTTCCGAAAAAATGACGTTTTGCCATTCGTGCACCCAGGTCCGTGGTTGAGTACACACCATCGCAGGCGCTCCTGTCTGTGTGTGATGCTGCGTCAAGGGTAACCGCAGCCACGGTCTCCGAGCTGATAGTCCATGCTGCTGCAAACGTCGTCGAACTGTTCGTGCAGATGGTTGTTGTCTTGCAAACGTCCCCATCTGTTGACTAGGGATCTAGACGTGGCTGCACGATCCGTTACAGCCATGCGGATATGATGCCTGTCATCTCGACTGCTATTGATACGAGGCCGTTGGGATCCAGCACGGCGTTCCGTATTACCCTCCTGAACCCACCATATTTTGCTAACAGTCACTGGATCTCGACCAACGTGAGTTGCAATGTCGCGATACGATAAACCGCAATCGCGATAGGCTACAATCCGACCTTTATCAAAGTCGGAAACGTGATGGTACGCATTTCTCCTCCTTACACGAGGCACCACAACAACGTTTCACCAGGAAACGCCGGACAACTGATGTTTGTGTATGAGAAATCGGTTGGAAACCTTGCTCATGTCAGCACGTTGTAGGTGTCGCCACCGGCGCCAACCTTGTGTGAATGCTCTGAAAAGCTAATCATTTGCATATCAGAGCATCTTCTTCCTGTCGGTTAAATTTCGCGTCTGTAGCACGTCATCTTCGTGGTGTAGCAATTTTAAAGGCCAGTAGTGTAGTTGGATCGCTTGTTTGGGAAAAACTAAATGGTCCATATGCCCACCAGACGTAACACCTCTGGACGTTTGTTGGGTAAATTACATCAAGAGCTTTACGAGTAAATATCCATGACCCACGAAGACAGAATATGTCAACGTGTAGCACGTATAGTATCTCTGGAATAACTCCGTGGCGTGTATCAATGCTCGAGGTCAACATTTTGAGCTCTTGATATGACACTCATGATAGATGTCAAAAATTACTTGCGTACGTCAGGAAATTGGCAACGTCGTCCGCTACTACAGATAACTAGCTCCGCCCTATCGTGTTCCCGACTGTTAAACAGTTATTTATAAATGTATGCCCTCCCCATCTTTTCTCTGTCCGTCTCCTCCTTACCCCTCCCTTTGTCTGTCAACTCTTCCTGTACCCTTCTTTCCCTCACGTTACCACACTCACCCGAGTATGAGGCTGGTGCTCCTTAACCCCACAGTTTTTTTTCTTGATCGAAATTAATATCAGTACCAAGTTCTGTCAAAATCGTTCTAGGGGTTTAGGATGAGTTTCCTAGCCGTACCTGTCCCCACATACTCACATATCAAAAGTATTTCACGTGTATTTCACATGTTTTACAAGTATTTGTACACACATTTCACCTGTTATCCCTAACGAATTTCACCAAGTTCTTTCATTTGCACGTAGCTCAATGTCTAAGAAGTCGTTTGTCCTGAAGTGCGTGTTGTACAAAGATATAATTTTGCATGTACATCCAATGGTATACTTGAGTACTGTCTCGAAATTGCGTCGTGAATACAGGTAGTAGAAAAGAAGTAATAAACTAAAATGTCATCCTTCATGCGAGTTTTACTGCATGAACAGCGAAAATGTTGTAAGCGATAAACTTGTTTCTTTTCATCATTTTGTGGTGACTGTCAGCGTGAAAAAGTTCCGTGAAGGTTTGAAATTACTTGTAAAGTTTGTTGCAAGTCACAAAGTGCTCCTGTTCTCAAATACTGGATGAGTAGCTAGACAAAGTTCTCAACCTCCTCCAATTTTTAACTGATGGTTTTACCATCTGTAGAAGGCCGAGAACTTTTCCTAGCCACCGCCAACCAACTGTTACTCTGCAGAATTCTGTATTAGCTCCTTATACCATACGGCATAGCTTTGTGAGTAACCGTCTTTTGGTATGAAATTACAAATCTTATTTATTATATATGAAAAGGCCTCTGTGGGGCGTTAAGTGATCCACATGTAGTTTCCTAACGAGATGCATAATATTTTCTTTGTTTTCAGTGCTTTCAGATATCTCAAAAAACTTCATTTCCCCGTTATCAAAGCATTAAATGATGAAAATTTTCTGTACAGTTATGCACCAGGAGATGCAACTAAAAGTTGCGAAACCGGTTCTGCGAGTCTCTAATCGACAACAGTAAAATACAGCTACCGCTGCCCGTGGGATTTTTCATTTAGTTTCATATCTTAATAGTTTAAGACCTGTATGTAGGCGCCTGTTATACTATATGAATTGGTCAATCAATTATTATATTATTTTCTAGTTACTTTGCAATTTATGTTCTGCCCTGCTATGGTATTTTTGAAAACATGTACGTGTTGTCTCCTTTGTTTCACTGTCTCTTTTCCCGCAGTCGCTTTATGTAGGTTAATTCAGGGTGAGACTTATTGAAATGTATGAAACAAAATCGTCATAACTTCTAGACGGTTTACGTCAGGACGTTCAAACTGCACCGTTGACCGCGGGGCATGATGGGAATTAGTATGCGCATGCATACTAACATCACTTTCATTTCGATTGGTTCGTCAATAAGGAAAATTGGTGCATTTGGGGGACTGAGAATCCGCATTTCGCGATCGAGAAGTCTCTTCACCCTCAACAGGTGAATGTGTGGTGTGCAATGCCCCGTCACGGAATAATCGGTGCGATATTCCTTGATGACATGGTGACATGGTGACTACCGAACCGTACGTGAAGGTTTTGGAAGATTATTTCATCCCCATTATTCAAAGTGACCCTGATTTCGACAAGATGTGGTTCATGAAGCAGGGGACTGTTTGATGTCCTGGAGGAGTACTCTGGTTCTGGGCTACCAGAAGTCCACTGGCATGGGCCTGGATTGGCCGCCATATTATCCGGATCTGAATTCATGCGACTCCTTTTTGTGGGGCTATATTAAAGACAGGGTGTACAGCAATATCCTCAAAACCACTGCTGAGCTGAAATTCAGGAGGTCATTGACAGCATCGATGTTCCGACATCATCGCCAATGATGACAGGCATATCGAACATGTCATAACCTAAATCTGAATGTCTGTTGTGATGTTTACAAGTTGAATAAAGTGTGTGCACGGCATAGTTTGTAACTAACTTACGTTTTTTTCATGTAGTTCAATAATTGTCACTCTGTACGATATTTTGCGACTGTAATAACATTCTTATTATAACGACAGGCAATTAACTTCATTTTACACCATCTTCAGAGATCAGTTTTTTTTGTTTCCTACGTCATCCTTAGCGTTCTTCTACACATGTGTTTTATATATCTGTACACATCACATACACTGACAGGAAATATATTCACGTTTTCATGAAACGTAGATCCATTGCGCACATTTCTGGAGTCTGACAGACACCATTGTACCAGTTACGTCATAAAAACGTTGGGTTGGGTTGTTTTTGGGGAAGGAGACCAGACAGCGAGGTGATTGGTCTCATCGGATTACGGAAGGACGGGGAAGGAAGTCGGCCGTGCCCTTGGAAAGGAACCATCCCGGCATTTGCCTGGAGCGATTTAGGGAAATCACAGAAAACCTCAATCAGGTTGGCCGGACGCGGGATTGAACCGTCGTCATCCCGAATGCGAGTCCAGTGTTTAACCACTGCGCCACCTCGCTCGGTGTACATACCAGTTGGGAGAGGTGTAAAGCGACTACTTTCTTTCTTGCTTTCGCTTACGCCATAGTCCGGCAGCGATCGCAGGGTCGGCGTGGTTACAACGGATTTGGCATGGTTAATTTTAAGGGGTGGCCGGATGCCCTTCCTGCCACCACCCTGTAACCCCAAGGACGGAATCAGTGTAACCCAACTGTCTGCGTCTAGTGTAAATCGTGAAATAGTGTGAATGTGTTTCAAATGTCTGTGAGTCGTGTAACTGAAGCGGGACGTGGGGACCAGCCCAGTATTCACCTAGCGGGATGTGGAAAACCACCTAAAAACCACCGTCGTCGTTAATCCGCCGGGCGGATTCGATCTGGGGCCGGCGCGCCTACCCGAGTCCAGGAAGCAGCGCGTTAGCGCTCTCGGCTACCCTGGCAGGTTAGGTGTAAAGCGACTACCACGTGCATTTACAGGGTGTTTCAAAAATGACCGGTATATTTGAAACGGCAATAAAAACTAAACGAGCAGCGATAGAAATACACCGTTTGTTGCAATATGCTTGGGACAACAGTACATTTTCAGGCAGACAAACTTCCGAAATTACAGTAGTTACAATTTTCACCAGCAGATGGCGCTGCGGTCTAAGAAACTCTATAGTACGATATTTTCCACATATCCACCATGCGTAGCAATAATATGGCGTAGTCTCTGAATAAAATTACCCGAAACCTTTGACAACGTGTCTGGCGGAATGGCTTCACATGCAAATGAGATGTACTGCTTCAGCTGTTCAATTGTTTCTGGATTCTGGCGGTACACCTGGTCTTTCAAGTGTCCCCACAGAAAGAAGTCACAGGGGTTCATGTCTGGCGAAAAGGGAGGCCAATCCACGCCGCCTCCTGTATGTTTCGGATAGCCCAAAGCAATCACACGATCATCGAAATATTCATTCAGGAAATTAAAGACGTCGGCCGTGCGATGTGGCCGGGCACCATCTTGCATAAACCACGAGGTGTTCGCAGTGTGGTCTAAGGCAGTTTGTACCGCCACAAATTCACGAAGAATGTCCAGATAGCGTGATGCAGTAATCGTTTCGGATCTGAAAAATGGGCCAATGATTCCTTTGGAAGAAATGGCGGCCCAGACCAGTACTTTTTGAGGATGCAGGGACGATGGGCCTGCAACATGGGGCTTTTCGGTTCCCCATATGCGCCAGTTCTGTTTATTGACGAAGCCGTCCAGGTAAAAATAAGCTTTGTCAGTAAACCAAATGCTGCCCACATGCATATCGCCGTCATCAATCCTGTGCACTATATCGTTAGCGAATGTCTCTCGTGCGCAGCAATGGTAGCGGCGCTGAGGGGTTGCCGCGTTTGAATTTTGTATGGATAGAGGTGTAAACTCTGGCGCATGAGACGATACGTGGACGTTGGCGTCATTTGGACCGCAGCTGCAACACGGCGAACGGAAACCCGAGGCCGCTGTTGGATCGCCTGCTGGACTAGCTGCGCGTTGCCCTCTGTGGTTGCCGTTCGCGGTCGCCCTACCTTTCCAGCACGTTCATCCGTCACGTTCCCAGTCCGTTGAAATTTTTCAAACAGATCCTTTATTGTATCGATTTTCGGTCCTTTGGTTACATTAAACCTCCGTTGAAAACTTCGTCTTGTTGCAACAACACTGTGTTCTAGGCGGTGGAATTCCAACACCAGAAAAATCCTCTGTTCTAAGGAATAAACCATGTTGTCTACAGCACACTTGCACGTTGTGAACAGCACACGCTTACAGCAGAAAGACGACGTACAGAATGGCGCACCCACAGACTGCGGTGTCTTCTATATCTTTCACATCACTTGCAGCGCCATCTGTTGTTGAAAATTGTAACTACTGTAATTTCGAAAGTTTGTCCTCCTGAAAATGTACTGTTGTCCCAAGCATATTGCAATAAACGGTGTATTTCTATCGCTGCTCGTTTAGTTTTTATTGCCGTTTCAAATATACCGGTCATTTTTGAAACACCCTGTATCTATGCAGGGTATTTCGCAATTCCGATTACAAGTTTCCAGAAGGTGTAGAGGGGACTTTGTAGACAAAGTTTTGTTAAGGAACCCATGTCTGGAAATACACCGTCTGGATGTAAAAAATCTCTGGAGATCCGGCCACATTAAAGGTTCAAGGTACGGTACGCGATGGCAGAGCTGCACAACACATGTGCTGGGAAAGTTTTCCGGATCGTCTCAGTCCATCATAAGCTATTATTTTACGTCCGACCGCAACAACGTCTGCGAAAACTGGTACGTTCGCACCCCAGGGTTTGTGAACCATGCGTATGAAGGCTTGCATCACAGACACATCTTCTCCAACGAACAGCAGGCTCGACACGAAAAGCAGCTGCTGCATAGCACGCAGGTCAGAAATTATTCTCTCTGCTGTGTACGTACGGTGAAGAGGAATATTTGAAATATGTGATCTTCCAACTAATTTTACATCCAAACAGTACATTCAGGGAAGTGGGTTCCCTATAAAGATTTGTCTACTAAATCCCCTACGCAACCGCTAGACAGTTGGAACAGGGACGCCAAGTATATTTTAAGTATGCATGCACCTTCGACGTCTCCTCTTAAACCACTGTATCAAATCTAACTGAACTTGGTACACATATAAGGTACCATATGGGAAAAGCATTGTGGTGTTAAGCGCCACAGGGGAGGGAGTAAAAAGCCGTGACATGTATAAATATTCGATAACGTCCGATATTAGCATAAGAATCCACAGTTTTCACGGGTGCTAGAGCTCAATAACTACGGTGACGATGATTAATCATATACAGCTGATGTTCCTGAGGCATACTTAGTCTCACATTTATTTACGATAACGATGTAGGCTGAAGCAACGAATTAAAATTTGTACCAGTGCTGAGTTCGAACCTGGGTCTCCTGCTTAGTAGACAGATGTACTATCCTTTTTGTAACATTGGCACTACAGCTATCACAGCTGTTCAGACTACCCTTGTACGCCTTCCTCCCCAATACAAATTCCAATTCACGCCTCAGATCATTGCTATTCGTCTTCTAAACTCGTATTTGGCATTGGAATGGCACCTTAGCAATAAGCGAAATGGGGTTAATATGACCAGTATACCACCTGAGGTGCAGGCAGGATTTACCCCACTTCGCTCATTGCGAAGATGCTATTCCAATACTGGAGAGTCTTGGCAATACTGATGCGAGTGTACAAGGGGAATAGGAATAGGCTGAGGCACGAAGTGGAATTTGTATCGTGGAGGTAAATGTACATGGTAGTCCGTGAGGCCCTAGTGTCACAACGGATGGCGCATCTGGCCAGCACGCACGAGACCCGGGTTCAAATCCAGGTGCCGGTACAAATTTTAAATAATTTCTTCGGCCTATATCATTATCTTAGTCCTTATGATATTTCACCCCGAGGTGTGCCACGTGGAAGATGCAAAGACACTGACGTATCAGCATCCCTCTGTAACATAACGCCTGAAGTAGTTTCTACCAAACATGATACACGAATCACTTGCTACTTGGAAAAGCCTGTATCCCTATAACTGAGGGTGCAGGTGAAATGGGATGACATAAAAGCATAACACAGGAATGTCTGGGTCAATTTGAACAAAATTTGGTATACAGGTGACTCAGCATTTATATAGAAACACTGTGGGACTAAGGTACTCCTACTGCATTACCAGTAGACCTGCGTGTGGGGCTGGGGTGGATCAGCGGGACAAGTAAAAATGTTCGAAAGTGAGCTGTTAATATTTATTTACTGTATTCAGTCGACTTGGAATACTTTAAGAAGTAAGAAGTGCAATCCGTGTCTTATCTGCGTTGTAATCTGCGCAACCAGGCCACGAGAATATGCACCGAAGAGAGCCAATAATTTTGTCACCGTGTTCCGGGGTCAAAGATCATGGCTAACGGCTGCATATGTATACGCGAGCGAAGCCGCGGGCAGAATGCTAATTACTGGTATAAAATCGCTGTCCGCTAATGTTAACATCTGGCATTCCAGGCCCACGATAGGTCCGCTTTGGGCAACAACGTCCGTAACTACGAGCAATAGATGTTTGACAGCATTCCGATTAAGCGGGTAATTACGAGGGAGGGAGACAAGGAGAGGGGGAGGGGGGAAGGAGGGAGAGACAGAGGGAGGGAGAGAGACGGAGGGAGGGAGGGAGGGAGAGGGAGAGGGGGGGGGGAGAGAGAGAGAGAGAGAGAGAGAGAGAGAGAGAGAGAGAGAGAGAGAGAGAGAGGAGGCGGGGGGAGAGGATATTTTGCGCCTCCTGGCTGCGATTCCGAACCTAAATAAAAGATGGCCCCAGAAATACGGACGTAACGCACCGACTGCAAGGTAGCTATAAATACCTGCCGCGTTGACGCGGCGGCTGGAAGCTAATGGCAACTGGAACGCGCGACGAGGAAGTGGAAGAAGCGAATAGCCGCCGGTGCACCAGAGTGCATGACAGCGGCGCTTCTATAAATAGACTGAGGGTGGGGGGTGGGGTGGGGGGAGGGAGAGGGAGGGGAGGGAGGCAGCGGTTGATGCTGCTGGAGCTAGCTGGGTCACGACCGCGTCACACATCACACCGAGATTTCGCGTCCTTCCGGCACGCAAGATTATCCACAACGCAAAACTACGTGCATCTTCCTAATATGTTTCCTTCGGTTTTTCAATGGATGTCACTTATAAATTCACATCGGTTTGGCTATTAAACAGGTTGATCCCAGTAACAACTAATTAGGGACTGGGGATGCGGTTTCCGCAGAAATAGATCGCTATTAGATCATTTACTCATTCCTAAGCGCCCGAATAGCCAAGCGCGTTAAAACGCCTCTTCCGGGATTTGGAGAGAGGGAGCAGACCCAGCCACCGATGGAATCCACTTTGTGGATTAGCGACGAGGGCTACTCGACCGGCTGTCCCGGATGTGGTCTTTAAGCAGTTTCCACATCGAACTATGTAAATACCGGCCTTGTACCCACGTCCAGTCTCAGACACACGTTACGAAAACATTTAAAAATTTTGTGTGCGAATTTGTACACAATAGTAAGAAGAGGTGGGCTACAGAATGGTGCAGCAACTGTCGTGGAAGAAGAGCCGGACAGGACAAAAATGATTAGTGAAGAAATAAATACAATAAACAAAAACTGTACTTAACTGGTAGCTTTCTCCAAGTGTACGAGGATTCATTACAAATACTGCAACAAGAATTGGTTTCTAGCTAATAAAATGGCAATAAGGATGAGGCTCTCTGAAGTAAAGCCGCGACTAGGCAGCGGCGTCACGTAGCGAAGCGGCTCCCAGTGCGAGTGGGCTGTCCTATACCGGGTGCTGGAGGCGTGGCTCAGCGGGTGTGCACCACTGGCTTCGCCGGATCTCCCACTACTACCGCCGTCTGATGGAAACTTTCACTGCCAATGCCTCTGGGGTGGTATCAATACGTGATACCACACAACACGTCCTTACACTTGAAGATGACATTTACTTTATACACAGACAGATACAGTACCTAGACTCGGTTCCAACACGAAATGGACGAAAAATGCACTCGACTGAAGGAAATGGAAGATGTTCGTACAGCCTAGTACACGATATATAACGCCCTTGCCGCAAGTAAAATCACGGCTTGTGTATATAGGTGGCTGAATGAGTTCACACAAAAGCCAATACAACCACAGAAAGTAAGTTGACGGGAAAAACATCGCAACACTAAAAAACAACTAATGCAGAGTAATGAAATATCGGCGATACATTTATTTACGCAACATACACTCCTGGAAATTGAAATAAGAACACCGTGAATTCATTGTCCCAGGAAGGGGAAACTTTATTGACACATTCCTGGGGTCAGATACATCACATGATCACACTGACAGAACCACAGGCACATAGACACAGGCAACAGAGCATGCACAATGTCGGCACTAGTACAGTGTATATCCACCTTTCGCAGCAATGCAGGCTGCTATTCTCCCATGGAGACGATCGTAGAGATGCTGGATGTAGTCCTGTGGAACGGCTTGGCATGCCATTTCCACCTGGCGCCTCAGTTGGACCAGCGTTCGTGCTGGACGTGCAGACCGCGTGAGACGACGCTTCATCCAGTCCCAAACATGCTCAATGGGGGACAGATCCGGAGATCTTGCTGGCCAGGGTAGTTGACTTACACCTTCTAGAGCACGTTGGGTGGCACGGGATACATGCGGACGTGCATTGTCCTGTTGGAACAGCAAGTTCCCTTGCCGGTCTAGGAATGGTAGAACGATGGGTTCGATGACGGTTTGGATGTACCGTGCACTATTCAGTGTCCCCTCGACGATCACCAGTGGTGTACGGCCAGTGTAGGAGATCGCTCCCCACACCATGATGCCGGGTGTTGGCCCTGTGTGCCTCGGTCGTATGCAGTCCTGATTGTGGCGCTCACCTGCACGGCGCCAAACACGCATACGACCATCATTGGCACCAAGGCAGAAGCGACTCTCATCGCTGAAGACGACACGTCTCCATTCGTCCCTCCATTCACGCCTGTCGCGACACCACTGGAGGCGGGCTGCACGATTTTGGGGGCGTCAGCGAAAGACGGCCTAACGGTGTGCGGGACCGTAGCCCAGCTTCATGGAGACGGTTGCGAATGGTCCTCGCCGATACCCCAGGAGCAACAGTGTCCCTAATTTGCTGGGAAGTGGCGGTGCGGTCCCCTACGGCACTGCGTAGGATCCTACGGTCTTGGCGTGCATCCGTGCGTCGCTGCGGTCCGGTCCCAGGTCGACGGGCACGTGCACCTTCCGCCGACCACTGGCGACAACATCGATGTACTGTGGAGACCTCACGCCCCACGTGTTGAGCAATTCGGCGGTACGTCCACCCAGCCTCCCGCATGCCCACTATACGCCCTCGCTCAAAGTCCGTCAACTGCGCATACGGTTCACGTCCGCGCTGTCGCAGCATGCTACCAGTGTTAAAGACTGCGATGGAGCTCCGTATGCCACGGCAAACTGGCTGACACTGACGGCGGCGGTGCACAAATGCTGCGCAGCTAGCGCCATTCGACGGCCAACACCGCGGTTCCTGGTGTGTCCGCTGTGCCGTTCGTGTGATCATAGCTTGTACAGCCATCTCGCAGTGTCCGGAGCAAGTATGGTGGGTCTGACACACCGGTGTCAATGTGTTCTTTTTTCCATTTCCAGGAGTGTATTTAAGCGATTAACACTGCAAGATAACAAGTTAATGTAAGAGCGAGAAAAGTCATGCAAATTTGAAATGCTGGCAAATTCATTATGGGTGTAACCGCCAGAAAGTTGAATGCAACCACGCAAATGTTGCACTTGGTCGATCAATGCGAGGACGGTAATGCTGGCTGTGGATGACGCAGAAGTTGCCGTCCCACAACGTCCCATGCGTGTTCGATTGGAGACAGATCTGGTAATCGACAATCTATAGAGCTTGTTGGGTTACGACAGCTGTATGTTGGCGAGCGTTATCCTGTTGGAAAACACGCCCTGGAATTCTGTTCAAAAACAGTAGGTCAATAGGTTGAGTCACCAAGACTGACGTACGAATTTGCAGTCAAGAGTGCGTGGAATAACCACGGAGAGGGCTCCTGCTGTCATACGAAATCGCAGCCGGCCGCTGTGGTCGAGCGGTTCTAGGCGCTTCAGTGCGGAACCACGCTGCTGCTACGGTCGCAGGTTCGAATCCTGCCTCGGGCATGGATCTCCGTGATGTCCTTAGGATAGTTTAAGTAATTGTAAGTCTATGGGACTGATGACCTCAGATGTTAAGTCTGATAGTGCTTAGAGTCATGTGAACCATTTTTGAACGAAATCGCACGAAAGACAATAGCTCCAGGCGTAGGTCCAGGCTCTCAAGCGGCCTGGCCTCTCTTCAAACAACACACGGCCATCACTGTCACCGCGGCAGCACCATCATCGGATAGTACAGCATAGCTCCACCATACCCTCCAATGAGCCCTCGCTTGACACGACTGAAATCGCAAATGGGGGTGGTCTGGGGTCAGTGAAATGCACTCTACGGGGCGTATGGCTGGGAGCTGTCCTCCAAGTATCCCATTCCATTTTCACCAGTTACGCCGAGCACCGCGGTCTTCCCTCTCGGTGGTGCCACGTGGCCGTCCGCAGTCTGGTCGTCTTGCGAGCGCATATTCTCGCGACCACCGCTGCTAGTAATCAATCGTGTACAGTAGCAACGTTCCTGCCAAGTATTTCCGCAGTATCGCAGAAGGAACATCTGACTTCTCCTAGGCCAATTAAACGACCTCGTTCAAACTCGGTGAGGTGTTGATAACGGCATCTTTGTCGCCTTGGCTGACATCAATCCACCACGTCAAATCTCAAACGTAACTGATGCTCACGACCGTTACCTCGTATTTAAAGCAAACCCGATTTGCACCCTCACAGTGGTGGCTACTAGCGCCACCCTTGTGCGACTGGATTAGGTAACCACATTCAGACGTAGAAACACGCCTACCAACTTTCGTTTATGTTGCGCAACTCCTCCTTGGTGTTGCGATTTTTTTCCGTCTGTGTACTATTATTCCCTTTTTACGTCAAATCAGGTGTATTTATTGCTTTCCAATAATTTCGGTCAACTCAGAAGCCACAAGGCTTCGTTCTCAGGAACTTACACAAACTAGCTGTAGCCTTCCGGAATTTACACCATGATTCAGATCCTCAGGTCCAGTCGGGCAAAGTGACTGTATTGGTTTCATGTCATTTGAGAGGTTGTGAATGTATGCTGCTTTCTTCGTACGCTCTAACTCATTTCTGTTCTTCCCGATGGCCACTCCGCAATACTGTTATAGTTCTTTTATTGTTGTACCAGCCAATCGACTCCTCGTGGCTTGTCATCTGACAATTGGGTGATGTGCTGAGTTTGCTCCAATTTTCTGAGGTACGTGCCGATCCTATGTATAAATAGTAGGGTAGCCTACTATGAGCGCTGCGTATCTTCTATTGATAGGAGGGAGCATGTTCAGTGATATTCATATATAACGAACACGGGTCCAAAATTAGGTACCTTGACAGATACGCAAGTAATGTGATAAAAATAAAAGTTCAATACTTTTAAGAGTAATACAGAGATAAATTATGTACCATTTTACGCTGGAAAAGGTGAACAAACTACGACGTGTGAAAAATGCAAAAAATTTCACATTTTTATCAGCAAACTCCTCTTGACTCAGTAAATGACAAAATGTTTTATCGCATAGCAACGAAACACACATCAGTACGTAAGTACTTTTTGGGATTAGTGATCAACAGAACTGGTCAATTTACTATGTATTTCTAAGTCGAACACCGTAAAGCAGGAATCTCATCTTCTCTTAGTAAACATATGCCCCCAACAGGAAAACATTTCCCAAAAGACTGGAGTTCGCAACCAATTTTAGACCACGCACAGAAATCAGCATTTGTAGCCACTTCAGCATCAGCCAGTTTCAAGACTTCCATAAAATTCTTCTTCAAACACAGGTTAGCTGTCTATTCCACCTGCTGCAACCGTACCGAACGTTTCTGCCACTGGTCCACTTGAAAATGTGTCAGCCAGACAACAATTATTTATCGTATTAGTGTGTGAATCTGTAGAAATAGTAGCTGCATCAGTCTTCTGCAAATTCTGCGTGTTCTTCCGTAACCTCTTTCCAGCAGTTGATTAAACGATCAACCAGAACTTTATCTGCCATGGAACTATGCCACCTCCACGAAGCCATTCTTACGGATCTAAAAGAAATATTCACGAACATCAGTGTGATATAGCATCCAAATATACACGAATAATACGCCTATTACATTCAAGTGCGTACATAAACCGTTTCTGTCATGTTGCACATTTTCAGTAATAATGTGCACTGCCAGCGGAAATAATTTGTATTATCATCCTGGTTAATGTTTTAGACAGAATTTGTGAAACAATACTATCTGCAATGTTCTTCATTAGAAAAAGCATTTCACAGCATATAATCACTAAAATTCGATGCAACCAGGAACTGAATTCATGACTATTTGCCGGCCGAAGTGGCCGTGCGGTTAAAGGCGCTGCAGTCTGGAACCACAAAACCGCTACGGTCGCAGGTTCGAATCCTGCCTCGGGCATGGGTGTTTGTGATGTCCTTAGGTTAGTTAGGTTTAACTAGTTCTAAGTTCTAGGGGACTAATGACCTCAGCAGTTGAGTCCCATAGTGCTCAGAGCCATTTGAACCATTTTTTGACTATTTGCTTACAAGTACGCCGCAGAAAAAAATCAGCTGTAAATGACTTCCGGACTGATTTTATACTTTGTAATGTAGGGATGTTATCGTGAATTGAATAATTTCGGAAGATACCAGACGAGTAAATTCACAAGTGACAAATTCTAGTTGAACACGAAGACAGCTTTGGAGGCAAATGCTTCCAAGGCCATCGGTAAATGTTCGTGCCATTACTCACATGTTCGCCTGTATCGCAAGCCTATCGACTTAAAAACAGAAAAAATGGTGCTCATCGTTATCAGAGGAACTACTGGGAATGTATATTATTATCAATACAGTTGGTTGTTTAAATGATAAACAGCACTAAAGAGCAGTGGTATAGATATTTACCAGTGTCGCTTAGAAGGTTAAATTAGTCATACGCTAGTTCGCGGCGCGTGACGCGCCACCGCCAGTACACCCGCTGCACCTCGCCTGTTTCGCTTGTACTTCCAGCCGCCGCTCACGCCGTCTCTCAATGGCAAAGTGCCATTCCACTAGTGCGTGGATTGCCAGCCAGTTAGCAGCCTAGACGGGCTACACGACAAGAGACGCTGCTAAACTATGAAAGCGCGTCTTCCAAACTCCGTAAGACACAGTACCGGGCATCCTAGACGTTTTGTATCACACCGAAACAAATGACAGTGGCCCCACAACCGATTATAACAAGACGGCGAAGCAATAGTCGGAAATGCATATTTATTGTGTTATGGATATACATACGTGTTATGGACATACACAGCGTACACCCCATAACAACGACGCAGCTCACAGAAATTGTTCAGAACGACGTCCGCTAGTCTCAATGCAACGCCGCATGCAGTTCTGCTGCACTCTCTCAAAGATCCCTGGTGTCTTTTGTAACAGAAGACAGGCAGCTTGGGTCCTGGCAAGCAGGTCTTCATCCGTTTCTACGGGGGTTTTCTTACACCAACGCCTTGACGTAACCCCAGAGCAAAAGCTCCAGAGGTGTGACATCCGGCTTTCGCGCTAGCCACGGTACAGGGCATTTATTTCCAATCCAACGATGTTGTTCAGGTGCTCGCAGGCATTAACATCGAAGCGGGCTGCTGCACCGTCGTGTTGCAACCGCATCCTTTCGCGAACAGCAAGCGATACAGTATCCAAAAACTGGGGCAGCACATCTCGCGGGAACAGCAGCTAACGTGGTGCGGGTGAAGTCCCCCTGAACAATGCCCGCGCATACGTTGTCAGAGAATCGTTGCTAGTGCCCACCGATGACGGCAGCGTGAGGATCGTCCTCAATCCAGACATGCTGTTGCGGCTGCTGAAAACATCATCAAGGGTGAATGAGGCCTCGTCTGTGCACACTACAATTGTACGAAGCTGGGCGCTGCGGTGGATAATTCATTGACAAAAGTGAACTCAAAATCCGTTTGTGCCTGTGCTTGCACACGTTCTTTATAATAGGGGTGTAATACCTGTTAGCTGCTGTCCACGGAGATAAGCTTCTCCCAGTTACGGTGACACCACTTAGGGAAGCGTTCTCCGTACATTCCAACTCCTTTACGGTCACTACATCCTACGGCACCGTACATTAAATGCACGGTTCGCAGCTCGTGGTCGTGCGGTAGCGTCCTCGCTTCCCGCGCCCGGGTTCGATTCCCGGCGGGGTCAGGGATTTTCTCTGCCTCGTGATGACTGAGTGTTGTGTGATGTCCTTAGGTTAGTTAGGTTTAACTAGTTCTAAGTTCTAGGGGACTGATGACCACAGATGTTAAGTCCCATAGTGCTCAGAGCCATTTGAACCATTAAATGCATGTCTGCCAACTATCGTGACGAGTAACTCCACCTCTGACTGCGCGTCATGCACTGCACTGCACACAGTAACACATCTCACCATGGACAGGTCACAAGGTGTCTGGTGCAATGGACAACTCACACCAGCGATAGTGGTGTGCGTGCGGCACAGGTTAATGCGCCGGTGCGTTGCATGCTGTCGTCACGTAACACTCGCACTGTGAGCTAAGTTCTATATACGTCTGTCTCGTGGTCACGAGTGTACGCTATTTATCACCCGCTGTCTGTTCCAGTATACAACAGACACCCAGAATCTTGCGCGCGGCAGAACTGCAGCCGCCGTTGCAATACACGCATTCAGACTGGTGGTCACAGCTTTGAACAATTACTATGACCTACGCTGTTGTTATGCGCTGTACACTTTGTACGTCCTTAACACAGTAAATATGCATTTCCTACCATTGCTTCCCTGTCTCAATATAATCGGTTGTGGGCCCGCTATCACCTGTTTCAATTTCAGACACCCTCTAAAGTGTGTGGCAGAAGGATCTCCGTAACAAAATTAGAGACTTTCTGTCCTATTTCCTATGCCTATAGAGCAAGAGAAAAATAGCTCCCTATATGTCTTTCTAACCTATAGGAACATAAGTCAGGGCTCCGAAGAAATGCAGGCAGGAACACACGATGCAATACCAACCCTACGACTTATCTTGGAAGATAGGTTTAACAAGCGGTTAGATTTAGAGAGAGATTTAGACAATCCTGATTAGAATAAAGTCTCTGAAATCAGCTGGGATAAAATGGAGGGAGCAAAAGATTGTCTACAACTTGTACAGAAACAACAGCAGCTTAAAAAATCGAAGAAACTGAAAGGTAAGCAATAATTGAGAACAAGACCGGATGTAGCCTCTTTCTTACGTTATTCAGGATGTACGTTGATCAAGCTGTGGAAGAAATCAAGGAGAAGTTTGGAAAAGGAATCAACGTGTGGGGGATGAAATAAAAACGTTGAAATTTGTTTACGAATTAGTAATTCTGTGAATGGCAAAAGACTTGGAAAAGCAGTTAAACTAAATCGACAGTGTCTCGAAAAGAGGTTAATAAGACGAATATCAACAAAAGTAAAACACGACTTCCAAACCGACTCAGCGTGATGCAGCCCCTCGACATCAGCTCTGTGTTGCTGTGCAATCGGGACTGGATGCACCAACTGAGTATACTGATCAGTGTTTTTAACTGAATCATGAAGATAGGTAAGTGGATCAATCTTTATTAATAATGATAACACAAAGTAATATCACCAAATAATCTGAATTACTCGGTTGTACCATGACCTATCATCTAAATAACACATTCTGGTGGGCCAACTTTTCTCCTGTTTTGTGTACACAAGGTCAATGGCAGATTACTAGTATAACATGATTTACCCCTTATTCGCCAACTCCGACATGAAATATTTTATACGCAAAAACAACAACAACAACTCTGTGACCGAGCGGTTCTAGGCGCTTCAGTCCCGAGCCGCGCTGCTACTACGGTCGCAGGTTCGAATCCTGCCTCGGGCATGGATGTGTGTGATGTCCTTAGGTTAGTTAGGTTTAAGTAGTTCTAAGTTTAGGGGATTGATGACCTCAGCTGTTAAGTACCATAGTGCTCAGAGCCATTTGAACCACTTTTTGAATCTTTCATTAAAACTCAAGTCGAGCCAAAGAAGTAAAATAATGGTAACGGAATGTGATCGAATTAATTCATGCGGTGTACAGAGAATTAGATTAGGGAATGAGACACTAATAACTAATGGCCGAGGTAGAGAGGATATAATATAAATTACGCTCTGGCAATTGCAAGGAAAGGGTTTCGGAAAAAGGGCAATTTATTGCCATCTAATAAAAATTTAAATTTTATGACGTCTTTCCTGAAATTATTTGTCTGGAGTGCAGCCTTGTACGCGAGTGGAAACGTGGACGAAGAGAATAACCAAATGGAAAAGTGTTAAATATATATGTGTATACATGCAGACTGAACCGACGAAAGCAAAATTTGTACCCAAGGCAAGACTCGAACCCGAGCCTCGAGCTCACAAGGCAGATGCACTAACCACTACGCCACCCTGGCACAGTCGCTTTGCACTACTGCAAGGACTAACCTAGCACACATCCATCCTCAATCTAAATTCCCATTCACGCATCAGCCCACTTTGCACTCCCAAAGAGAGTGGCTATTGAGCAGAGGAACCGGGTTTGAATCCTGCCTGAGGTACAAATTTTCATTCGTCACTTCAATCTGCATATATCCATCATATGAAGAGAACATAAATTTTTGAAATGTGCTGCTACAGAGGAATGCTTTAGATTAAATGGACTAATGACGGGGTATTGAACCGAACTGGGAAGAGGAGAATTTTAAGGCACAGTTTGAGTGACAGAAGGGATTGGTTGGCAGGAGACATTCTGTGATATCGGAGAATCATAAGTTTGGTTATGGAGGGGTATATGTATGTGCACAGGACAGACTACAGTGGGCAGCTGCACCTAAGCATTCTGTGGATTGAAGGAAAAACAACAACAACAACAAAAGCAAGCCTTTGTATGCTTTCTGTTATATATTTTCATAATCCCTACAAGAGATTTAACAAAGTGTTAGCAGGTTGGTTACGCAGTTTTCCTCGTCTACCATTTATCTACATCTGCCCAACAGCGTTTCGTGGGAAAACCGCACTTGTCTTCCAAGGATTAAGTTCCCTCGCCATTTTTTCTTATACTTTCGAACAGCGGTTACACCAACGCGTCCCTGAATTCGTTCAAGTCTGTTGTGTGCCTACTTGGTAACTTCTCTAAACTTAAACACTCGTTGTAGTTTTCATTACAGTACTTGTTTATATATATATATATATATATATATATATATATATATATATAAGTGAGTCGAACACCTGGTGATCGAGATATACTTAGATAGTAATGGTGACCGCAGTGAGTGTATGCGAAAACATGAAGAAGAACGTGTTGGTTGTTCAACAAAGACGATAGAAACAGTTGTTCTGGAGGCCGCTTCTTGGCAATGCATCTTTAAATTAACGTCCACGTCTGTCAGTTAATGTATCAATTCGTAATCAGCAACGATGCTCTTTTTTAATGAAAAAAAAAAAAACCTGTGGTTGGTTGCTGCTATGAACCATTAACATGGTGTATTTTATTTGAGTTTTGCTAGTGGTGAGTACGAGACTTGTAGACGCCGGCTGTGTGCCCGTGATCACAGAGGGGGGGAGAGAGAGAGAGAGAGAGAGAGAGAGAGAGAGAGAGAGAGAGAGAGAGAGACGATTAACCTGTAGGCAGGAGCCTTTGTGCAAAGCGGAAATGCCTACCAGCTTCACAAAGGCTTCGAAACGTCCAGCGGAGTGGGTGTCTCGTAAGCCAACAAGAGAGCCGGTTCTTCACATCTCCAGTTTTATCATTTGATTTACCGGTCTTGCGGTTTCCGTTTGTTAATTGTGAAATACAGTACAACAAAAACTTATCGTATTGCGACACAAGTAGATGAGTATAAGCTTGCTATTTGCGTAGTTACCAGTAAATTACGTATGTTTTCTTTATTACATAATGTCTATAAACATAAAACGGAAGGGACAAAAGGAAAGAGAGAGAAAATAAGAACAGTTTCTACTTGGTTACAGCGAGAACAATAATTTTATAACTTCTACGTTTATAGAAGATCACCTGTACAAAAGGTGTTTGAAATTTGGACCGACTGTTCGAATGCAAGTATTTTATCGCTCAGTCGTCCCTCCACGTCCAGGAGCAGCCGGTGCACGTGTGGCGAGGTACGCCATCTCGTGAGCCGCAAGTTCTACATTTTTGATACAGTGTTGAGGTATTTCCCGAGATTTGCGACCCCACGCGTCCTACACTAAATTACTTGTCTCAGCGCCATCTACGTCGCTTCGGGGGCTTTCAAACGTTAATAAGGATCCCCCTGTATAAAGAAAAACGACTGATATAAAAAACTAACACACACACACACACACACACACACACACACACACACAAACTTTTTAGGAGGCTGCTGTAAGTTCATTTTAATATATATTCTCTATTCAGAGAAAATCAGACAATTACTTTGACGTACACACAAGTTCGATACGTTAACGAGGCTGTGAGGACAGTACAAGTAAACAGTAAACGATGGTGAAGTATATTCTTTAAATGGTGACCCATTGTAAAAAATAAGTTTACAGAAGTCTTGGAAAAAGTTACAAGAAAGAACGAAAAAGTTACAACAAAGAACGAAAAGCTACACAGCTCGCTATTAGCACATAAACGTCAGTTGGCGTGACCAAAAGAATACACACGCAGAGCGCTTTTCATTTTGGTCCCAGAAAGAGTCGCCGAGTACGTAGCAACCGCAGGCTACGACCCGCAGCGCCACCGCTCAGACTCGTCACTCGCGGAACTGTAGAGGGAAGAGAGAGCCAGTACAGCACTGACGCAAAAGCGGCGCCTCCATTCCTAATGTATTCAACCCTCCACATTGGACTTGTACTCCGTTTCTGATTATCTACCAAACACCAGTACGGAACTACACGGAATGGCTTCCGGAAGCCAAGGAATGCACGAGCCTAGTCACGTGGGCAGGGTGCGCAAAATACGGCAGCGTATATCCGCGGACAGCATTTCGCTCATCCGCGCAGACCTGCGGTACAGCGGCGCACGCACGAATTGCAGCAGGCGGGGCCGCGCGCGTCTGGCTGCCGTCTCGCGGCCTCGCCGGCCGCCGCCGCCTATCGACCCCGGGCCAAGCGGACCGCTGCCATTGGCGGCCGGCCCGTGACGTCACGGCCGGGTGCGCGCGCACCGCGCCTGCCGCTGCGGGCTGACCTCCAGAAGGCTGCCAGCCAAAGCGCCTCCCGCCAGATCTGCGATCCGCCGCCGGAAATCGTCACCAGTTGATCGAGTGCACAATGTCGACGAAGTTAACAGTAACAGCCTCTCACAATTTGGTTCTGCCTTCCTACCGTTAGCGGATTCGAATTTGTACAGTCATCGTCAGACGGCTCGCACGCGTCAATCGTGTCTTCTGACACTTCTCCATAGGTTGCGACATAACGTAATTCGCTTACGAGGAGAACAAGGCAAGTGCCATCGCCCGATTTCCCAGGAACTTCGCTCACTGGAAGAGGAGTCAAAATAAGCGAACACGTGTCTCAACTTGCTGCAGATACTCGACTGTTTCTGAAAATACGACGGTCTAAGTTTTCGTGGTACTTAGGTGCCTTTTAGCGCGCAATGCTCTTAGACGAAATGGTGGCTCAGCGGTTAGCGTTCCGGCTTCTAAATTTTGCGCCCTGTGTTCGAAATCCAATTACTGCTTTTATTTATTTTATTTCATTTTTTATTCTTTTCATTTATCTACACATGTACGTACGTTACTAAACGAATGTTTCTTATCAAATTAGGGGATACTAGAGCGTTATGTTAATTGTAAAATTACAAAAATGGTTCAAATGGCGCTGAGCACTATGGGACTTAACATCTGAGGTCATCAGTCCCCTAGAACTTAGAACTACTTAAACCTAACTAACCTAAGGACATCACACACAAATCCATGCCCGAGGCAGGATTCGAACCTGCGACCGTAGCAGTCGCGCGGTTCCGGACTACAGCGGCTAGAACCGCATGGCCACCGCGGCCGGCGTAAAATTACTACTGGATTTCACAATAAGTGTCACATTTATTATACTCGCATTCACGTGCGTATGGTGTGTTGACGGGTTACAATCTTTTTTAAATTCTCATATTCCGGTACTTCATTCTCAGATCAATTCTTACATTTTATTCAAACATTTATTTACTTGGACGATACCGATCGTACAAACACTCGAAATACAGATATCCTGAACAACATGACCATCGTGAGAAGGCAGGTTTGATACAGTGACATCACTGCGAATTAATCTCACTCCGGAAAGAAACGTCCTTAACATCGTGAAGATTTCGCGCGTTGGCAACAATTTCGCGTCAAACCCTGCATAACGCATCACTTTTCCTAAAATTGGCGCTTGCAACTAATTGTGAATCAAGATACACTAAATGAATTTCACTTAAAACAATTTCAAATAATTTTCTCACCCTTTTTTTCAAAATTCATTCATCCGAGATACAATCAGTAGACAAATAAAGCCGACACACTAGAAAACATTCGTGTATTCATCTTCTAGAGACACGGGTATATAAATGAAATATAAAACGAGTAACCACGTTTCGAACACGGGTCGCAAATTTAAGAAGCGCGATGTTAACCACGGCCACCAGTTCGTCTCAGAACATCATGTGTTAAAAGACACACAAAGTACCTGGAAAATACCTCGAGAACTTTGACCGTCTTCTTTTCTTCAGAAACGGTCGAGCATCTACGGATAAGCTGGGGCACGTGTTCGCTTACTTCGACCCCTCCTCCACTGAGTGAAGTTTCTAGGAACGGGTTATCGCACTTGTATTCTCCTCGTTAGTTTAGTTGTTTAAATCGGCTGAATACTTTCATTCATTAGAAACGACTGGAGAAAGCCAGGGACTAAAAACAATTCTTTTGTTATAAAACAGCATTTGCTGCTTACAGTCACAATGTCTTTTATTTTCTGCAGGAGGCGTTTTTGTAATGCTAGCTATATGTGGCTTTAGGGTTTATCGTCCTGTTGCGAAGAAAAAATGTATTGTGGGCCATCAACTGCGTTAGTGATGTACAATATACAGGGTCAGCAGGAAGAAAGGTACATGCTTAGATATTATTGGTGCTTCCGAACCAAAGCCTTCCAATGAACGTATGCCCTTTTCTTAACCATTTCTGACATAAAGCTGTTTGTCCATTATAATTATCCGGGCTGTTATGCCGTGGTCGGTTGATTAATTCCGTGGTGTTTCCCAACGTTTCGTCTCCGACTGCGGGAGACATCTTCAAGGGGGTCCGTAGCTTGATGGAAGGTCCAACACACACACTGGCTCGCTACTGACTGCCGCTAAATTCCGTGTCCGCGCGCCCCCGCGCCGCGGCGTGACGTCACGTGTTTTGAAAACGTCAGTGCAATTGGCCGCTGTCCGTCGCCGTCGATCGCCGTTGCCATCACCCAGTAGTGGACGGGTGGTACACATCTTCTTTAACACCGGCATCCATATACCGTTTAATTTGACGCCCTCCTCCTTTCGGTTGAAATTATTTGGGTGTTTAGCGATTTCGATTGCATCCCTGTAGAGCCTTTCGTAGTATCCGCTCGTGGCCGCTAGTACTTGCGTCTCCTCGAAACGAATATTGTGGTTCCCTGGCTGGAAAGCATGCTCCGCAACAGCTGATCGTTCCGTTTCTCCTCTTCTACAATTTCCCTTGTGCTCTTCCAAACGTTTAGAAACAGTTCTTTTGGTGGTACCCACATAAACATCACCACAGCTGCATGGGATCCTATACACTCCAGATTTTTCCAATGGTTTGCGAGCGTCCTTGGCAGGCCTAAGGTATTCCTGTATCTTCCTGGTGGGCTTGTAAATTACGGTAATATTCCGCTTCGTCAAGATCCTCCCTATTCTTTCCGTTACATTTTTAACAAACGGCAGGAAAACCTTGGATTTTGCAGTAGCCTGTACATCAGTATGATTTCTGCGTGGTTGCCTCAACGCACGTTTTATTTCGGCGGACGAATATCCGTTCTTCGTTAGCGCATTGTGGAGATGTTCCATCTCAGCGTCGAGCAACTCAGGTTCACAAATATTTCTAGCTCTGTCCGCTAACGTCTTGATAACACCCCGCTTCTGTTGTGGGTGGTGGTTCGAATCCCGGTGCAAATAACGGTCCGTGTGCGTGGGTTTGCGGTACACTGTGTGGCCCAAACTACCATTTTCGTTTCTAAACACAAGCACATCGAGGAAATGTAGTTTGCCGTCTACCTCCTCCTCCATTGTAAACTGAATTCTCGAGTTTATACTGTTCAGATGTTCGTGGAACCGGCTTAGTTCCTCCCTACCATGTCTCCACAACACAAACGTGTCATCCACGTATCGGAACCATACATTTGGTTTCTTGCTGGCAGTACCTAAGGCCTGTTCTTCGAATTTCTCCATAAAGAAGTTTGCAATTACGGGACTTAGGGGGCTTCCCATAGCCACGCCATCCGTTTGCTCATAAAATTGTTCATTCCACTTGAAGTATGTGGTGGTCAGACAACATTTAACAGCTCTAAAATATCGGCAGGAAAAATTCGATCCAGCTGTTCCAATACAGCATTAAGTGGAACCATGGTAAACAGCGATACCACATCGAAGCTGACCAATATGTCCTCCGGCTGGACCACTATGCCATTCAATCTGCTGATGAAATGTGTCGAATTCTTTATATAAGAGTCCGAACGGCCCACATGTGGTTTTAGCAGCGTAGTCAAAAACTTGGCTAACGAGTAGGTGGGCGAACCAATGGCACTTAGTATCGGTCTTAACGGAACATTTTCTTTATGAATTTTGGGCAATCCATAAAGCCTCGGTGGTAGCGCAACCGAACTGCAGAGACCTTTCTGTACACTATCTTCAATGGAGGACTTTTTTATTAACCGCGACACAGTTCTGAGAACGTTGTTAGTGGAGTCCTTATTCAGCCTCCTATATGCTTGCGGATCCAGTAGATCCGTAATTTTTCTCTGACAGTCGGCCACATCCATAACCACCGTTGCGCTTCCTTTGTCAGCTGGGAGAACCAAAATACTATCGTCGTCATTCAGGAGTTTTAAAGCTCTTCTCTCACCCACAGTTATGTTACTTTTCGGCGGTTTTGCATTGGCTAATATTCTCACTGTTTCTATACGGATTTCTTCAGCTGTTACAGAATCTACACTGCGAATTCCTGCTTCTACATTGGCTATAATTTCTTCCGTGGGCACAAACCGAAAGGAGGAGGGCGTCAAATTAAACGGTATATGGATGCCGGTGTTAAAGAAGATGTGTACCACTCGTCCACTACTGGGTGATGGCAACGGCGATGGACGGCGACGGACAGCGGCCAACTGCACTGACGTTTTCAAAACACGTGACGTCACGCCGCGGCGCGGGGGCGCGCGGACACGGAATTTAGCGGCAGTCAGTAGCGAGCCAGTGTGTGTGTTGGACCTTCCATCAAGCTACGGACCCCCTTGAAGATGTCTCCCGCAGTCGGAGACGAAACGTTGGGAAACACCACGGAATTCATCAACCGACCACGGCATAACAGCCCGGATAATTATAATGGACATGATATTTCCGGCCGTGAAAGTTTACATTTTAGTATAAAGCTGTTTGAAAATCACGTGCGTCAGTCGAATGTCCTGCTTCAACAGGTGTTACCAGAATACTTGGAGGATATTCCTTTGGAAACACGTCGTATGTACTTTCTGTACGACGGGACTCCTGCACATTTCGTACAGCCAGTGACTCAGTACCTAAATGGAACGTATCATGGGGTTTTGGAAGGAGTCATTTCTTGGTCACCGAGGTCACCCGATCTCACGCCATTAGATTACTGTTTGTGGGGTTGACTTCAGAGCGAAGCCGAGTGGGCACAATGTAGCAACTTAGCGTTCGTATTTTACTAACGTGTTCGCAAGTAAAAGATCGTACGAATGAGCTCAGATCAACAAATCAACAACACAGTAGCTGTATACAAGAGCTACAAAATGCATTGCACTTAAGGGCTGACTTTTCGAACCTCTTCTGCAAAACAGTAGATCAGAAGGTTTCCATTTACTGTCACTTGCAGTTGTCCTGTCCGCCACTGTTTTCGTTAGTTTCCTCGGACGCTGTTAAGAACAGGACATACGTTTTTTGTTCAAGATCACTATCACTCCTGAAAGCATGTACTTTCCTCCAGACTCACATTGTACACGTTAGTTTCTGCATAACACGGCAACAGAAAATCTTAAGGCCTTGATAAGTGGTACAATGGGAAATGCCCCCTGCAACTGACATCACAATGGTATGCAAAGTATACAGGGTAATTCACGAAAATATGCAAATATTTTGATATTATGCACGTAAAACTAAAGAAAAAAGTTCACGCAAACACGTGTCCGCGAATGTTTGGATATGGAGTTACGGCTAGTAAAAAATTTTGCAACTTCGCAAATATGACGCCATTACAAAACTGTACCAGGTTAAAGTAAAGCACGATTTCCATATACTTTGTTGTTATTGGTCTCGTGAATCTAATGAAACATGTCCGAGACATGTATCTGCAGTAGTTTTCCAGAACAACCAGAGAAGCAAAGAAGTAAATTCGTAAAATTTTTAATTTATTTACTTGGCCCAATTTGTTTTTTTTTTAAATTCCAGACAATTGCACAAAGTTTTCAACAGAAGTTGTACAGAATTTAATTTTGGAAAAACGATGGTAATAATGTTAAGTGAAACTGTGTGCATGTGTCAGATAATCTGCCTTTATTAATACCATAGCACACGAGAATTCATGTTAAACCGGAAAGCTCAGTGTTAAGGGAGTTGTACAGTGTACGTACAATTTCACAATACATTCACAATAACGACTGAAACAACTCACTAACGGTAGTCAACTATGACATAAACGTTTCTACATTTTTAATGGAAAGTAAACCAATTTACTTGTATGATAATCTTTGCTTCTCTGGATGTTCTGCGAAACTACAGCAGATACACGTCTAGGACACGTTTTATTAGATTCACCAGACCAATAGCAACAAAATAAATGGAAATCTTGCTTTACTTTAACCTCGTACAGTTTTGCGATGGCTTCATATTAGCGAAGTTGCTAAATTTTATTAGCCCTAACTCCATAAACAAACATTTGCGGACATATGTTTATATGAACTTTTTTCTTTAGTTTTACTTCGAGAATAACATATGATAATATTTGCATATCTTCTTGACTCACCCTGTAGATAAAGTTGCGCTGTCGCCAAAACGTACAAAGTAACTCATCAATCCTCAGACGAAACAAGTAGACTGGCGTTCCCCAAGATAGTGTTATAGGCCCTCTGCTGTTCCTAATCTGTATAAACGATTTAGGAGACAATCTGTGAAGCCGTCTTAGGTTGTTTGCAGATCATCATATGGTAAAGTCATCAGAGGATCAAAACAAATTGCAAAGCGATTTAGAAAAGATATCCGAATGGTGCGAAAATTGGCAATTGACCCTAAATAATGAAAATTATGATGTCATCCATACGAGTGCTAAAAGAAATCAGATAAACTTCGGTTACACGATAAATCAATCAAATCTAAAGACCGTAAATTCAACTAAATACTTAGAAATTGCAATTAGAGCAACTTAAATTCGAAGATACACAGAAAATGCTGTGGGGTAGGCGAACCAAAGACTGCGTTTTATTGGTAGGACACTTAGAAGATGCAACAGATCTAAAGAGACTGCCTACACTACGCTTGCCCGTCCTCTTTTGGAGGACTGCCGTCCGCTCCGGGATCCTTACCAGACTTTGTTGACGCCGACCTACATATGGAGACCGATCATCATAATGAAATACGTGAAATCAAAGCTTGCAGGTAAAGATATAGGTGTTCGTTCTTTCCAAGCGCTGTTCGAGAGCGGAATAATAGAGAATTCGACGAAGCCTCTGACACGCACTTAAATGTGATTTGCAGAGTATTCATGCAGATGAACATGTGACGTGGTTGTCGTCGCTCCTCTATTCCATTCAGTGGATCCATGTATGACATGCGTATCAGGCAATTCTTCATACTGTTAACGGTACAACAAACACTGGCGGAAAATCATACGCGAGATAGAACCGAAAAGTACTGAACGCGACCTTCAGAACGAAGAGTGAAGTGAGCATTCAACTATCAACAGCAAGTTTGTTTCGAAACATGACACACAATGTATTCCGTCGACATATCTGCACTGTCTTGTAAATATCTTCAGTGTAGTAAAGATACAAAGACAAATGGGGTAAGAAATCAGTTACTCTGTAATGAACCACCGTAGACCACGGGTCCGTTGTTGTTGTTGTTGTTGTTGTCTTCAGTCCTGAGACTGGTTTGAAGCAGCTCCCCACGCTACTCTATTGTGTGCAAGCTTCTTCATCTCCCAGTACTTACTGCAACCTACATCCTTCTGAATCTGCTTAGTGTATTCATCTCTTGGTCTCCCTCTACGATTTTTACCCTCCACGCTGCCCTCCAATGCTAAATTGGTGATCCCCTGATGCCTCAGAACATGTCCTACGAACCGGTCCCTTCTTCTAGTCAAGTTGTGCCCCGAACTCCTCCCCAATTCTATTCAATACCTCATCATTAGTTATGTGATCTACCCATCTATTCTCTTCTTGTCCAAACTATTTATCGTCCATGTTTCACTTCCATACATGGCTACTCTTCAGAAACGCTTTCCTTGCCATTGCCAGTCTACATTTTATATCCTCTCTACTTCGACCATTGTCAGTTATTTTGCTCCCCAAATAGCAAAACTCCTTTATTACTTTAAGTGTCTCATTCCCTAATCTAATTCCCTCAGCATCACCCGACTTAATTCCACTACATTCCATTATCCTCATTCTGCTTTTGTTGATGTTCATCTTATACCCTCCTTTCAAGACACTGCCCATTCCGTTCAGCTGCTCTTCCAGGTCCCTTGCTGTCTCTGACAGAATTACAATGTCATCGGTAAACCTCGATGTTTTTACTTCTTCTCCGTGGGTTTTAATTCCTACTCTGAATTTTTCTTTTGTTTCCTTTACTGCTTGCTCAATATACAGATTGAATAACATTGGGGAGAGGCTACAAACCTGTCTCACTCCCTTCCCGACCACTGCTTCCCTTTCATGTCCCTCGACTCATATAACTGTCATCTGGTTTCTGTACAATTTGTAAATAGCCTTTCACTCCCTGTATTTTACCCCTGCCACCTTCAGAATTTGAAAGAGAGTATTCCAGTCAACATTGTCAAAAGCTTTCTCTACAACGTAGGTTTGCCTTTGCTTAATCTATCTTCAGAGATAACTCGTAGGGTCAGTATTGCCTCAAGTGTTCCAACATTTCTACGGAATCCAAACTGATCTTCCCCGAGGTCGGCTTCTACCAGTTTTTCCATTCGCCTGTAAAGAATTCGGGTCCCTTATACCGAAATAATATTCATAAAAAAATCCATGAACAACAACTGAAATTACGTCGGTTGAGATGGGGTTTACTGCTGGAAAAAATGCAACAATCTCATGGACTGTGTTTTGCGGCACCAGGGTATATGTGCATACTGGTGGGATGTAGTTTTAGTGATTCATTCGATACGGTCGTCGGCGTGTTGACTCTACAGGCAGCAACTGAGCTGAATTTAGAAGAGTCTAGGGTGCAACTAGTGCGTACCACTGTTGAACAGTTTCAGCTATTTGAACGGAGTCTAAATTCAGGTTTGCTGGAAGCTGGATGAATGTATCGACTGATTGCTGCACAAGCATAGGTGGTGAGTCGCTGGTTTCACCAGTGGTCTCTGGAGCATTCTCACAACTGCAGACCGGGTTCTGGACGTCCGTGTAGTACAGAAACACGTCAAGATGAGAGCAGCGGTGGCCGACATAACATCAACCAGGGACGAAATCCGGGCACATGTTGCACCTCCTTGTCATCAGGGACCACTGGGAACAGTCTGCGATACACCTGATACCTCATCACAAAGCGCAACTACTCTACCGTGAAAGGACGACTGGAACGAGTGGATTGGCGCTCTGTTGTCTTCAGTGATGACAGCAGGTTCTGTCTGTATGCGAGTGATGGAAATACGCGTGTATGGCGTACATTTGGTGAGTTGGCTATTCCACAGCGCATTCGTCCAAGAATTCCCAGGCTTCACAGTGTGCGGGGGAAGGGGCGGCGGTATCAGCTACGACACGCGTTCACATATTTTGGTGGTTCTGCGGGGTAAAGTAACCACTGCCCGCTGAAGCACACCCGTGCGACTGTCACTTCTTTGACAGGAAGGCGACGTGCTTTTTCAGCACGACACTGCACATCCACATACAGCTGTTCGCCGAAACGTGCTCTTGCTGGTATACAATAACTGCCCTGCCCACCGACATCACGTGATCTCTCGCCAACTGAACACCTACAGGACACAATGAAGCGGGAACTTACTCGTTCTCCAGAGCCTGTAAGAACCAATGCCGAATCGCACCACAGGCTGCAACGTACTTGGGACAGTCTATCGGCACCTTTATGATCGTTTGCATCCAAGAGAACGCATCTGCTTTGCCGCCAGAGGATGTTGGCTGGTTGATTTCGAAGGGGGGGGGGGGGGGACCAAACAGTGAGGTTATTGGTCCCGTTGGGTTAGGGAACGCTGAGGAAGGAAGTCGGCCGTGCCCTTTCACAGGAACCATCCCAGCATTTGCCTGAGCTATTTAGAGGACTCACGGAAAACCTAAATCACGATGGCCGGACGCGGGTTTGAACTGTCGTCCTCCAGAATGCGAGTCGTGTGCTAACGACTGCGCCACTCGCTAGGACCGGCAGAGGAGGTTACAATGTGCACTGATGTGACTGTTTGGGCGCCCTTTATTGTGTTCTGTGTTCCATTTGGTGGGAATTTGCTATAATATAAACCTACAATCATGTTGTACTTGCTTCCCCACTTGTAAAAAGGAGGGTGTTGTCCTTCAGGGTGTTGCATTTTCTTCGCCCAGCAGGGTATATACACTGTGTTTGAAAAAGAACTCTCGGGTTTCAATGTGTCAGGAAACCGTAGAAAGTGACATACACTATTCTAATTTGTGGTGTTTGATTCATCAACTCTCCAAGTTTGGCTCGCCTGCAGTTGGCAGGTCCGCTTGACCTCAAGACAGCACCAGTGCTGTTTTTCTCCTCTGTCCCCTCAGTTCAGTCCAGGTGTGCATGCAGTGCAGTGCAGAGCAACTCAGCAATAGTGTGTACTCCGGAACAGAAAGCGCAGTGGGTTATTTGGCTTGTGAAAACTGAGTCAGTTACAACTGTCCAACGTAACTGTAGACGCCAGTATGGGGGTGAAGCATGTGCGTGCGGCTCTTGACACTCGCTTTTCAGCAAGGTGGATACGCGGGGTTTATCCAATACCTCGGCCACCACGAAGCCCAGACTTAACTCCACTGGACTTTTTCTTTTGGGGCCACATAAAAAATGTTTTCTACAGTGAAAATATCAGAGACATCGGTCATTTAAGGGAAAGAATAATCGCGGCGGTTGGAAAAGTTAACGCCTGAAACGTTGGTGAATACGTGGCGAGAAGTGGAATATCGTCTCGACGTGTGCAGGGCAACAAATGGATCCCACGTTGACGTCTACTAACATTAAACAAAACTTTCATGATATATACTAATTGCTGTATTTCTTCATTAATTTTCCCATTAAATTTATACTTAAAACTAGGGACTTCTTTTTCAAACACGCTGAATATTTATACAGGGTGTTTATAAATGAATATAGGGGTTTTAATGCTTTATAATATTTATTATATTAAACTTACAGTTATAAATGATATGTCAAATGAAAGAGCAACTCAAACAGTTTTACCAAGATGGTGCGCCACCTCACTGGCATAGCGAAGTACGCGACTGGTTGAACTTCACTGTACGTAAGCGCTGGATAGGCCGCAAGGGGCCCAATGACAGGGCTTGCTTTGCGTGGCCTCCACGTTCACCCGACCTAACGCCATGCGATTTTTTCCTTTGGGGCCTCATCAAGGATCGTGTGTACGTTCCTCCGCTACCAGCAGACCTCGCTGAATTAAGAAACCGAATTGAAGTAGCTGTTGCTACAATCACTGGAAACACACTTAGCAAAGTTTGGGAAGAACTCGGCTATAGACTTGATGTGTGCCGTGTGACAAATGGTGCTCACATTGAACATTTGTAAGGTTCTTGGTAAAACTGTTTTGTGTTGCTCTTTCATTTGATATATCATTTATAGCTGTAAGTTTAATACAATAAATACTATAAGTGTTAAAACCCCAATATTCATTTATAAACACCCTGTATATATATTAGCGCAATCCCAAGACTTTGCTGATATAAGTCATGTAACGCTTGAGCTGTAATGAACAAAGATCATGTTGCAACTGGAAACGCAGATATTACACGCAAATAAGAGTTGACTAAATCCAATTGTTACGCATTGGTTGTCATCTTCGAACACTATGCGTCCTGTGAAGTGCACAGTTTTATATTTGTGAACATTTAAATCTTGTTGCCAATCTTGGCAGTATTTTGAAACGTTACCAAGACCTGATTGGATATCTGTGTGGGTTTCTCCAGTTAGGCGGGCAGGACGGCAACTGGTGTCCAGGGAAGCGGCCTACTTCTGCCGGCCGGATAGGTCGCCTGTTTTGCATGGAATTTCAATCTCGGCGCGTCCCTGCGCGAGTTGGGGGCGAACAATCCGGGCCAGAACTTCCCGTGCGAAGAAACCGCTGGCCAGGCACAGCACGCCGTCCTTCATTTCCTCACGCATTTGCGACGCAACGTACAGAATCCCTACATACGTACACTGTACACAGCATGGCGGGAAGTACATCGTAACAACATTTTCTATTTCCTTTCCTATTCCATGAGTGTGGCGAACGAGGGAAAAACGATCATCTATATGCCTCTGTATGTGCAGTAACCTCTCTGATCTTATCATCGTATGCCAAGCGAGAGATATACAGCATAATGGTCTCAAATCTTCTTCAAATACAGACACACTCAGTTTGTCCAACAGAATTCCGTAAGGACTACGTAGTCTTTCTTCCTGGGATTCGTACGAGGGCGTTTTTATTTCGACCTGGGATAAGCCACAGGTAAAAGACAAGGGCATACAAAAAACCGGTCAAGCACGAACACGAATTGTGTTCTGAGGGTTCTGTGCAAAACTGATTATGTGTACAGACGACGACGACGACGACGACGACAACAACAACAACCCCCAATCAAATGTTGTTTCTGTCGACGCCTCACATCGTTGAGCGGTGGGGGTGGGGGGGGGGGGGGGGAAGATTGCGGTAAAACGAAGATTGAAGAACCCGTGTAGGGATTTGGATTCGATCCCGCTACCGCTCTGTTTCCAGACACGCGCTTTACCGTTCCGACCACCAGTCCCAACGGGTATACAGATGGTACATCTATAGGTTTTAACGAGTGAGTTTGCGAGTATCTTTTGACCGTACTGCCTTGAACCTAACAGTATTTACACCGTCAATGGATCTTACACCCTAGTATTTGACATAAATTTCAACTTGATACGCCTAGCGGTTCCTAAAAAAAAGCTGTCTTAACAGACGGACAGAATGACAACAAATGGCAAAAAAGTAATTACAAACTAACAACTTGCTCGAGGGGTCAAATGAGGAGCTGCTTGAATAAGGAAGTATCAGGATTAATAGCTCTGAGAACTATGGGACTTAACATCTGAGGTCGTCAGTCCCCTAGAACTTAGAACTACTTAAACCTAACCAACCTAAGTACATCACACACATCCATGCCCGAGGCAGGATTCGAACCTGCGACCGTAGCGGTCGCGCGGTTTCAGACTGTAGCGCATAGAACCGCTCGGCCACTCGGGCCGGCCATCAGGATTAATCTACTAGTAATAACGTCTGAAGAGTCTGGTGACATGCTGATTATATGTCTCACGATCATAGATCGCTCTTCGGACTGCTTTGTAGGCTGCAAGTGACTAGCCAGAACGAGCTAATCCGTGTCCGGTGTTTACGTTAAATGTACACGGTGTGACGTGCTATAATTTGAATCACTAATCTTACATTCGCCTACTATCGGTTTCTTTGTCCTTTCTTACGTATAACCACTGCATTACATTTATCTACACTTCAAAGTGAGTAGCCACTGATTGCACCTAGTATAAATTATGTCCAAGCATTTCTACAACTCCCTACGGATGAACAAGGACGATATTTTCCGTCCTATAGTAGCCTCGTCAGATGCTAATTTTTTCCTCACCCTATCTGATAAATCATTTATATACACTGAAAACATTACGCGTCGTATTATGCTTTCTTGGGGCACAACCGACGTTCTTTTTATTTCGTTTGCAACATCCGCCGTCCAGCATAACGTACGGAGTTCTATTAATCAAATGTTGGTTGCGCATCACGTAGCATATATATATATATATATATATATATATATATATATATATATATATATATATGAAGTTTTTGTGGAGACAGTTCAACATGCGCTCTTACAGCATCTGATTTCTTTTCGTTCTCTTGTTACAGGCAGCATAACTTCGAAATGTTGCTGCCACAATGACGACCATGCAGAAGAAAGCGCGGTGTGTTTTGTGGTCTCATGAAACACGGTCGCCCGTTACAGTTCAGCAACACTGGCAGTGTAGGTGTCAGGGCAAGAAGCGGTGGACCTGGATGAGTGACGACACTTAACTCTATGAGTCAAGGACTAGAACGCAGCCCACGGTATCGACGCGTCGTGCTTGCAGAGAAACAGACATACATCACAGTACCGTGGTGAACATTTTACACAAATGGCTGGATTTCCTTACATACAAAGTGTAACTCATGCAGGCTTTGCAGCCGGATGATAGACCCAGGCAAGCTTGAGTTTGCTAGAAACATACTGGAACGCATCGAAGCACGCAATAACTACTTAATGAAGTTTTGCGACATTTCCGTCTCCGGGAATGTAAACAGGTATGATGTCCGGCTCTGAGGGTTTGACAATAGACGTATCATGCTACAGCAGATAAGGACAGCCCGGAAGTGAATGTATAATGTGGCTTAATGCACAACGCAATTACTGGATTGTTCTTTTACACTGTACCTATAATTACGGCAACAGTTTATGTGGACATGTTGGAATTTCACGTTGCGTCTCAGTTACAGGGGTAGTGTTTCAGCAAGATGGTGCACCTTCACGTTGCCTGTTCTTGGCCGAAATATTTCCGGACATAAGGATCTCTAAGAGACGGTCCAACATCGTGTTCGCCAGAGATGATCCTTCTAGACTTTCGTGGGGCAGATTTAGACCGCTAGCTGTCAAAGGGTTCGGTCCATCGTGTCTTACTAGGAGTGGTGGTCGCGTATTAGCCACTAGGTGCCGGGCACGGCAACAGCTTTGTCCGCTTGGGGCTGCCCAAGACGGTCACGGAACACTACGGTATACGGAAGCACTAGTTGCGCAATTTCTCGCCCAATGACCTGCGCACGCGTACCACAGATCACTTGAGCTCAACATTTTAGCCCCACGGCCCTCCAATAACTTGTTGCTACAATACAGTGAACATCGTGAATGAAATTTTCACTCTGCAGCGGAGTGTGCGCTGATATGAAACTTGCTGCCAGATTAAAACTGTGTGCCGGACCGAGACTCGAACTCGGGACCTTTGCCTTCCGTGGGCAAGTGCTCTACCGACTGAGCTGCCCGAGCACAACTCACGACCCGTCCTCACCGCTTCAGTTCAGCCAGTACCTCGTCTCCTACCCTCCAAACTTCACAGAAGCTCTTCTGTGAACCTGCAGTTCAGTTGCATGCTGCTCGCACCACGGTTGTACTGTACTGGCTGTTTGAAAGGGTGCTTCATCGCCCTGAATTATGGAATCGTTGTTGGGGAACAACATTTGAATCATGGGGTGCACCTGAACACTTAAAATGTTCACATAATCGTTGGCTGTAACAAGGCTTTTGAGAGTAATGATGGGACCAGCAGAATACCATAATATGGCTGTCCACACCACCACACTTCCACCTCCATGCTTAACCGTTGGAATGAAGCAATCGGGATTGTAGGCTTCTTTTGGCGTTATCCAGACGCAAACCCGGTCCGATGTTGGAAATAACGAAAACGTTACCTCGTCAGACAATATGACGTGTTTCCACTGATCAGCCGTTTAGGATTTATGCTCCTGACACCATATTTTACCCTTCTTTGCGTTGCTTGCCGTCACTAATGGTTTCGGTGTAGAACCTCGTCCATGAATATTCGCGCCGGCCGTTGTGACCGAGCGGTTCTAGGCGCCTCAGTTCGGAACCGCGCTGCTCCTACGGTCGCAGGTTCGAATCCTGCGTCGGGCATTGATGTGTGTGATGTCCTTAGGTTAGTTAGGTTCAAGTAGTTCTAAGTCTAGGGGACTGATGACCTCAGGTGTTAAGTTCCATAGCGCTTAGAGACATATATTTATTTATTGTTGTTGTGGTCTTCGGTCCTGAGACTGGTTTGGTGCAGCTCTCCATGCTACTCTATCCTGTGCAAGCTTCTTCATCTCCCAGTACCTACTGCAGCCTACATCCCTCTGAATTTGCTTAGTGTTTTCATCTCTTGGTCTCCTACGATTTTTACCCTCCACGCTGCACTCCAATACTAAATTGGCAATCCCTTGATGCCTCAGAACATGTCCTACCAACCGATCCCTTCTTCTAGTCAAGTTGTGCCACAAACTTCTCCCCAATCCTATTCAATACCTCCTCATTAGTTATGGGATCTACCCATCTAATCTTCAGCATTCTTCTGTAGCACCACATTTCGAAAGCTTCTATTCTCTTCTTGTCCAAACTGTTTATCGTCCACGTTTCACTTCCATACATGGCTACATTCCATACAAATACTTTCAGAAACGACTTCCTGACACTTAAATCTATACTCGATGTTAACAAATTCCTCTTCTTCAGAAACGCTTTCCTTGCCATTGCCAGTCTACATTTTATATCCTCTCTACTTCGACCATCATCAATTATTTTGCTCCCCAAATAGCAAAACTCCTTTACTACTTAAAGTGTCTCATTTCTTAATCTAATTCCCTCAGCATCACCCGACTTAATTCGACTACATTCCATTATCCTCGTTTTGATTTTGTTGGTGTTCATCTTCTTTATTTATTGAATATTCGCTTTATTGAAGTTCTCGGCGGACAGTGTCGATCGATACGGAGTCCCGAAGATGGCTATTGGGCTGTGCAGTCACTTTAGCCGCCGCCCTAGTTTTGTGTTAGCGCACGACGATCTCTGTCATTTAGTTTTGATTTGCGCCCGCTATTAAGTTTACACGATGACGTCTTTCCATATTTTGTGTAGGCTGTCACGGCTGTTGAAACAGTCGCTCTGGTCTTTCATCGCATGTCGACCACGGCCGCTCAATGCAAATACGAAGCGCGCACTACTCGTAAACAACCTGCACTGAGCCTAGTCGGTACTGAGTGCAGCGCGACACTTGCCTTACCTGCGCTGCAGACCGTCCCACTACCACCACTGTTCACGTTATTCCGCCTATCCCCCGCGCCCCCTGGTCCGTGAACGGCATCGGTTGCTAGGGCGGCTGTACGGCGACACGAATCGCGTGCCGCCCGCGCTGAGCCAGCGGTGGACACGAGCCAGTGGTGTGCCGCTGGAGTCGCGGCGTGCCTCCGCCTTGGACGCCTTCCAAAATTGCTCTCGTATGACTGCCACTGGCATTGCTTTCACGATGGCGGCGCCCACCCATATACTACCAAGTTCGTCGAACTTACGAGGGTTCGCACCACGTACGACTGCAGCCCCATAACTGCAACAACAGAAATTCGGCTGTTGTTGATAATTCTTCCGGGTTATATGGCCGTGGTCCATGGAATTCTTCTATTCCTAACGTTTCGTCCAATACTACGTTGGACATCTTCAGAGGTATGGCTGGTCCTGCTGAGTCCTGCCGACTGACGAGTCGGGAGTCGGAGAGCGGCCTAAATACCGAGGAAAGTGGGCGTGGTCTAGTTTGCACATAGTAGCAGAAGGAAAACTAGTCAAAGATAAAATTTAACTGTCGATAATAGTCCGTCATAGATAAAAATCACTTCACTACATGGTCACCTGACTGAAGTGCATGTTCCGCAACGGCCGATTTATCTATTTTTCCCAGTCGGCAAAGACTCGTATTCACACTTCTTTTAGTAGTACCAATATAGACCTTACCACAAGAACATGGAATTTTATACACAGCGCTAGATGATAATGGTGGCCTATCTTTAACAGAACGAAGTACTTGTCCTATTTTCCTGGTAGGTTTAAATACCGGTTTCACTTTATGTTTCAGCAAGATTTTGCCGATTCTATCTGTAACCTTACTAATGAAAGGTAAAGACACTGTGTTCTTCCATTGCTGTGTACCATCCTTGTCCTTTGGCCTGCTGTAATTAGGTCTTAAAACTCTATTAATTTCTTTGTTTGAGTACCCATTCTTTTCGAAGGCCTGTTTCAGATGAATCAGTTCCGTATCCAGATGTTCCGGCGTACAAATCCGTTTTGCCCTGTCCACTAAACTTTTGATTACACCTCTTTTTTGTTGTGGGTGATGATTGGAGATCTTATGTAAGTATCTATCAGTATGTGTTCTCTTCCGAAACACTTTATGTTTTAGACTGTCATCGGTCTGTCTCATGACTAACACATCGAGAAACGAAATAGCCTGGTCTTTTTCCACTTCAATGGTAAACTGAATTTTAGAGTTTATGTTACTAAAATAATCAAAAAATTCGTCTAAGGCTTTTTTACCGTGTGTCCAAAGCACGAATGTGTCGTCTACATAACGATACCAACAACATGGTTTCTTATTTGCTTTATTCAACGCTAATTGTACAAATTTCTCCATGTAAAAAGCGGCAATCGCAGGGCTCAACGGGTTACCCATCACAACACCATCCACTTGCTCATAAAACTGCTCATCCCACTGAAACTGGCTAGATGTGACACAGTGTCTAAACAGAGCGGTCAAATCTTCAGGGAAAACTTCCGTTGCGTAAACCAAATACTTCATTGACCGGAATCATAGTAAACAGAGACACAATATCAAAACTGACCAGAATGTCTTCAGGAGCCAAGGTTAGACCTTCAATTTTCTCAATAAAATGACGCGGATCCCTCACATAAGAATCAGTCTTACCAATGTATGGTTGTAGAAGAGTAACTAGAGTAGGTAGCACTGCAATGGAAGAACACGGTGCCTTTACCTTTCATTAGTAAGGTTACAGATCGAATCGGCAAAATTTTGCTGAAACATAAAGTGAAACCGGTATTCAAACCTACCAGAAAAATAGGACAAGTACTTCGTTCTGTTAAAGATAGAAGGCCACCATTATCATCTAGCGGTATGTATAAAATTCCGTGTACTTGTGGCAAGGTCTATATTGGTAGTACTACGAAAAGAAGTGTGAATATGAGTCTTTGCCGACTGGGAAAAATAGATAAATCGGCCGTTGCGGAACATGCACTTCAGCCAGGTGACCATGTAGTTAAGTTTTCTGAAACTACAGTTTTAAGTGTTACCACGAACTATTATCCACCACTGTATAGGGAGGCTATTGAAATTTATAAGCATGAAGATAATTTTAATAGAAAAGAAGAGGCCTTGAAATTAAGCGAGATATGGACAGTGGCGTTACAGAATTGAGTGATTTTTATCTATGACGGACTATTATCGATAGTTACATTTTATCTTTGACTAGTTTTCTCTCTGCTACTATGTGCAAGCTAGACCACGCCCACTTTCCTCGGTATTTAGGCCGCTCTCCGACTCCCGACTCGTCAGTCGGCAGGACTCAACAGGACCAGCCATACCTTTGAGGATGTCCAACGTAGTATTGGACGAAACGTTAGGAATAGAAGAATGCCATGGACCACGGCCATATAACCCGGAAGAATTATCAACAACAGTACCATCCGGTCGTGAAAGCCTTCATTGTATGATTAGAAATTCGGCTATTATTTCGATAGAGTTCTACTGAATTATCCGCGTTTTTTGTCAGTCTAAGAACGACTGCAACCTGCCGGCCTGTATCTAATCGGCTGCTTCAGATGAACACTGTTTTGTAAAAATGTAACTTAAAAATTTTACAGATAGAAGTTGGTCCTGATGTGACACACACTTTCGGTCAGCGCATAAGCCCCTTTCTATCTCCATCTTCTTACTACTACTTACTACTTCGTGCTGTCCAAATTTTCGTATTTCGTTACACTTTCAGAAATTATCCTCAGCACTGCTAACATTTGTCCGCTTCTTGCAGTGACACAACAGGTTTTGTGGAGCACAGCTTCAATGAACATCCTAAAAAGCCTGATATGAGAACACCACTAATCTTAAGTTTGACACCTTTGTGAGAAATGTCTTCTGAAGCAAATGGAGTATTTCAATCGAAGCACGATCTCACAAAACTTGGATTCTAATAAGTACTTTTACTCAAACAACGAAGTTTTGATTACAAATAATTAATTAAAACATCGACAAACTTACACTGATATCTCTCCTAATACTTTGCCTAGACAACATCCAATTTAAATTTCATAATCTTCTGATCTATCAAAATATCTATGTCAAAATATACACCACAATCACACTGCCTGAGTTTTATTTTCGCTTTTTGGCAGTTCCGTTTCAGCCCGGTACAATCGATGTACAGTATTATAAGCTCTATTTGTCAACACAATCAGGAGTTCTTGAAGGACTCCGAATTTCATTCAGCTGCATTCAATTATCCACATCGGTATATGTGTTGAGGCATGGCGTAATGGCCATAGTTCAGCAAGGACGAAAATAGCGGCCACGAAAGCCTTCATACGATGTAGTGGAGTTTGCGTCCTGCGCTGAAAATTGTTTACAGTGGTACAGGCGGAACGACAGTTTCATCGTAGTACTGCAAGAACACACGCTGAACACTATCAATGCACACAGTAGATAATAAAACACATATTCAGCAAACGCTACCAAGATCAGAGCCGTCTGTATCTTACACGTACAACAGGATAGTATGAAAACAAAGTGTGTCATGCAAATGAAAATATTTCAGTTCACTTCACTGATGGTGCCATAATTTATTAGCCGAAACGCGACTGGAAAAAATATTACCTGTAGTAAGTGAATACAGGAGGTCAGCAGCAATATTTTTAATATAGCCCTTATGACGCTGAACTGAATCAGAGGGAAAAGAAATTTGTGGCACAACTTGCTAAACGAACGGGTCGGGTGATAGGGTCCATCCTGAGGCATCAAGTTGTTAGGGGGTGGATCTGCGGTGGTGGGGGGGAGGGGAAACACTGTCGACGAAGACCAAGGCTTGAGCACAGAAAAAAGAATGGAATTTATGTTACAGAAGTTATACAGAGGTGATGAGGTTTGCAAAGGATAAACTATCGTGGAAATCTACATCAGCCTTAGGACTGAGGACAAGAAAAACATGTCTTTCTGTACTTTCTATTCTAATCAGTCTTCCTGGGTTAATGATTATCTATTGCAGTGTTTCACAAAGACGGTTGTCTTCCACAGTTTCCCATATATCTCCCCTCCTCTTCTTTCTCGAACTACCTGTTACGACCTCAGGAGTGCTTCTCTGAAATCTTTCTATGCCTCCTGCGGACGCCTACATGACAAGGATTCCAAACTTACACATTCACTACCGTCTTCATTACTGGAGTTATTTTCATCTCGTGTAAGTGAGCATACCACAGGTGCTGAGTCGCTGAGATAGTGTGTTGCTATCCAAAGATCCTGAACAGTAAAAAAACAGTAAGGGTGAGTAATGATTAAGAAAAATAAAAATATTATTCGCTCAAGATAGTCGATAAATATTAGTGTTCCTCACGCTCATTTCACGACAAATGATTTTTAAATTAAGGGTCCGTTCTCGTCAGTCATCCTGTAAGTGCTTTTACGATTTATTTTTGGAAAAACTAATCAAGCAATCAAAGTAAATCTTACTGCACGTTACTTATTGATTGTTGGACAGCATTTTCAGATTTTTTTTTTTTTTAAATCAGTCATCATTAAGCCCCCGTCCGGGGAGTTGAAGTTGCCCTGTTGAAACTGAGGAGATCCAATACGGATGTCCTGCAGTCTGCAAATCTTATCTGGAAAAAAAAAAATCTTGATTTGCTGTTGCACACAGAGTATCAGCAAAGCTTTTTTTATTTTAAAAAGTAAGAAAATGGCGGACGTGTGGAAAAAAAAATTAGTTTCGTCGTCTGTTTTGGGTCACTTTTTTACGAATAAATTAAAATTAAAAAGTGCCCTATTACTCCTTGTGGACATGTCGCAGGAGTAATTCGGCGAAATTTCAGAAGGATACCTTCATTAATGCGCCCTCAATCCATTCCGTCAGCTTGAATACACTGTAGCTCAAGCTGCGGGCACATTAACTACGAAATCGTTCTGAAATCTCACTAAATTACTCCTCGGGCATGTCCGCAAGGAGTTATAGGGTAATTTTTTGATTTGTTCATTGTTGTTGTTGTTGTTGTTGTTGTTGTTGTGGCCTTCAGTCCTGAGACTGGTTTGATGCAGCTCTCCATGCTACTCTATCCTGTGCAAGCTTCTTCATCTCCCAGTACCTACTGCAGCCTACATCCTTCTGAATCTGCTTCGAGTATTCATCTCTTGGTCTCCCTCTACGATTTTTACCCTCCACGCTGCCCTCCAATACTAAATTGGTGATCCCTCGATGCCCCAGAACATGTCCTACCAACCGGTCCCTTCTTTTTGTCAAGTTGTGCCACAAACTTCTCTTCTCCCCAATTCTATTCAATACCTTCTCATTAGTTATATGATCTACCCATCTAATCATCAGCATTCTTCTGTAGCACTACATTTCAAAAGCTTCTATTCTCTTCTTGTCCAAACTATTTATCGTCTATGTTTCACTTCCACACATGGCTACACTCCATACAAATACTTTCAGAAACAACTTCCTGACACTTAAATCTATACTCGATGTTAACAAATTTCTGTTCTTCAGAAACGCTATCCTTGCCATTGCCAGTCTACATTTTACATCCTCTCTACTTCGACCATCATCAGTTATTTTGCTCCCCAAATAGGAAACACTCATTTACTGCTTTAAGTGTCTCATTTCCTACTCTAATTTCCTCAGCATCACCCGATTTAATTCAACTACATTCCATTATCCTCGTTTAGCTTTCGTCGATGTTCATCTTATACCCTCCTTTCACGACACTGTCCATTCCGTTTAACTGCTCTTCCAAGTTCATTAGTTATTGCAAAACCTTAACAGAAACACACGACAAAACTACATCTTTGTGTCAAATGGCCAAATTTAAAAAAATTGTGTTACTACTACGTGGGAAATATCCCATACATTAAGTTTTTTTTTTTTTTTTTAATGGACACACCTCGGATTTTAATTCCTCGGATATGAGGGCTACACGACGACTCAATTTCTTTTCGAAAAGTCAGAAAAAGTTGTCCAAGAATCAAATAAATAATGTGCAAAAAGATTTATGTTTCCAAAGCAAATCGTAAAAACAGCTTACGCTGTAGGCTGACTGAGGAGAACGGACCCCCGGCGACCAGAGTTGTTTCGATACAAGCACGTGGGTCGGCTGAGGATGGAGGGACGAAGGTCGCGGCAGGAGCCCGCTGCAGCGCTGCGCTCCCCGTATTTATAGAGCGCGGCCCGCGCCGGCGCCGCAAATAGCGCCGCGCGCCTTCCGCCTAGCCGGGGTCGCCTGCCCCTGCCGCTTCACGTGCAGTCCTCGGCTCCCAATCTGCCTCCCGCCACCTGACACCCAAACACTCACAAGGGCAGGCCACGACGGCTGGAACGCGGATTTACTGCAAACTTCGTACACTCGTAGTACTCCATTAGGACAACAAAGTGTGGAAGCAGTAGCGCGTACTTCTCAAGCGTTATTGAGACAATCCCAAGATAATTTCGGTCGTCAAATATATACCTGTGCGTGGCCAATTTTACCATGAAGCGGCGGCAACCGAGTGGGTAGCGTTCAAGCCCCTTAATCGCTCGATCACTGGATCGAGTCAGGTTCCTCAGTTTTTTTATTTTCAACACAAACATTTTCTTTACTATTTATATTACAGTTGATATAATGGGAAAAATACGTGTAATCGGATGAACTTTCATTAAATTTACAATGTTATTTGGCAGTCTACAAATTTTTATTATCACAAATAATATAATATTCATAACTATCGACTAGTAAACGACCAAACGCATAAAGTCATACTGAAAAATGTATGCTTGTCCGTGATTTGAGAAATCCCTTATACCTGGAAGGAGCCCGAAACGACTTGTTAGCTCAGAAGTTTTGGCCGGCACAGACGGCTTTCGAAAGACGTACAATTAATCGTCGCATTCGACATTACGATTACAAGTTGCGGGATGGTATTTTTCGTAAAAACATGAAAAACAAAGTTAAGCGGCACCAGCTGCATTGAATAAATGCTATATTTCCGCACACGCAAGGTCTTTTGAGGTTTTCCGTGGAAAAACAAACCGTGTTAACATTTTCAAAAACCTCTCTTTCAGCCAATAATTTCGAAGCAAACCATGCATAACGTAGCATTTCCTTAAATATCGGTGCTGATCATTGGTCATGCAGTATCGAGTGTATTTTAATAGCGTCTTCACGAGAAGCAATTTCTCGTTCTCTTTCGATTAAATACGAACAATTTTGAAGACACGGACAAGCATACATTTTCAGTATCACTTTATGCGTTTGGCCGTTTACTAGTCGGTAGTTATGAGTATTACATTATTCGTGATAATAAAAATTTGTAGACTGCCAAATAACATTGTAAATTTAATAAAAGTATTACATTATTCGTGATAATAAAAATTTGTACACTGCCGAATAACATTGTAAATTTAATAAAAGTTCATCCGATTACACGTATTTTCCCCATTACCTCAATTGTAATATATATAGTAAAGAAAATGACTGTGTTAGAAATTTAAAAAAATGACGAGCGGGGCCCGATCCGGCGACCCAGTGATTACGGGGATTGAACGCTAACCACTCGGCTGCCGCCGCTTCCTGGCAAAAATGGCCACGCACAGGTCTATACATTTGACGATATTTGGCGTTCGAAATTATCTTGGGATTGTGTCAATAACGCTTGAGAAGTACGCGCTCCTGCTTACACATTTTGTTGTCCTAATGGAGTACTACGAGTGTACGAAGTTTGCAGTAAATCCGCGTTCCAAACTTCGTGGCCTCCCCTTGTCAGATCGGTACCAGACGTTGTGTGTCGGCAGGGTGAGTATAAACCGAAACACCGATGTAGTCCGTGCTGTGTGCTGTCGTCCTGTAGAACACGTGTAGGTGGTAATTAAAAGTAACACCAGAACTACGGAATACAGAAAAGGCGCATCTGTTAGAAGTGGTAGGTGAGTTGGTAGAACGTCAGATTGTCGTACTACAGGTTGTGAGTTCTACACCCACTGATGGCGATTTTAACAGCTTATGCGTGAAATTGTTATATTAGAGAACATTTTCTGACATGCAAAAAGGACGTTTTCGAGTTTGTAGCAAACTTATAGCGTATATTTGTAAATGTAACACCACAAGTAGCTACAAAAATGTACTCCATAGGTTCGCTACAATCAACTAACAAAGCGAAAGCAGAGCGCCAGAAGAACTTTGCTACAAACTCCGACACGTCCGTTTAGATGTCAGAAAAATGTTCTTCCATGTAACAATTTCAAGCGTAAGCTGTTAAAAAAAAGAAAAAAACCATCATTAGTTTCGAACTCGGAACTTTAATACCACGACCTGACACTCTACCAACTCACCTACCTAAGATCTCGACAATTACACCTCACAGATGAGCTTTTGCTGTAGTCCTTAGTTCTGGTGTTAACTTTCAATTACCATTTACACATGTTCTACCGGACGACAGCACGAAGCACCGACTACATCGGTGTTCTGGTTAATACTCTTATCGACATAACGTTTGGTAACGGTCTGAGTGTATGGCATCTGGAGGTTTGGGAGTGAGCCGCAGCTGCTACACTGATTAGCCAAATGTTACGAGCACCTCCTTCACCCTAGCAATATCAACGCATTTTCCATAACATCCATTAACCGAAGGGGAGGGAGGGGAGAGTAATTACGTCCACCCTAAAAAATCTAAAAAATAAGACTCGTTATTTATTGGTGACTTCTCTCAACAAGATACTTCTCAGAGACATACTGATGTGTAAGTCGAGTCCAGAACATGAAAATAACACTCTTAACAATATCGACCCAATTTCAGTAACGTAGACTACCAACGCGAGGGAGAGCGGGGAGAGTACTTTATATCCACCGAAAAAAGGATAATTTTTAAAATGCAAATTTCATTACTAGACGTTTACTTTAACTCACAACATACTGTTTAAAGAGATACTGACACGTAAGTGAAGTCCCGAACCTGAAAATACTGAATATGACATTGACTGGGGAAGTGACATCATATCCTAAGACTTCAATGTTTTGGTTAACATTAACTGAAAAATTTAAACAAATTATGAAATCTGGTAGAAGAATTCATTAAAAACAATACGTACTTTTTTTCAAAATTTTAAAATATACAGTAACTTGGTATTGCGAGGGTTTTAGAGTTTCGACCGCAAACTGCAGCGATTCTGTGTGTCATGGATTCCTCAATTCCTTGGTAGGTTCCTGGAACTACGTGGCACTAGATGACAACGCACACGTCACTCTATTTCCCCAAATTACGAGCCATAACGCTGGCACCCGTTAGCGTCCCACGTGTGTTCTATAGCGTTCGGCTCAAGCGAATTTGGTGGCCAAGACATGAACATCAGTCGTGCTCTTGAAACTACTACAACACGATTCTGTCCTTGGGCCACGGCCAGTTCTCCAGCTGAAAGATGCCACTGCTTCGGGAATGACATCAACCACGCAGGTGGTCCGCAATAATGGCCATGTAGTGCACAGCTGTTACGGTGCCTTCAACTACTACTACCTGTAGCATGGAAGCCCAGGTGAATGTCCCACAAAGCACAGTACCACCGCCACCGGCCTGTTGCACGTTTGGACCAGACATCAGCCTGGTTGGCAGGCATAGATCTAGTGGAACAGCAAACGTGATTCATCAGACCAGGCGACGACTCGATTCCATCGATCCACAGTGCAATTATGACGATCCCGTGCCCACTGCGAACGTGAATGACAATGTCCTTGACTCAACATGGGAGCACCTTTTACAGCAATGTGGACGGCGTGCTCCGGAAGACATACTTGCTCCGCAATTGTACTGTGTCGTCAGATCTGCATAGGGTTGCCGTCTGTCCTGCTTTTCATACCGTGTAAGTACAACACCTTGCTGCCTACTAGTGGTCTCTCCGCCCTTTAACCACTTTCCATACATGCCTCACCACAGTAGCACCTGAACAGCCATACGTGGCTAACACGCGGTTGTAGCGAAATGCAGGAAGATCTGCAGCGGATAGGCACTTGGTGCAGGGAGTGGCAACTGACCCTTAACATAGACAAATGTAATGTATTGCGAATACACAGAAAGAAGGATCCTTCATTGTATGATTATATGATAGCGGAACAGATACTGGTAGCAGTTACTTCTGTAAAATATCTGGGAGTATGCGTACGGAACGATTTGAAGTGGAATGATCATATAAAATTAATTGTTGGTAAAGCGGGTACCAGGTTGAGATTCATTGGGAGAGTGCTTAGAAAATGTAGTCCATCAACAAAGGAGGTGGCTTACAAAACACTCGTTCGACCTATACTTGAGTATTGCTCATCAGTGTGGGATCCGTACCAGATCGGTCTGACGGAGGAGATAGAGAAGATCCAAAGAAGAGCGGCGCGTTTCGTCACAGGGTTATTTGGTAACCGTGATAGCGTTACGGAGATGTTTAGCAAACTCAAGTGGCAGACTCTGCAAGAGAGGCGCTCTGCATCGCGGTGTAGCTTGCTGTCCAGGTTTCGAGAGGGTGCGTTTCTGAATGAGGTATCGAATATATTGCTTCCTCCTACTTATACCTCCCGAGGAGATCACGAATGTAAAATTAGAGAGATTCGAGCGCGCACGGAGGCTTTCCGGCAGTCGTTCTTCCCGCGAACCATACGCGACTGGAACAGGAAAGGGAGGTAATGACAGTGGCACGTAAAGTGCCCTCCGCCACACACCGTTGGGTGGCTTGCGGAGTATAAAAGTAGATGTAGATGTCGCGAGGACCTACCTCGGTGTCGCTGTGGCTTCCATACGACTCTCGTCCAGATCTTGTTGGACTGCCCAATTTCAGCCGCTCTGCGGCGGACATTTAACCTGCCCAGCTCCCTACCTACGGTGTTGGGCGACAATGCCTCAACAGCAGATTTAGTTTTACGTTTTATTTGTGAGTTTTTTTTATCATACCATCTCAGGGTGCGCGTCTGGCCTTGTCTCCGAAACCTCCACCCTCCCTCCACTTTCTCTCTCTGTCACCATTTCTTTGCATTTATGTTCGTCTTTTCCCTACGTGTCTTCATCTCGCTTTGTGCTTTTGCGGTGGACATTTTAGTGTGTTCCGGAGTGGCTGTCTCAACCTCTTCTATTCTTGTGGTCAGCCAGCCAGTTCATCTGCTCTATGGTTTTAATACCTTAGTCTATTTTTCCTTGTGGTGTACGCTTCCTCCCTCTTTTGTTCGTTTCTTCCGTTTTCTCTTTCGGTGTGGTTCCCCATTCCTTTTGCCCCCTTTACTTTCCCAAACGTAATTTGGGTGTTGTTTTACCTTGAGCCTTGTTTGCATCAGGAAAAGGGAACTGATGACCCTGTAATTTGAACTCTTTATACCCCAAACCAACCCGCGTCACCTGTCCACAACGCAATCAGCTGGTTATCCATTCCCGCAGTGGGCAAAGTTGTCATCAGTCCATAGGTTTGTTTCAACGCGTGTTATTGCCACAAATGATAATCGATAGAGAAAATTCGTGGACCAACTGGGGATCAGACTCCAGACCATTGGGATTACACCCTGGCACCGAGCAGTACTTCCATACAAATTGTCCCAGGACAAACGGTCAGTATTAAGGGATATGTCGGGAATGATCACTCGTAGCAAATACATCTGGTTAACATGTGCTCTAAAATGCTAACGTTAAGAGCTATGAGCACATGCTCAGTAGAAGAAATGCGTTTCACTGGAGCGGAGATGAAGTGTTC